>NC_045960.1:14539233-14849720 GCF_010909765.2 Amblyraja radiata
AATGGTAATATTTGATCGGTTTGTGTGTAATTTCTTCTATTTCCCCGACACTACAAATGCAGCCTGGTCCCGCTCACCACAACGTCTATGCATTCTCTGTAACCCGTCTGTTTCTCAATCCTTTCACGCTCCTTGTCAAGGTTCAATGGTCTGCTCCTTGGACATTTCCCACACAAGACTCGTCTCCATCGTCAACAATAATTAGGTTTGGCTCCTCGGTTTCACAATATCTCAGTTCATACGTTCATAAGTGATAGGAGCAGAATTGGGCCATTCGGGCCATCACATCTATTCCATTCAATCATGGCTGATCTATCGTTTCTTCCCAACCCCATTCTCCTGTCTACACTGGGGGATCCCTGGGGTGAACTTGGGATGGGAACTGGACACGGTGCCTTCCCCCACAGTGGTATCCATTGTGGGGGGATGATTTTTTTGTCTGTAAGGTAATCCTGTTAGTCTTTGTCCAAGATGGCTGCCGTGAAGAGAGAGTGGACGCTGGCGCGCTTTAGCTGCCGCTGCTCTCTCTTCACATTGTGTTTTTGATCTTTGTTTTTGGACTGGATTCTGTTTTTAATTTGTGTTTCTGTGATGTCTTTATTATTTATTTTATTCTGATCATATGTTTATATTCCTGTTAACCTATGTAAGGTGTCCTTGGGATGTCTGAAAGGCGCTCAATAAATAAAATGTATTATTATTATTATTATTATTACTCTCTAAAACCCGCGACACCACTTATTAATCAGGAATCTGTCAATTTCAGCCTTTAAAATATCCAACACACCCAGCATCCTCATAGCATACTCTTCACAGTTCACACTGCCACTCAGCTTTGTGTCATCCGCAAATTTGCGAATGCTACTTTTAATTACTTCATCTAAATCATTAATGTATATTATAAACTAGACTGAGTGGGACCCGTTGGGTCCCAGCATCACACGGGAGGGCTGGACACCCAACACAATATTCCACCTCTCCACCCATTCCAATATTGTTGGCCAGTGGGGGTGGGGGGGGGGGGGGGGGGGCTTTCTGTTGCGCTAGTAGAAACATAGAAACATAGAAATTAGGTGCAGGAGTAGGCCATTCGGCCCTTCGAGCCTGCACCGCCATTCAATATGATCATGGCGGATCATCCAACTCAGTATCCCCTACATGGCTTCTCTCCATACCCTCTGATCCCCTTAGTCACAAGGGCCACGTCTAACTCCCTCTTAAATATAGCCAATGAACTGGCCTCGACTACCCTCTGTGGCAGAGAGTTCCAGAGATTCACCACTCTCTGTGTGAAAAAAAGTTCTTCTCATCTCGGTTTTAAAGGATTTCCCCCTTATCCTTAAGCTGTGACCCCTTGTCCTGGACTTCCCCAACATCGGGAGCAATCTTCCTGCATCTAGCCTGTCCAACCCCTTAAGAATGTTATAAGTTTCTATAAGATCCCCTCTCAATCTCCTAATTCTAGAGAGTATAAACCAAGTCTATCCAGTCTTTCTTCATAAGACAGCCTTGACATCCCCGGAATCAGTCTGGTGAACCTTCTCTGCACTCCCTCTATGGCAATAATGTCCTTCCTCAGATTTGGAGACCAAAACTGTACGCAATACTCCAGGTGTGGTCTCACCAAGACCTTGTACAACTGCAGTAGAACCTCCCTGCTCTTATACTCAAATCCTTTTGCTATGAAAGCTAACATACCATTCGCTTTCTTCACTGCCTGCTGCACCTGCATGCCCACTTTCAATGACTGGTGTACCATGACACCCAGGTCTCGCTGCATCTCCCCTTTTCCTAGTCGGCCACCATTTAGATAATAGTCTGCTTTCCTGTTTTTGCCACCAAAATGGATAACCTCACATTTATCCACATTATACTGCATCTGCCAAACATTTGCCCACTCACCCAGCATATCCAAGTCACCTTGCAGTCTCCTAGCATCCTCCTCACAGCTAACACTGCCCCCCAGCTTAGTGTCATCCGCAAACTTGGAAATATTGCCTTCAATTCCGTCATCCAGATCTTTAATATATATTGTAAATAGCTGGGGTCCCAGCACTGAGCCTTGCGGTACCCCACTGGTCACTGCCTGCCATTGTGAAAAGGACCCGTTTACTCCTACTCTTTGCTTCCTGTTTGCCAGCCAGTTCTCTATCCACATCAATACTGAACCCCCAATGCCGTGTGCTTTAAGTTTGTATACTAATCTCTTACGTGGGACCTTGTGGGGGGGCTTCCTGTTGCGCTAGTATGATTGTTGTGGGCCGAAGGTACTGGTTTCCAGAGGGCCAGTATGGAGTTTGTGGGCCAAATGGATTTTTGGGCTGACAGCACAGTCACCGAGGGCTGGCAGCTCAGTCACTGGGGCCTGGCAGTACAATCACTCGGACTTGGCAGGCTGGCGGCTGAGAAACTGCCAGAAATTCTGCCCAAACCAGGTGACTGAATGTAAGAGAGAAGGGGGAAGAGGGTGGACTGAATGGATTATTGGGCTGGCAGTTCAGTCGATTACAGCTGGTGGGCTGGCAGTTCACTAACTCATGGCTCGTGAGCTGGCAGTGCTGTCACTCATGCCTGGTACGCTGGCAGTTCACTCTGTCACCCCGCCTACCTTGAACCTCCCCCCCCCCCACTCTGCTCCTTGCCATTCCCCTCACACCCACACATTCAGTACATCTCCAAACAACATCCCCCCCTATGCACTCTTAGTTGCTCTCCCACAGAGCAGCCATTCCTGCATATTAGGTTATATTGTGATGAAGAACATACTGCATTAAAAGTGCAAAAAGGTTTTATTAAAGTTTCAAATGTGAATGACTCTTAAAATATAAGAACAATTTAAATTTTAAAGATGAGATTTATTACGTTTTTACTTGTTGTGTCTTGTTGCGTCTTGTTGTGTTCTGCTGCTCACTGCGTCTTGATGGCTATTTCCTGTTGATAAAAAGAGACAATTTTAATGTAGAGAAAGTCAGCGGTCAAATTTTAAGAAGGAAAATCTGAGAATATCTCAGAAGTCGTCATTCAACGAAGCACGCTATTAATGACAACATTATTGGGTGATGTTCCATCCTTCAGGAAACCTTTGACATTTCCCTTTATATTTCTGTTGAGCTAGTATGTTGGGCCAAAGGTACTGGTTTCCAGAGGGTTAGTATGGAGTTTGTGGGCGGAATGGATTTTTGGGCTGGCAACTCAGTCACTGAGGGCTGGCAGCTCAGTCACTGAGGCCTGTACTGGCAGGGGGGGGGGGGGGGGGGGGGGGGGGGGGGGGGGCACCAAAATGCTTGGTGTTGCTGAAGACATCTGGAAGAGTTCTGTCCATAACTTCAAAGCATTCTCTCCTAATCATTGGACATTCATCCCAAAGAATGACTTTCACTTGCCTCGTGAAATGTGCCGTCTTAGAATTCTTCTCGATGTTACACAATGTATCCTCGGCCACTTGGATGGGTATCTTGAATCGAGAATGTGTAGTTATTCCACCAGGCAGAAATGTAGCTGCTATCCTAGAGGATACTACAGCAATAGCCACATCACCTTGACCACTAACATTTCCTGACTGATGTTGAAAAAGCAGCCTAAAGATAATTTCAGTTGTTAATGAACACTGAAGGTTTTGTGCAAAACATTTTTTGTGGTAGGGGCTGTCAGGGTGGGGTGGGGGGTGGTAAACATTGTGCAGCCAAGGGAGGGGCACAGCTTCAGGTGGGGGTTCTCGTGAGTTGATGCGAAATGGGGGGGGGGGGGGGGCTCAGGCAGGGTTTGAGGGCGGCTTCAGTAGGAGGTATATCCTATAGCGAGGCGGAGGTGGGGCATGTCAGTGGAGGAGAGGGGGCAGTGAGCGATTTACTCATGACCTGTGGACTCACTTACTGCCTTGGGATTACCTCATGCCCTTTAGACTGACTGACTCTCACGGCTTGTGGACTGACTGATGCCCGACTTCTGGAGTCACGTCCGACTTTTGTAAACTGAAAACGGTAACATCTACATTGAGGAACAGCTTCTTCCTGACAGCCATCACGCTATTAAACTTAACAAATAAGCTCTGAACTACGAAATACTATATTATTTCACACACACATATATATTCACACGCACTCACACAAATATGCACACACACTCACACACACACATATTCACACAAACACACACATATTCACATGCACACACATATTCACATGCACACACATATTCACACAAAAACACAGACTCATTCACGCACACACAAACTCAATGACACACACATTCACACAAAGACCCACACACCCATAGACTCATATATACACACACACACACACACACAGAGACTCACTCACTCACACACACGCACACACACATTCAATCACACACACATACACAGATTCATCCCCCACCTCAAGACACTGCCCTATGGGTGGTAAATGTCATGCAGCCAAGGGCAGCTTCAGGCGGGGGTTGTCGTGAACTGATGAGAAGGGAGTGGGGTGTCCTCATGCTGGGGATGTGGACGGCTTCAGTAGGGGGTGCATCCTATAGCCAGGCGAGGGCAGCGTCTTGAGGTGGGGGATGTCAGTGGAGGAGGGGGGCAGTGAGCGATTTACTCATGACCTGTGGACTTACACACTGCCTTGGGATTAACTCATGGCCTTTGGACTGACTCTCACAGCTTGTGGACTGACTGATGCCCGACTTCTGGAGTCACGTCCAACTTTTGTAAACTGAAAACTGTAACATCTACATTGAGGAACCGCTTCTTCCTGACAGCCATCACGCTATTAAACATAACAAATAAGCTCTGAACTACGAAATACTATATTATTTCACACACACACACACACACATATATATATATATATATATTCACATGCACTCACACACATATGCACACACACCCACACTCATATTCACACACATATAATCATGCACACACACACATATACACACGCGCACATATTCACACACACACACACATACATACATAGAAACATAGAAACATAGAAATTAGGTGCAGGAGTAGGCCATTCGGCCCTTCGAGCCTGCACCGCCATTCAATATGATCATGGCTGATCATCCAACTCAGTATCCCGTACCTGCCTTCTCTCCATACCCTCTGATCCCCTTAGCCACAAGGGCCACATCTAACTCCCTCTTAAATATAGCCAATGAACTGGCCTCGACTACCCTCTGTGGCAGGGAGTTCCAGAGATTCACCACTCTCTGTGTGAAAAAAGTTCTTCTCATCTCGGTTTTAAAGGATTTCCCCCATATCCTTAAGCTGTGACCCCTTGTCCTGGACTTCCCCAACATCGGGAGCAATCTTCCTGCATCTAGCCTGTCCAACCCCTTAAGAATTTTGTAAGTTTCTATAAGATCCCCTCTCAATCTCCTAAATTCTAGAGAGTATAAACCAAGTCTATCCAGTCTTTCTTCATAAGACAGTCCTGACATCCCAGGAATCAGTCTGGTGAACCTTCTCTGCACTCCCTCCATGGCGATAATGTCCTTCCTCAGATTTGGAGACCAAAACTGTACGCAATACTCCAGGTGTGGTCTCACCAAGACCCTGTACAACTGCAGTAGAACCTCCCTGCTCCTATACTCAAATCCTTTTGCTATGAAAGCTAACATACCATTCGCTTTCTTCACTGCCTGCTGCACCTGCATGCCCACTTTCAATGACTGGTGTACCATGACACCCAGGTCTCGCTGCATCTCCCATTTTCCTAGTCGGCCACCATTTAGATAATAGTCTGCTTTCCTGTTTTTGCCACCAAAATGGATAACCTCACATTTATCCACATTATACTGCATCTGCCAAACATTTGCCCACTCACCCAGCCTATCCAAGTCACCTTGCAGTCTCCTAGCATCCTCCTCACAGCTAACACTGCCCCCCAGCTTAGTGTCATCCGCAAACTTGGAGATATTGCCTTCAATTCCCTCATCCAGATCATTAATAGACCATTAAGGACCAGTTATGTCCTCCATAACTCCTATAATATATGGGCACTGTAGTTCAGTATGCGCTTTAGTTGATTCTTACCCGTTAAGCATGAACATTCAGTTCGGTACATGCTGAACTGGAGGATAATGGATTGAATAATTCTAAGGTAAAACCTTATAATTCTGAATGTTTAGTGTCGCTAGAATAATTCTATGCATACAAATGGATCTGTTATCTCCCACCAACCTCGCTGGTTACTATTAGTAGGTGTGTTACTATTTCGGCATCCTCCGTGGTCGTTGGGGTGCCGGTGTCAGATGAGGGTAGCACATTTCCCAGGAAGTAGTTTTAAAGACGTTCCTTAATGTGCCCCAGAGTTCCCTCTATGTGAAGTTCTTTCCCTGTTAAGATAAGATGCCTCCAAATTTTAATATTGGAGGTTGGGAGATTCCAGGTTAGCATATAAGGCTAGTGCATCCTGGTGATCTGGTGTCATGTCTCTGTTTATAGTGCGACCGATCCCGTCCCGCTGTTAGGACTTAGAACTTCCTTTCGTTTCAATTCCCTGCCCTACCATGTTTTGGTTGATACTGGGAACATTCAGGTTTGCAGTTCCCTGATGGTTATCTGCACCCTAAGTGTACTAGGGGTATGTTCTGCTCCCCTGTTCAAGTGCAGCCCGAAATTGAGCCCCCTATACTCCCCTCTGATGAGGAGAACACTGTGCAGCCCTCGAAGAGGTACTGCTGTAGGACTTACTAGCTACCCCTCTGTGACTAATCTCCATCTCATGGAGCTGCCACTTACTTGCTCCAACAGCCGCTCCAGCTGGTCCCGATGCTCTCGGGCACCCAACCGGCTCCAATGCACATGATCACTGGTCATCGCGACTGCTCCTGAAGCCGTTACTCCTGAGGCTGCTCCTTCTCCAGTTCCGGCAGCCAGCCCAGGATTGACTCTCGGTGTTCCCCTCTGATGAGTGAGAAACTCTGTGCCGCCCCACAAGGAGTACTGCTGTGGGCTTGTTAGTTGCCCACTGTGGCTTTGCCTCTTTGGAGTATTTCCACTCTGCAGCCCCACAAGGGGTACTGCTCCTGCAGCCGGTCCAACCGGCTCCAATGCTCTCGGGCACTGGCCACCCCCGGCTGCTCTTTATTCTGCATGCTGCAGCCGCTACAACCGTCCCCGGTGCTCACGGGCACTGGCCGCTCACGGCTGCTCGTCATGCTGCAGCCGCTCCAACCGACCCCGGTGCTCACGGGCACTGGTCGCTCGCGGCTGCTTAATTTCTCCTGCAGCCGCTCAAACCGACCCCCATGCACACGGGCACAGGTCGCTCGCGGCTGCTCCTCTCCCGACCGGCCGGGCCGGCGCGGGAGCGAAGTCGGGAGCGAAGTCGGGCACAGCTGTTCCCATTACGGGGAACAGCGTGCCGTTTGCTGCTGCTGCCGGCTGCCCGCAATTCTGCGGTTCTCCCCCGCCAGCGTTCCCGCAGCCTTCGTGGATCTGGTCCATGTCTCCATCTAAAAGGTAAGTGGGAGGAACGCAGAGTCTCTTACCTGCTGTTCCCGACTTTCAAATTCTGGAACGCAGAGACTTCTTACCTGCTGTTCCCGGCTTTCAAATTTTGCCGCTAAGGGGAACGTCGTTCCCCCAGCTGTGACTCGTTGCAATGCGTGTAGCGATATCACACGCATGCGTCCTAGCGGGGTTCTTCACGTAGTCACTCACGTGACTCCGAAGTAAAATCTTGATTAGTATGAGTATCATGGTTTATGAGGGGTTTGGAGGGAGAGGTAGATCAGTCCTGATTGAAGGCAGATTAGATTTGATGGGATGAATGAGCTAATTATGCTCCTATAACTTAAGACCTTACGACCAGTCAACGTATTTTATAAGTACAATCAAGCCATACACAATCACAACACAAGTACAGATAGATAAATACCAGACTGCAGAACATAGCGTAACACTGTTAGAGCATTACAGTTACATAGGAGCATTTTGTGAGCTTTCGGAGTGGTAACGTTTAAGAAACGTTTGGACAGATACGTGAATAGGATCGGGTTAGAGGAAAATTGTCTAAACGCAGGCAGGCAGCACTAGTGCAGACGGGGCATGTTAGTCGGCGTGGGCAAGTTGGGGAGGGGTCTGTTTCCACGCTGTATGCCTCTATAACTCGATCCTTGACGTTCATGGTGGTTCCCATACTCGCGGTACTTTCCCTAATTTATCATGCTAATCGGATGCTCAGAGGACTATAAGAGATAGATCAAATACAATTTCCCTCACATAGTTACGTTGGATATGCTCATTCCCAATGCTCCCAATGTTATGTGATTACGTCTTTCATTGCAGATTCCCTCATATTCCCGCCTCCGAGCTCATGCCAACGGATTGTTTTTACCCGTTCTGTCTTTTTCTTCCTAGATAATGGGGTTAAAGATTCAACCCAAGCATCATAAATATCGTTACCTCTCTCTCCGCAACCAGCTCGTTCTAAACGCAGGGACGCAGTTCATCACTTCTTAAATTTCGACCTCACCGTGCACTGGTGATTTCGTAAACCTCCATATGGTCACCTGAGAGCTAATGCTTTTATTTCCCCAATTGCAGATGAACCCTTCGCGCTCTGGTAGTTCTTACAGTTTCTGCGTTTTATTCGATAAAAATAAAACCAGGTTCAGGAATAGCTACTTCCCCACAGCCATCAGGCTATTAAACATGGCTCGGACAAAACTCTGATTATTAACAACCCATTATCTGTTATTTGCACTTTATCATTTTATTTATTCATGTGTGTGTATATTTATATTATGGTATATGGACACATTGATCTGTTTTGTAGTTATGCCTACTATGTTCTGGTGTTCTGAAGCAAAGCAAGAATTGCATTGTCCTATCAGGGACACATGACAATAAACTCACTTGAACTTGGACTTGAACTTGTACTTTAATTCTTCTCCTATTTTTCCCTATTTTCTGTCATAAATCCTGGACTCTACGACCCACGTTTACCCTCGCATGTCATCCATTTTATGTGTCATTGACAGCTCTTACAGTCTGTCTTGGATATCAGTCTACTCTCTTATTCGTTTTCACTTATTTGTCTCTTTGCTGCCCTTGCTGAGGCGAATTCTAAAGAATTCGCAGTCCGCAGGTCAGTGGCAATCTGGCAAATTTATTACACTGTTCTTAAACGTTAAATCTCAGAATCACACAGAAGATAGAAACAAAATGCTGGAGTAACTCGGCGGGACAGGCAACATCTCTGGAGAGAAGGAATAGGTGACGTTTCGGGTTGCGACCGTTCTTCAGACTCAAGAAGGGTCTCGACCCGAAACATCACCCATTTCCTTATCTCCAGAGAGGCTGCTTGTCCCGCCGAGTTCCTCCAGCATTTTGTGTCTACCTTCGGTTTAAACCAGCATCTGCAGTTCCCTCCTACACACTCAGAGGCACACAACACAGAAATTAGACATTCGCCCCAACTTGCCCTTGGGGACCAAATTCTCCACCAGCCTGCGTTTGACCCATATTCTCTGAACCTTTCCTATTCGTGTACCTGTCCAAATATATTTTAAACGTTGTAGTTGTGCTTTCTTCTTTCACTTTCTCTGGCAGCTCGTTCATTTACCTATCACCCTCCGTATGAAAACAAGGTCTTCAGGTGTCATGTAAATCCTTCATTTCCCACCTTAATCCAAATGCCCTCCAGCTTTAGACAGCTATGGGGAAAGGATTGTGACCATGCATCACATCAACGCCTGTCATATTGTCAACCATCTAAAGATCACCCATTAACCCGCCTCCCTCGAAAGTAAACAGTCCCGGACGATACAGTCTTACCATGTATCTGAAGGCGTCCAGTCACGGCAAAGACCTTGGGAACCTTTCCTGTGCCCATTCCTACTTACTCACATCCATCTTTTACCATCAGTAAGCAATGGCGTATCGCAGGGATTGGTGTTGGTACCTTTGTTTTTTTTAATATAATATACGAAACTAAATTAGACGAGAACGTATGTGATCTGATGTTGATCTGTTGACAGCACGATGAATAGTGGAGTAGCGGGAAATAAGGACAATTATCAGTAATCCACACCCAGGCAGTTTAAAGGAAAGCTAACCTCATTACACATGATCCCACCCACCCCCTGCACAAGTCCTTCCAACTTCTGCCATCAGGCCGCCGATATAAAGTCCCCCATCCAAGAAAAACATCCACAAAAACTCATTCATACCCATTGCCATAAACAGCTTAAATAAAAAATGAACAAGGGACAAATTAACCCTGACGCACTGTCACTTTACACGTATCCACAACTTTTATCTTGTCTATTTTTATAATTTCTAATCTTTATACTTGCTTTTAAGATCTATACACATTGTGTGTGCTCGCAGAAATCTGTGTTGTTTGACTGCTTATCAGTACATTGTCCTGGTTGTATGTTGAGCCACGTCAAATAAGATTTTCTGTTACGACAGACAATAACGTTTTCTGAATCTGAATCTGAATCTGAAGGAGAGGTGCCCTGACGTTTCGGGTTGCGATCCTTCATCAGACTCAAGAAGGGTCTCGACCCGAAACATCACCCATTCATTCTCTCCAGAGATGCTGCTTGTCCCACCGAGTTCCTCCAGCATTTTGTGTCTACCTTCGGTTTAAACCAGCATCTGTAGTTCCTCCCTACACACTCAGAGTCACACAACACGGACACTAGACATTCAGCCCAACTTGCCCATGGGGACCAAATTCCCCACCAGCCTGCGTTTGCCCCATATCCTCTGAACCTTTCCTATTCGTGTACCTGTCCAAATATCTTTTAAACGTTGTAGTTTTACTTTCATCTTTCACTTCCTCTGGCAGCTCGTTCATTTGCCTAGCACCCTCCGTATGAAAACAACGTCTTCAGGTGTCATGTAAATCCTTCCTCTCCCACCTTAATCCAAATACCCTCCAGCTTTAGACACCTATGGGGAAAAGATTGTGACCATGCATCACATCAATGCCTGTCATATTGTAAACCTTCTAAAGATCATCCATTAACCCGCCTCCCTCGAAAGTAAACAGTCCCAGACGATACCGTCTTACCATGTATCTGAAGACGTCCAGTCACGGCAAATATATTGGGAACCTTTCCTGTGCCCATTCCGACTTACTCACATCCATCTTTTAACATCAGTAAGCAATGGTGTACCGCAGGGATTGGTGTTGGGACCTTTGTTTTTTTTTTTATCATATACGAAACTAAATTGGACGAGAACGTATGTGATCTGATGTTGATCTGTTGACTGCACGATGGATGGTGGAGTAGCAGAGAATAAGGAGAGGTGCCTAGATGTACAGAAATACTTATATCAACTGGACAGTTGGTTGGACAATTATATTTAATCGAATCGATAATTGAATTTAATCGCGACAATTGTGAGATGATGCACATTGGGTTGTCTAATATTGGCCGGACATAGACAACCATATAGACATCGGATGCGTTGACATACACAATGATCCTGGATTGCAGGTTTACAGGACACTGAACATGGCAACACAAGTAGATAGGATAGTGAAGAAAACATTTAGCTTGCTTGGCTCGAAGGGCCGAATGGCCTACTCCTGCACCTAATGTCTATGTTTCTATGTTTCTATGTTGCTTCACAGGCAGAGACACTGCGAAAGAACTGAGGCAAGGTGTTGCAGCGGTAAAAGGCATCGATTAGGGTGCACTTGCAATACTGAATACACTTCTGGTCACAATGCTATAGAAATGATATGGTAGCGGTAGAAAGAGTCAGGAGAAGATTCGCCAGGATAATGGACAACAGTCAATAGACAATAGGTGGAGGAGTAGGCCATTCGGCCCTTCAAGCCAGCACCGCCATTCAATGTGATCATGGCTGATCATCCACAATCAGTACCACCTTCCTGCCTTCTCCCCATATCCCCTGACTCTGCTATCTTAATGAGACCTATCTAGCTCTCTCTTAAAAGTATCCAGCCAACCGGCCTTCACAGCCCTCTGAGGCAGAGAATTCCACACTCACAACTCTCTCTGTGAAAATGTGTCTCCTCATCTCCGTTCTAAATGGGTTATCCCTTATTCTTAAACTGTGGACCCTGGTTCTGGACTTCCCCAACATCGGGAACATGTTTCCTGCCTCTAGCGTGTCCAAACATTTAAAAATCTTATATGTTTCAATAAGATCCTCTCTCATCCTTCTAAACTCCAGAGTGTACAAGCCCAGCCGGTCCATTCTCTCAGCATATGACAGTTCCGCCATCCCGGGAATTAACCTTGTGAACCGACGCTGCACTCGCTCAATAGCACAATACTCCAGGTGTGGTTTTACTAGGGCCATGTACAACTGCAGAAGGACCTATTTGTTCCTACACTCAACTCATCTTGATACGAAGTCCAGCATCCCATTCCTTTCTTCACTGCCTGCTGTACCTGCATGGTTATTTTCATTGACTAATGAACACGACCCTCAGATCTGGTTCTCTTTCCCCTTTTCCCAACTTGACACCATTTAGATAATAATCTACCTTCCTGTTTTAGCTACTAAAGTGGACAACCTCACATTTATCCACATTAAGCTGCATCTGTCATGCATTTGCCCACTCACCCAACGTGTCCACGTCACCCTGCATTCTCATAGCATCCTCCTCACAGTTCACACTGCCACCCAGATTTGTGTCATCTGCAAATGTGCAAATGTAATCCCTTCGTCTAACTCATTAATATATGTTGTAAATAGCTGCGGTCCCAGCACCGAGCTTTGCGGTGCCCCACTAGTCACTGCAGCCATTTTGAAAGGGATTTGTTCCATTCTGAAAGGGCCCAATGCATGGAATGGGGGGTTTAATTAATAGAAAGGATTGGATGGGCTTAGGTTCCTTACACTGGAGCCCAGATCGGACAGTGAATTATAAAATTACGAGATGCATAAACATCATAGATAATCATGGTTTCTATCAAGAGGATAGGAGAGATGATATGGATTGAAGGGGAAAGAGAGATATGTAACGGCGACCTCAGGGGAAATATTTCACACCAAGCTCATCTCCAAATACGTGGAACTTGGAATCAGCACTCCCCTTTGCAATTGAATGCTCCACTTCCTGACCAACAGGCCATTATCAGTGAGGATAGGTGACAAATCATTATCTATTATAATATAAAACTCTGTGTCCGGCTGGTTGTGTGGCCGGATGTGTTTCTGACGTGTGGCTACCAGCCTTTGATTCGTTGCCACGCCAACGTCAGACGCAGAAACGCCCAGATTTTTTCAGTAGAGATTACACTTTTCATTCCAAGTAACCACTCCTGATTAAATTTCGTCGTATTTCTGTAAACATTTTTAATAAAATCCTTCTCCCCCTCACCCCAAAATTTAAAAAAAAACAGCTCTCATCCATAACGTTGGTGAACGTTCCATCGTGTGATGTCACAATGCAACGTTCCATCGTGTGATGTCACAATGCCCAATGCTCACAGATGTCCAATCGGAATGGATCCATTTGCAGCAGCCCCAGCCCCCCCCCCCCCCCACCCCCGCAGCTTGTGTCGAAGCGCGTCACCACGTGTGTGGGAATAGAGAAAGATGATTGGGGGTGATGGGGAATGGGGCACAGATGGACTGTCCTACCCCTCCCCCTTCCACTCTCCCTCCCTACTATTTCCCCTCTCTACCCCCACCCCTCTCCCCCCCTCCCCCACACCACTCTCCTCCTCCCCATCGCTCTCTCCTCCTCTTCTCCATCTCCCTCTCCTCACCCCTCTCCCTCTCCTCCGCCTCCTCCTCCTACCTCCATCCCTCTCTCCCCCACCCCCTTCCTTTTGCCCCCTTCCCAACTCCCTTCCCTCCCTCTCCACCCGAATCCCACACCTCCCCTTCCCTCCCCCACTCCATTCCCTCTCTCCCCCACCCCCTTTCCCCTCCCCACTCTCCCCCCACCCCCTTCCGTCCCCCACCCCCTTCCCTCTCTCCCCACCCCCTCCCCCTCCCCACTCTTCCCCCTCCATCCACACTCTTCCCCCTCTACCCCCTACCACATCTCCTTCCTCGCCTCCCTCCCCTATCCCCCACACCTCTCCCCCCCTCCCCTCTCTCCTCCTCCCCATCCCTCTCTCCTCCCCCTCTCCGTCTCCCTCTCCTCACACATCTCCCTCTCCCCCCCTCCTCCTCCCACCCCATCCCTCTCTCCCCCACCCCCCTAACCTCTCCCCTTCCCTCTCCCCCTTCCCTCACCCCACCCCCTTCCCTCTCTCTCCCACCTCCCTCCCCCCACCCTCTACCCCGCTCTCCTCTCCCTCCCAAATCTCTCCCGTTTCCTCCTCCCCCTCTCCCCTCCCTCCCCTCTTCTCAACCTCCTCTCTCCCCACCCCGTCTCCCTCTCCCCCCCTCCTCCCACCTGTGTGTTTGGGGGTTGGTTAGTGTGAGTGTGATGCCGCAGCCCCAGCCCCCCCCCACCCCCTCCCCGCAAACGCGCGTTGGGGAAACAGACCCAACGGGTCTGCACTTGGTCTAGTCAACTATAATTCTCAACACTGGTACCCCGCAAGGATGCGTACTCAGCCCCCCACAATACTCCTTGTACACACATACCGGTGCAGACAAATACCAATGCAACTCAACTTACAAGTTCACAGATGACACCACCGTAGTTGGCTCAATATCAAATAATGACAGAGTACAGGAAGGTGATCGAGAACCTTGTGTCAAGATAACAAACTCCCTCGATGTCAGCAACGCAAAGGAGATAGAGACCGATTTCAGGGAAAATAGCGGTAAACATAACCCGTATACATTGACAGAGCCCACGTAGAGATGGTCAACAGTTTGAGTTCATCGCAATTATTATCAACAGCAATTTGTCCTGGAGCAGCCACATCAAAGCTATGCACAAGAAACCATACTAATGCATCTGGTTCCTTAGACCGCTTATGACGTTTGTGATGTCCCCAACGAGTCTCATCTACTACAACTGCGTGGAAAGCATTTTATCGGCACGCATCACACAATAGTTTGGGAATAGATCCATCTATGTCCATAAGACGTTGTAGAGACTAGTGGACACAGCCCAGACCATCACATAAACCAACATCCCATTGACTCCATCAACACTTCACGCTGACTCGGCAAGGCCACCACGCTAAACAAGGACCAGTCTCACCCTGGTCATCCCTCGTCTCCCCATCCAGCAACAGGTACAGTAGTTTAAAAACGCACACCTCCAGATGCAGGGACAATTTCTTCCCAGATGCTATCAGCCAACTGAATCTTTCTCTCATCAGCTAGAATGCGATTCTGGCATCCCATCTAACTCATTGGAGACCTTTCAACTATATGTAGTCGGACTGTATCTTGCAGTATATGTCTTTATGTGAGCACTGTGGAAGGCTTGATTGTATTCAAGTATACACGTTACAATAATGAACTAAACTGAACACCGTTGTTATCAGGAAATATCCGTGTAGGGAGGAAGTGCAGATGCTGGTTTACACCGAAGTTAGACACAACAAGCTGGTGTAACTCAGCTGGACAGGCCGCATCTCTGGAGAGAAGGAATGGGTGACGTTTCAGGGTCGAGAACCGTCTTCAGTCATTCCTTCTCTCCAGAGTTGCTGCCTGTCCCGCTGAGTTACTCCAGCATTTTGTGTATTTTTATCAGGAAAGAACTACCAGTGGAGAGCCTTGAGGCGGATACAAATACCGAAATTTAAAGGCACTCGCACAGGTACTTAGAGAAGAAAGGGTATATCTGATCCGGCGCATACAACGTCTCCCAGAGATACGGAGTGACAATATTTGATTGTTAAAAGTGCCTCGAAACCGGCTAGCTTTGCTAAGGTTTATAAATACACTGGATCGTCTTTTTATGTTGCTGTAAATAATGAGATTTTGGACAAAAATCAGGGTGGGATCAAAATCTGCGTCCTGTGAATTCATGCGCTATAATAACCCAACAGAAAAGATTCAATGCAAACGTCATCTTTCCCAACAAAAATCTGTTTGATGCTTTTAATAATAATTCAGAAATCCAAATAACAGTTCACTGGGTCAACATCCTCCTCCGTAGTTGTGACCACACGGCGATCAGTAAAAGCGAGACATTCAGCAAAGTTACTTACAGTGTAAGCAATAACGTTACAATTATGGGAGCTAGAACTCCCGGGTAATAGTCCCGATGACTGAACCGGTAACACCGAACATACAAAAAGCCTTTACAAAAGGACCAGAGCAGCGACACACAACTCTGGGCAGCGTGTTCGAGACCCGAGCGGCGCCTTACCGGTAACTCCAATGACCGCAAGAACAGGGTAGTATATGCGCTCGATCTGGAAGATTACTGGGTATCCCATTTCCTCCAAGAAATCCCTGGTGCCGTGCACGCGGCGATTCTGCCCGGCCCAATGTCATGATGTGTTTAGAGAAACATCATTTATATTGGTAACCCATCTTCTGTGTGGCAATTAGCGGAGTCATGTGATCAGTGGACTAGTTACACACAGCTGAACAGGGAAGCGCCAATGCAATTTAATTTGAAGGTTGTCGTGTAATTGGATCTATTATGAGGGATTTTTACGAGACAGATGCCAAAGGAGGTGCAATGGCGCAATTTTCCTTATCCCGTTAACAAACGGAGTCACCCACCACTCTCGGATGCAGAGGGTGAGCATCTATGGGAGCGACGGTGCGTTTCCAAATGTAACTAAGATGAACACCCTCCTCCCTACCCAAGAGGATATCTTATTGGGGGGTTTTTCTCGAGGGTCAGATGAGTGGAATGCTATTTCCTGTTCCTAAAATGAACTGGGTTGTCTTGGGCAATTACGGAGGACGTTCGATTTTTAATGATACAGACTGCAGCCACACCGCGTGTTAGGCCCTGGGATGTTTATGAAGGGGACTGTGTGACGATAATTTAATTTCCATCTGCTCCCTTTGAAGTTAACCATTTTAGTGAGATCGATCTTACCTTCCAAGGAACAACTCCTGTTCCTTGCACTGGAGTGGTTGACCAACAAATTCACCACCTCCTTTATATGGCACGACGAACCGGGACATTGACTGACTGGTTCTATCAGAGTCTCTTTGATGTGATCTTCAAGTTCAAGTTCGTATTTATTATCACATGCACCAATTGGTACAGTGATATTTGAGTTACCATACAGCCATACAAATAAAAAGAACACAATACACAACAGAGTTTAACATAAACATCCACCACAGCGGAATCAACGTTCTCACTGTGATGGAAGGCAAGACAGTTCAGTCATCGTCCACTTTGTTCATCCGTGGTCAGGGCCTAGAACCCTCCGCAGTCGCCGCTCCGGACGGCCCGATGTAGAGGCCCTCTCACTAGCATGATCAGGATGATCGAAACTCCGGCGTCGGAACGGATCGGAACACAGTCTGCGGCATCACAATCTTTCAGCATCGGCCGCTTCTTACCGGAGACTGCGGCTTCCGAAGTCCACAGGCCGAGCTGTGCGGAACTCCAACACTGATGATCATCGGCAAAAGATCCCAGGCTTCCGGGATGTTCAAGTCATTCGATCAAAGCTGCTTTGATTAAGGTCACTCACCTGCCATTGGCAGGCTGCCAAATTCAGACATTTTTGATTCATGCTTGTCTCTATGCTTTGATCAGTGAAGAAACGTCCTAGTCACAATTAGTAGGGGTTCGGCCCGAAACGTCGCCTATTTCCTTCGCTCCATAGATGGTGATGCACCCGCTGAGTTTCTCCAGCAATGTTGTGTACTGGATAGAATATGTCACTTGATAATTCCCAAAAAAGGTACATGAAAGATTGATATAAGACACTCCGAGGTACAATTACATTGTACATTTCATAGTTCTCTCTAGGTGGTTACACAGGTAAACAGAAGAAGGCATGGGGCATGATTTCCTTTATTTGCGCCATTCTGCACAGGAGCACTATGTGCAGTTTTGGTCGCCCTACTCTTCTATGTCTACGTTTTATTTTATGTATATGACCTTCCGTCCTACGGTACCCGATCATGCCCCGTACCCACAAAAACACGCTGAAAATGATGCCAACTTAAATTAATCATTTTTGCTGCATGAGACCCTTATGCTCCCATTCCATGCATATCCATGCACGATCTAAATGTTTGCTAAACGCCACAATAGACTCTGCCCACACTACTCCTAGCAGCGGGCTCCAAGCAAGCACCACTCTAGGTTGCCCGCTCCCATTGCCCACCAGCACTCACGATGAAAAGTGGCAGGACCGCAGAACTGGATGATATACATCGCTGGTCATAAGTGATAGGTGCAGAATTAGGCCATTCGGTCCAACAAGTCTACTTCGCCATTCAATCATGGCTGATCTATCTCTCCCTCACAATCTCATTCTCCTGCCTCCACAACCTCTGACGCTCGCACTAATCAAGAATCTATCTGCCTTAAAAATATTCACTGACTTGGCGTCCACGGCCTTCCGTGGCAAAGAATTCCACAGAATCACCACCCTCTGACTAAATAAACGTCTTCTCGTCTCATTCCTTAAAGAACGCCATTTAATTCTGAGGCTATGACCTCTAGTCCTAGACACTCCCACTCAGCTTTGTCAGCTGCCCATTGCTTAGCCCGCCAGTACTCACATGTTGCTTCTTCAACGTGTAACCCTGTAGAATTGGATGTTGGCTTTAGGCAACTTTGATATTGCTGCGAGCATGGCCAGTTCAAGGAATTACAACATAGGTAACCCACATCTGTATAAAATTGGTAGATAAAGCAAAGAGTAAGACAACGGATTTCCTCCTGTTCTCAGTCTCTGGGTCAGCGCGGAGTCCTGTGCGGAGGCGATTGGCTGTAACCAAGATGAGGAACCTTTTCATGTTGGAATGTCGCATTAAGTTAGCTGTAATCTAATAAGGACGCATCCAAGAAACTTTAATTAGATATAGTTCAAAATGTACATTATTTTGTAAAAATCGAACTACTATGTACTAACTTCAAGAAAATTAAAACATTTTGTTAATTCTAAAGTTAACTAACCTTTTAATGACTTTGTTGTGACTGCTTTTTGTGCGAAAGCATTTTAATATTTGGTTGCAACATGGAGGTACGCAGTTTCAGCTGCTAGATGGGTATCCATCTTCTGGATGGGTATCTGTCATTTGTGACCTTAAGGGGTCTTGATTTGCGTTAGGTAGGAGAATGTAGATTCGCAGCAATAAGTGGTTGAAAAGCAAGAAATCATTTTTCGTGCATGTTGCCAAAGACGTGGGTATTCTATTGCATTTTTCCATATTTCAATCGGATTTTTCTTAGCGTCAAATAAGGACTTTAAAATGTCATCTTCTGAGAGCTCAATCAATTCCATCTGTAGTTGTTTAGGAGTCTTGGAGGCATCAACGAGGTGAGATTGAAATGCTAATTTGAGTGGGATTTCATGATTCGCAAAGTCAGTATACCTTTCATTGTATTCTTTAATTAATAAGTCTCTAACAGCTGCGTATTCTTCAAATGGTTCGCACGAATCCTCCTGCTCATCAATATCCTTCGTTAATTGGGGAAAATGTTCATCCGAAATTTCATTTTGAAGAAGAGTTCTGAAAAAAAGATAGCTTTTTTCGAAATGCTTGGATATGTTGCCACATATCATATATAGACTTAGTTTTACCTTGCAAAGAAACATTCAAGTAATGTTGCTTTAACAAGATATCACACAGAAATGCAGTAAATAGAAATCTTCTTTCAATAATTTACATTGCTGATTTTGTTGTTTATGAAATGTAACTATCTGTTCCCGCAAAGATAAAACATTTGTAATCACCTTTCCCTGCGGTAGACAACGCACTTTACAATGATACGTCAAATCCACACTGAATGCCTCATCGTCCAACTTTAGCATATTACAAAACTAACGATGCTGTGTTGCATTTGTCCCACTTAGGCGGCATTTGCGCGTCATTTATGCGACATCATTTACGCGTCACGATGCACGACGCACGCGTCGTGATGCGCACATGATGTGCGCATGGTGCGCATTACGTGCGCATGGCGCGTGGTGTCGTAGGCAGTGATGCGCGGTCGCGCGCGGCGCCCCAGGATTATGGGATGTACAAAATCTTCACGCGCCATCTGCGTGACGCACAAATGACGCCCAAGTGGGACAGGCCCCCTTAACCTCCCTGCCTGACTGGCGCCTGGGGCTGGTTGACGAGAGGGAAATGTCGGGGAGAGTCCGCTGGCCGTCCAGTCTTTAGTATTATCAACTTTTGGTAGCGGTGCTTTGTAATACTGCAATATCAACATTGAAAAAATTAAATGCTCAACAGCATTATGCCATTCGTAAGGACCACAAATATTTCAAATTAGAGAGTGAGGCGCAAAAGGTTGCATTGCAGAAATTAAAAGATAAATAGCAAAGGCAAAGGCAGATATTTCCCTGAAATAATGCTACTGAGGCGACTTTATAAAGTAGCTTATATACTCTGGGGGGGAAAGGGAATCCATTTAGCGATGTAAAAGTCGCATCAGAACTAAATCATGAGCATAACAGGTGTTAAAATAGCTCTCATGACTTACTAGTGTTTTAATTGTGGCCAGCAGTCGGGGCGGATTATTTCGTTGAATCTTCTTTTACTCTTTGGTATTTTAAATACGTTCATTTTAAGATTACAATAAAAATAATAAAAGACAAACAAAAACATATTAATAAAAATAAAAGGATTTGTACGACAAAATTTGGATTCATTCAAAAGGCCGCACTCAATGGCCTAGAAGGCCGCAGGTTCCCCACCCCTGGCAGTATCAATGTTCCTGATAGCCTGAGCGTTAAACACCAAGATCAGTGCGATCGGAAACAACTGCGTTTTCGAAGTCTGTCAATCCACTCGTACACGGTCCATGACGGTGAGCTGTAATAGTGCGGGGTTTGGACACAAAACCACGGAACACCGTCGATAATAAGTGCAGGCACAAATATGAGTCACTGAGAATGGATAGCAAACAGGCACCTGCGCTAACTGCCCCTAAACCAGCAGCCGCAGTGTTGTCCATGTAATATCTTGGCTTAAGCTTTATACAATAAATAGCCACATATCGGTCAGAGGTTGGGGCGACTAGGGACCAGATGGGACAGTTCAGGGCACCCATTAATAAAGCAGTCCTAACTACACACGCGAGGGTGATCGACATGAAAATAACTGGAAATTGCTGGATATTGATTCGATTAAATATCACTTTAAGAAGGACAAATAACAGATCTGCAATCCTGGGCATTGCCGCCAGGTAGCAGGTGATGCATCTGGAGAGACCACACTGCCCGTGAGGCCTATGTAAGATCGATGAAGTTGAAATTGCATGGTGGCTTGGTGAAATATAAACTAAATAGTAGAGAATTTAGACAGGATATGCATGGAGGGTGTAGGGCCACACAATGATGGACATATACTAAGAGCCAGACGAAGAGGTATAACTGTGTTCTTCACACTGGGATTCGGCCCGGGGACGTACATGGAGGCAAGCAAGATCATGGAGGAGAACGCTGATATTCTACGGCATGTTGGTAACATGGAGGGGATGTTGGATCTCTTGAAGAATACGAAGGTGGATAAATCCCTAGCGCCTAATAGGATCTAATCCAGGAGCAGGGGAAATTTTAAATGAGATTCACGTAGCCGGGGAAATCTGTGGCAGCTTCAACGTTAGCAACATTTCAGAGCCATTTGCACAGACATGTGGATATGTAGGGAATGAAGGGATGTGGACCATGTGCAGACAGATGGGGATCAGCTTTATTTGTCATTATGGGCGGCACAAACTTCGTCGGCTGAAAAGCCTGTTTCTCTACCATTCCGTCCTATGCTATCTGTTATTTAATACGTTGTAAAAAATCCATCTGTTTTTTCCCCCCTCTGTCATGTTTATAGAGTCATGGAGTCAAAGTCATGGTCATGGTGCTGGAGTCATAGAATCATAGTCATTGATTCAAAGGGTATCTATGTTTACATCCAGATCTAGATCAGTTTCAAATATGGGCCAAGGTATGGGAATAGAGTTTAACTCTAACAAGCGTGAGCATTTGAACTTTGGTATTTCAAACCATGGCCGAAATTAATCGCTCTATAGTAACTAGAATTAATAAACCGCTCTAAACTAAACGAATTGATCAAAAGACAAACTGAAGACACTGGGTGTTTACAAAAAAAGACACATTACTGGAGTAATTCAGCGGGTCAAGCAGCACCTCTCGAGAAAATGGATAGACGACATTTCGAGTCGGGATCCTTCATCATAACTCGACTGTGATTTTCAGTCTGGGATATTGTGAAAGCGGAAACATAACGAGTTATCGAGGATAGGAGTGAACAGCCGTGTTAGGGCAACGTGCAAGGAACAGAACAATGAAACCTGACAAGGAATATAAAATGTCCAGAGACTGATGAAGTTGGTGTAGGCTCGGATGGTATGATGGTACGGCAACATGCTTTCTTTGCGTTGGAGTGGGGATGGAAGTTACGGCAACATAGTCGATCAAATGTCACCATTGCAAATTGGCTGTTTTTAGACGACGCGGTTCAGAAATCATCCAATAACTCTTCCTCTTGGCTGATCATTACAGGTTATTGGAAAGGAGCAGAAAACAGGCGATGCGGCCCATCGAATCTACTTCTCTATTCCATTGTGGCCTTTCTATCTTCCCCTCTCATTGCCATTCTCCTGCCATCAACCCAAACCTTTGACACCCTTACTGATCAAGAACAAGTCATTCTCTGTTTTACAAATACTCAAGGGCATGGACTCCAAAGCCGTTGATACGTCATAGGGAGGGTACAAAGAAGGTTTATTACATTTATTGAATTGTTTGCCGGAGGGAACTGGAGAGGCAGATACAATGACACCATTTTGCAGATATTTGGATAGGTTCATGGCTGGGACAGGCTGGAAAACGTGGCAAGGGAGTAGCCTCGGGTGAGCAACTTGCCGCCGTGGCTGACTCGGTCTGAAAGGCCTGTTTCTCCGATGCATAACTTTCTGGCTGTCACTTGTCCCGGGACTAATGAGATACACCAGAAAGGCTCCTTAGCGATGAGAAGACGGGGGGGGGGGGGGGGGGGGGCATTGATAGTGCGGGAAATGATGGACAGAGTAGGCAATGCAGACGGTTCCCATAGCTTGACTCTTGAACGCACTGACTGTATATGCGGTGGGTTTAGGTCCCACCGTGGCCTTCAATTGGGTAAATATATTGAAGGGGTAAATTTTCAAAAGAAACGAGGAGTGGAACTAGTGTGTTGATCGGTCAGGCAGCACTAACATGATGGGATGAACGGTCGCTTCTATGCTGCAATCATCGTGAGATTCTGCCGTCTATCATCTTGCTGGCGATTAAATAACGGCCGATTGTGCAGTCCTGTACCCACCTTGGATTTGTACTGCTCCCTTATGCTAAGTAGGTGGATGAGCAATATTACACTCTATCAGAGAGTGTTGTCATTGTTCGGAAGCAGCTTGGCTATAGACAGAATCTATTATACAGTGCAGGTCGCTAGTGTTACGGGTGAATAGATACTAACAGAATAGAGGGATATCGACGGCACGTAGGCAAAACTGGCTAATCCATGCAGGCAAATTGATAGATATGGACGGGTTGGGTCGAGGGCTCGGCCAACATTTCATGACTCTCTGGCTTTGCTCCTGGGCTTGTCGCCTAGATTTGGACCTTCGCAATACACACTGGCCTCAGATGTTTCGAGTGAATCCACACATTGTCATTTAAAAACCGGTCGGGGCCAGCTTGCAACACATTCCTTCAAGGTCGGCAGAGGAGCGGCAGGTGACGGAACGAGTACGGGGATTGGCTGCAGATGTTAAAGCCTTCATGAGTTTTTCAAGAGCGGGTTATTTAAAAACGGAGAACCAAATTTGTAAATTAGCCAATTAGTAAAATTGGTTAATTGAACAGCAAATAAAAGTAGGGCTTGCTCGAGGGCGAGCGGCGTTGTTGAGGTGAAGTGCCTTGGTGAGTAAAGTGCGAGTCTTTGGCGAGGAGGTTGAGGCAAGAGGCAACAATTAGTGTGTTGTGTGTTTAATTTAAATATTTAAGGTTAATGGCAGGGACGCTTGTTGCAGGATCCTGGAGTCAGGGGCACCGCTGGAGTCACTCACACACAAGAGCTTTTCTTGAGGTCCTCTGAGGGAGCGCTGTATGTAGGTATGTTACAATACTTACCTTCAGCGGCGCTGCAATTCTACAACTGGCCGTGTGCGCCTTTGAGGAGGGGAGGGGGAGGGGGAGAGGGTTAAAACGCGTTTTTTTCCTACCTTGTCCTGGATTATATTTCGTTGGAGTGCAATATTTTGCTGAAGAATCGTTCCGAAGGGCGTTCTGTGTATTTTGGTTTTAAATCGCCCGACAAGTTCAGCGCTGGAGTAATTTTAAAATCAGCTTCAAAAGCCATAAACGCCGACAAAGGGGACGGATTTCAGGTACGGGACAGGTAAACGAAAGCCGTTTATTTTATGTATAAAAGTGCTCCTGAAGATGCCTTTAATTCACATTTTAAGTTGCGAAACGGTGATCTCCCCCCCCCCCCCATACGAACCGGCAGTATTTTTGCTGCCGATACGGGTTTAAATTCACCATTAAACGCAACGTTCCAAATGATCGCGTTCCAGAAAACCCCACTCGCAAGATGATTTAAATGGCCATTAATTTACAGGTATTAAACATTACCTGTAAATTCCTTCCTTTTGGTCTATAAATCCATGATATAGAGATTTAAAAATTATGTTATATTGCGAATTCTTGTGTGTATGTTATTTGGACACTTAGGCTATTTAAAAATGTTAATCTATTCTTAAGAAATTGATAGATGTTTAGATCTAGTAATTGAATGTTGTAATTAGCTACAATTAGGTAACTAACTAATTATATGCTTTAATTTCAAGTCATCTAAGTAAGATTGTTTCATATTTGTTTCAGAATGCTTCAATCTATAATAACTGAACATTTCTTTCAGTTCTCTTAATGTTTAAGAAAGTTATGGGCTTTTGATTGTCCTCGATCACAGCTTTTGTGTTAGGTCAATGGAAAAGTAACAGGGAATTTCCCAGTATGAAAATAGCCATACCATTTTTAATACCATTTTTTGTTTTATCTGATGGGATAAATTACAGTCTTGATTTTTTAAATCTCATAATTTTGTAACATTGCTACTGTATGTATGTATTTATGTATGTATTGTTGATCTATGTCCCACAGTTTTTTAGCACGTTGGTACCTGCACTAATGTAAAGCACTTTGGTCAACGAGAGTTGTTTTCAAATGTGCTATAGAAATAAAATTGACTTGACTTGACTTGACAACACCTGCGGGAACTGTGTCCAGGTGGAGTTCCTCAATTACCTCAAAGAGGAGGACTTACCTGCAGCTGTAAGTATAAATACAGCGCGGGGTTTGCTTCTACAGAGGCCCGGGGAGCCGTTGGTGAGAGGAGGACTTACCTGCAGCTGTAAGTATAAATACAGCGCGGGGTTTGCTTCTACAGAGGCCCGGGGAGCCGTTGGTGAGAGGAGGACTTACCTGCAGCTGTAAGTATAAATACAGCGCGGGGTTTGCTTCTACAGAGGCCCGGGGAGCCGTTGGTGAGAGGAGGACTTACCTGCAGCTGTAAGTATAAATACAGCGCGGGGTTTGCTTCTACAGAGGCCCGGGGAGCCGTTGGTGAGAGGAGGACTTACCTGCAGCTGTAAGTATAAATACAGCGCGGGGTTTGCTTCTACAGAGGCCCGGGGAGCCGTTGGTGAGAGGAGGACTTACCTGCAGCTGTAAGTATAAATACAGCGCGGGGTTTGCTTCTACAGAGGCCCGGGGAGCCGTTGGTGAGAGGAGGACTTACCTGCAGCTGTAAGTATAAATACAGCGCGGGGTTTGCTTCTACAGAGGCCCGGGGAGCCGTTGGTGAGAGGAGGACTTACCTGCAGCTGTAAGTATAAATACAGCGCGGGGTTTGCTTCTACAGAGGCCCGGGGAGCCGTTGGTGAGAGGAGGACTTACCTGCAGCTGTAAGTATAAATACAGCGCGGGGTTTGCTTCTACAGAGGCCCGGGGAGCCGTTGGTGAGAGGAGGAGTTACCTGGAGCTGTGAGTTACCCAAATCTGTAACGTTCCATCTCACTTCCAGAGAAGGATTCTGGTGGAAGCCTCTGATTGGTGGAAGAGGATCAGAGGAAGCAGCTGATTGGCTTGTATCCCGGGTAAGGCTTTATTGTATTCGGATAAAGGGGGAGAATGAGGGCCAGGGCAGTTTACTGTTCTGGATGTCAGATGTGGGAGGTCATGGAGTCTGAGTGCTCTCCAGACGTCCACATCTGCGCCAGGTTATTCGAGATGGGGCTCCTAAGGGAACGCGTTAGGAACCTGGAGCAGCAACTCGATGACCTCTGTCTGCTCAGGGAGAGCGAGGAGGTCATAGAAAGGAGTTACAGGGAGGTGGTCACTCCAAGACCACGGGAGACAGAAAACTGGGTCACAGTTAGGAAGGGCAATGGGCAGAGGCAGGGACTGGTGAGTACCCCGGTGGCTGTACACCTTGAAAATAAGTACTCGTGTTTGAGTAAGGGTGGGGGAGACAGCCTACCTGGGGGCAGCGACAGCGGCCGGGCCTCTGGCACAAAGACCGGTCCTGTTGCTCAGAAGGGTAAGGAAAAGAAGAGGAGGGCAATTGTAATAGGGGACTCTATAGTCAGGGGGTCGGATAGGCGATTCTGTGGACGCAGACAGGAGTCCCGGATGGTAGTTTGCCTCCCTGGTGCCAGGGTCAGGGATGTGTCTGAACGTGTCCAAGAAATCCTGAAATGGGAGGGAGAGGAGCCTGAGGTTGTGGTGCATATAGGTACCAACGACATAGGTAAAAAAAGAGAAGAGGTCCTGAAAGAAGAATTTAGGGAGTTAGGTAGAGAGTTAAGGAGAAGGACTGGAAAGGTAACAATCTCAGGATTACTGCCTGTGCCACGCGACAGTGAGAGTAGGAATGGAGCGAGGTGGAGGATAAATGCGTGGATGAGAGACTGGTGCAGTGGGTATGGATTCAAGTTTCTGGATCATTGGGACCTCTTTTGGGGAAGGTGCGACCTGTACAGAAAGGACGGGTTGCACTTGAACTCAAGGGGGACCAATATCCTGGCGGGGAGATTTGCAAAGGCTACTGGGGAGACTTTAAACTAGTATGGTTGGGGGGAGGGACTCAAATTGGGAAAGCTAGCAGTCAGTGTGTGAAGCAGGGGGCAGAGAATGGTAGCACTCTGACCCAAAATGTAGGGGAGAGAGAAGAAAAAGAAAATAATCAGAGAATAAGAGAGGGTGGGTTTCTTAAATGTGTATATTTTAATGCTAGGAGCATTGTAAGAAAAGTGGATGAACTTAGAGCCTGGATTGACACCTGGAAGTATGATGTTGTGGCGATCAGTGAAACATGGTTGCAGGAGGGCTGTGATTGGAAACTAAATATTCCAGGATTTCATTGCTTCAGGTGTGATAGAATTGGAGGGGCAAGAGGTGGAGGTGTTGCATTGCTTATCAGGGAAGATATTACAGCAGTGCTTTGGCAGGATAGATTAGAGGGCTCGTCTAGGGAGGCTATTTGGGTGGAACTGAGAAATGGGAAAGGGGTAGCAACACTTATAGGGGTGTATTATAGACCGCCAAATGGGGAGCGAGAATTGGAAGAGCAAATATGTAAGGAGATTGCAGATATTAGTAGTAAGCACAAGGTAGTGATTGTGGGAGATTTCAATTTTCCACACATAGACTGGGAAACACATTCTGTAAATGGGCTGGATGGGTTGGAGTTTGTAAAATGTGTGCAGGATAGTTTTTTGCAACAATACATAGAAGTACCTACTAGAGAAGGGGCGGTACTGGACCTCCTGTTAGGAAATGAGATGGGTCAGGTGGCAGAGGTATGCGTTGGGGAACAGTTCGGGTCCAGTGATCACAATACCATTAGTTTCAATATAATTATGGAGAGGGACAAAACTGGACCTAGGGTTGAGATTTTTGATTGGAGAAAGGCTAACTTTGAGGAGATGCGAAAGGATTTAAAAGGAGTAAATTGGGACAGTTTGTTTTATGGGAAAGATGTGGAAGAGAAATGGAGTACATTTAAAGGTGAAATTTTAAGAGTACAGAATCTTTATGTCCCTGTTCGGTTGAAAGGAAATCGTAAAAATTGTAAAGAGCCATGGTTTTCAAGGGAAATTGGACACTTGGTTCGGAAAAAGAGGGAGATCTACAATAGTTATAGGCAGCATGGAGTAAATGAGGTGCTTGAGGAGTATAAAGAATGTAAAAAGAATCTTAAGAAAGAAATTAGAAAAGCTAAAAGAAGATATGAGGTTGCTTTGGCAAGTAAGGTAAAAGTAAATCCGAAGGGTTTCTACCGCTATATTAATAGCAAAAGGATAACGAGGGATAAAATTGGTCCATTAGAGAGTCAGAGTGGCCAACTATCTGCAGAGCCAAAAGAGATGGGGGAGATATTGAACAGTTTCTTTTCTTCGGTATTCACCAAGGAGAAGGATATTGAATTATGTGAGGTAAGGGAAACAAGTAGAGTAGCTATGGAAACTATGAGGATCAAAGAAGAGGAAGTACTGACACTTTTGAGAAATATAAAAGTGGATAAGTCTCCAGGTCCGGACAGGATATTCCCTAGGACATTGAGGGAAGTTAGTGTAGAAATAGCAGGGGCTATGGCAGAAATATTTCAAATGTCATTAGAAACGGGAATAGTGCCGGAGGATTGGCGTACTGCGCATGTTGTTCCATTGTTTAAAAAGGGGTCTAAGAGTAAACCTAGCAATTATAGACCTGTTAGTTTGACGTCAGTGGTGGGCAAATTAATGGAAAGAATACTTAGAGATAATATATATAAGCATCTGGATAAACAGGGTCTGATTAGGAACAGTCAACATGGATTTGTGCCTGGAAGGTCATGTTTAACTAATCTTCTTGAATTTTTTGAAGATGTTACTCGGGAAATTGATGAGGGTAAAGCAGTGGATGTTGTGTATATGGACTTCAGTAAGGCCTTTGACAAGGTTCCTCATGGAAGGTTGGTTAAGAAGGTTCAATGGTTGGGTATTAATGGTGGAGTAGCAAGATGGATTCAACAGTGGCTGAATGGGAGATGCCAGAGAGTAATGGTGGATGGTTGTTTGTCAGGTTGGAGGCCAGTGACGAGTGGGGTGCCACAGGGATCTGTGTTGGGTCCACTGTTGTTTGTCATGTACATCAATGATCTGGACGATGGTGTGGTAAATTGGATTAGTAAGTATGCAGATGATACTAAGATAGGTGGGGTTGCGGGTAATGAAGTAGAGTTTCAAAGTCTACAGAGAGATTTATGCCAGTTGGAAGAGTGGGCTGAAAGATGGCAGATGGAGTTTAATGCTGATAAGTGTGAGGTGCTACATCTTGGCAGGACAAATCAAAATAGGACGTACATGGTAAATGGTAGGGAATTGAAGAATGTAGGTGAACAGAGGGATCTGGGAATAACTGTGCACAGTTCCATGAAAGTGGAATCTCATGTAGATAGGGTGGTAAAGAAAGCTTTTGGTGTGCTGGCCTTTATAAATCAGAGCATTGAGTATAGAAGTTGGGATGTAATGTTAAAATTGTACAAGGCATTGGTGAGGCCAATTCTGGAGTATGGTGTACAATTTTGGTCGCCTAATTATAGGAAGGATGTCAACAAAATAGAGAGAGTACAGAGGAGATTTACTAGAATGTTGCCTGGGTTTCAGCAACTAAGTTACAGAGAAAGGTTGAACAAGTTAGGGCTTTATTCTTTGGAGCGCAGAAGGTTAAGGGGGGACTTGATAGAGGTTTTTAAAATGATGAGAGGGATAGACAGAGTTGACGTGGAAAAGCTTTTCCCACTGAGAGTAGGGAAGATTCTAACAAGGGGACATGACTTGAGAATTAAGGGACTGAAGTTTAGGGGTAACATGAGGGGGAACTTCTTTACTCAGAGAGTGGTAGCTGTGTGGAATGAGCTTCCAGTGAAGGTGGTGGAGGCAGGTTCGTTTTTATCATTTAAAAATAAATTGGATAGTTATATGGATGGGAAAGGAATGGAGGGTTATGGTCTGAGCGCAGGTATATGGGACTAGGGGAGATTATGTGTTCGGCACGGACTAGAGGGGTCGAGATGGCCTGTTTCCGTGCTGTAATTGTTATATGGTTATATGGTATATGGTTACCGAGTTATGGAACTGGAGCAGCAGCTGGATGACCCGCAGTCCATCCAGGAAGCCAATAGCTTCCTGGACATGCCCTACAGTGAGATCGTCACTCCAAGAGTGTAGAATATGCGACGTAGGGACGGAAAGAAAGAGGATGAAGCGGGTGCAGGAGACCTCGGTGAGAGTTCCTCTTGCAAACAAGTCCGCCCGCTTGGTGGCTGTCGGGGCAGACGACGCTTCCAGTCCGAGTGGGGGACAGGTTGTTCCTCGCGTTGAGACTCGACCGGCGAGACCAACGTCGTGCAGGGCCATAGTGGTGGGTGATTCTATTGTCCGAGGTGCGGACAGTATATTCTGTGGCGGAAGGCGAGACTCGAGGATGGTCTGTTGCCTCTCTGGTGCTAGGGCCCGAGATGTCTCGGACTGACTTCAGAACATCCTCGAGAAGGAAGGTGCGCCGCCGGAAGTGGTCGTGCATGTGGGTACAAACGACGTCGGGAAGGAGGCTCTGCAACATGAGTTCAGAGAGTTTGGAGGAAGACTGGAAAGCAGTACTTCCAGGGTGGTTTTCTTTGGATTGCTTCCAGCACCTCGTGCTGGTGAAGGCAGGAACAGGGAGACAGGGGGTCTGAATGTTTGGCTGAGGAACTGGTGCAGGGAGCATGGATTTGGATTTATAGATCACTGGGATCTCTATTGGGGTAGAGGTGCACCTTAACTGGAGGGGGACCAACATTCTGGCCGGCAAGTTGGTTGACGAATTGGAAGTATAAGGAAGGAGTTAAAGGGGAAGAGAGAACAGGAACAGTTATGAAAGACACCCGAATTAATGGGACAGAAAGTTCAAGAACGGATAAGAGAGTAAGGACGGGTGAAATAGGAACCGGTGTGAGGGCAGGTAAATCCCGAATTAAAAATGTTATATATGAATGCGTGAGAATAAGAAGTAAAATGGATGAGCTTGACGCTCAGTTAGAAATTGGTAAGTATGATGATGTGAGAATTACGTAGAAATGGCTGCTTGAGGATCAGAGCTGGGAACTGAATATTCAGGGCTACACGTCCTATCGAAAAGACGGACAGGTGGATAGAGAGGGTGTGGTGACTCTGTTGTTCAGTACCTTGCGAGGGATGGCATAGAATCAGAAGATCTAGAATCATTGTGGATAGAACTAAGAAATTGTAAGGGTAAAAAGTCTCTAATGGACTTTATCTACAGGCCCCCAAACAGTAGCTTGGATATAGGGTGCAAGATGCATCAGGAGTTAAAATTGGCAAGTAACAAAGGTAACACTACGGTGATTATGGGAGATTTCAACATGCAGGTAGACTGTGAAAATCAGGTTGGTCGGGACCCCAAGCAAATTAGTTTGTAGAGCTCCTCCGAGATGGATTCTTGGAGCAGCTTGTAGTAGAGCCTGTCAGGGAGAAGGTAATTCTGGATTGGTGTTGTGTAATGAATCGGATTTGATAAGGGAACTCAAGGTAAAGGAACCATTAGGCGGTAGTGACCATAATATGATGTTTGTATCTGAAGTTTGAGATGGAGAAGGTAAAATCGGAAGTGTCAGTATTGCAGTTGAACAAAGGTACCTATGAAGGCATGAAAGAGGAGGTGGTCAAAGGTGATTGGCAGGGGACCCTAGCAGGGATGACGGTTGGACAGCAAACGTAGATATTTCTGGGAATAATCCAGAAGTGTAGGATCAGTTTATTCCAAAGAGGAAGCAAGATTCTAAAGGGAGTAAGAGGTGACCGTGGCTGATAAGGGAAGTCAAGGACTGTGTAAAAAGAAAAGAAAAGACATATAACATAGCAAAGATGAGCGGGAAGCCAGAAGATTGGGGGACTTGTAAAGATAAACAAAAGGTGACTAAAAAGGCAATACGGGGAGAAAAGATGAAGTCCGAAGGTAAGCTAGCCAAGAATATAAAGGAGGATAGTAAAGCTTATTTAGGTATGTGAAGAGGAAAAAAATAGTTAAGACAAACGTGGGTCCCTTGAAGACAGAAACAGGTGCATTTATTATGGGGAACAATGAAATGGCAGACGAGGTGAACAGGTACTTTGGTTCTGTCTTCACAAAGGAAGACACAAACAATCTCCCAGATGCACTAGGGGACGGAGAACCTAGGGTGACGGAGGAACTGAAGGAATTTTACATTTGGCAGGAAATGGTGTTGGGTAGACTGATGGGACTGAAGGCTGATAAATCCCCAGGGCCTGATGGTCTGCATCCCAGGGTACTTATGGAAGTGGCTCTAGAAATCGTGGATGCAGGGCGATTATTTCCAATGTTCTATCGATTCTGGATAAGTTCCTGTGGATTGGAGGGTAGCTAATGTTATCCCACGTTTTAAGAAAGGAGTGAGAGAGAAAGCAGGGAATTATGGACCAATTAGCCTGACATCAGTGGTGCGGAAGATGCTACATTCAATTATTAAACATTTAATAGCAGCGCATTTGTATAGCAGTAACAGGATCGGTCCAAGTAAGCATGGATTTACGAAGGGGAAATCATACTTGACATATCTACTGGAATTTTTTGTGGATATAACAAGTCTAATGGAGAAGAGAGAGCCTGTGAATGTAGTGTGCCTGGACTTTCAGAAAACTTTTGATAAGGTCCCACACAGGAGATTAGTGGGCAAAATTAGAGCACATGGTATTGGGGGTAGGGTATTGACATGGATAGAAAATTGGTTGGCAGACAGGAAACAAATAGTAGGGATTAACGGGTCCCTTTCAGAATGGCAGGCAGTGACTGCAAGGCTCAGTGCTGGGACCACAGCTTTATTATATATTACTAAAACTCTTTTCTTGACCGCTTTTGGCGATCTGTGCTGCGATTTCCGAGAGAACGCCGCCACCTACGGCCGTCATATTTGGCCACCTCGCTCAGAACCCCCCTCTGCCGCATGTGTGCCGAAGATTTTTCCCGTGGATGAAATATGACCGAGATATTAATGTTTTTACAACATTCCCCATTCTCTGTGCTGCCCCCGCTGGCAGCAGGGGGAGGGAGGGACTATAAAACCCGGAAGTGTCCTGCTTCAATCACTTTCTTCCGGACCACGAAGTGAAAGGGTCACGGCTCTCTGAGCTGCGGCTCTACTCCAAGGTGAGTCCCCTGCATATGCTTTTTCAGCCAATTGATATGCATGTTGTTCACCATTCACCATGGTCTGAAGTTTCTTGACATTTTGTTGGAAAGTGTTTGTAAATTTGTCTATCTAGATTGTCTTTAAATGTGTATTGAACATGAAATGCATTTGAAAATCTGTCTATCTATATTGTCTTTGAAATGTGGATTGAACATGAAATGCATTTGTATATTTGTCTACCTATATTGTCTTTGAAATGTGTATTGAACATGAAATGCATTTGTATATTTGTCTATCTATATTGTCTTTTAAATGTGTATTGAACATGAAATGCATTTGTATATTTGTCTATCTATATTGTCTTTGAAATGTGTATTGAATATGAAATGCATTTGTATATTTGTCTATCTATATTGTCTTTGAAATGTGTATTGAAAATAAAAAGCATTTGTTATTGTTATAAAGCTTTTCCAAATTTGTTTCTCTTGGGTTTTAAAATGGTTGCACCCGTTTTCAGGTGACTAAAGCATCATGTCTGTATTGTCTTTGAAATGTTCATGTAAATTGAAATGCATTTGTTGCAACGTTTTCAGGCGGAATAAAGCTTTTTATTTGGACCAGGACTGTGTTTAAATTTAAAATTGGCGCTCATTTTGTGATTTTGGCGGTTGCAAGATGGCGTCGATGACGTCATTTACGGTGTTCGGGAACCCGGCGGCGATGACGTCATTTCCGGTCGGAGGCAAGATGGCGGCGATGCCGTCATTTCCGGTCCGAGGTAAGATGGCGCTGCCTGCTGAAGACGGAGTGCACCAGGTGTTGAATAATTCTACAGAACTGGTAAATGTTTGTGTGTTTGTTTCAGCAAAAGCTGCATTGTGTTTCAGCAAAAGCTGCATTGTCTTTCAGCCACAGACTACAACAGGATTTCAAGATTCGTTCAAATATTCGGCTGCTTTCTCTATGATAAGTCTGTGTTTGTTGGACGTTATTTAAAAGCAGCATTTTGTTTCAGGAAAAGACTCTACAGCAGGATTTGAATATTCGTTTTGCACAGTGTCATTTAATGTTGTGTGTGTGAATGTGTGTGTGTGAATATATATATATGTGTGTGAATATATATATGTATGTGTGAATATATGTGTGTGTGTGAATATATGTGTGTGTGTGAATATATGTGTGTGTGTGAATATATGTGTGTGTGTGAATATATGTGTGTGTGTGAATATCTGTGTGTGTGTGTGACAATCTGTGTGTGTGTGTGTGACAATCTCTGTGTGTGTGTGTGTGTGCATCTATGTGTCTGTGTGCATCTCTCTCTGTGTGTGTGTGCCTCTCTCTCTGTGTGTGCCTCTCTCTCTGTGTGTGCCTCTCTCTCTCTGTGTGTGCCTCATCTCTGTTGTGTGTGATCTCTGTGTGTGTGTGTACTATGTGTGTGTGAATCTCTGTGTGTGTGTGCTTATGTGTGTGTGTGTGTATTGGGTGTGTGTGCTATCTGTGTGTGTGTGTGGTGTGGCCTTTGGTGTGTGTGTGTGCCCTCTGTGTAGTGTGCCTATCTCTGTGTGTGTGTGAAATATTATCGTGTGTGTAAGATCTATGTGTGTTTGTGTTCGTGTGTGTGTGTGTGTGTGGTGTGTGTATGTGTGTTGTGTGTGTGAGCGAATATGTGTGTGTGTGTGGCGACGCGAATATGTGTGTGTGTGTGTGGGCGCGCGTGTGTGGAATAGGGGGTTGCACGTAAGGTCACAAGGTCATGGAGCTTGACGCCACGAGCGTCAATCCATCTGGAAGGACATCCGTCACTTCCAGTTTATTGTTATTTAATGTACAGAAACGCGTACTTTTCCTATCTGTTAAAAACCTGCCACAAATGTTGAATTTGTGCTCTGAAAAAAATTGTGGAAGCTGGGGTAAGTGTGAGAGACATGTACCCACCATTAGAATTCCAAACGTGAAATGAAATTAGGTAAAGAGAAGCGAGAATTGAAGGGACAACAGCAGCTAAAGTGCTTGGTAAACATTGGCTGTGCAGATATCGTAACTGAAAATATTGGAATTATCGCGTTTGCTCACTGCATTTCATCAGTAAGGCATTATTCATGTTTTTTCTTGATTCCTTTGGTATCTAAAAATTCTCACAAGTGATAAATCTGGCTGTAAATTTTTCTTCAGATGCGTTTTCATTTTGTACGTAAAAACCTACTTGAGAACCATTGAAAAAAAAAATACAGCCAGATTTATTACTTCTGAAACTTTTTAGTTGCCAAAAGAATCAAGAAAAAACACAAATAATGCTTTAGTGTTGATGAAATGCAGTGAGCAAACGGCCAATGTTCGCTAAGCATCTCCCTGGAAGATGGAGTTGGAAACAATGGTAAGTGCCTACCAGCACGGTGTAGCGTGACCCGACGGCCGTGAAACCTCCCTATGTGTGTGTGTGTGAATATACGTGTGTGTGTGTACATGTGTGTTTCTGAATATGTGTGTGAGTGAATATGTTTGTGTGTGAATATGTGCGTGTCAGTATATGTATGTGTGTGTGTGAGTATGTGTGTGAGTAAATATGTGTGTGTGAATATGTGTGTGTGTGTATATGTGTGTGAGTGCATGTGAATATATATACGTATGTATGTGTGTGTGTGTGTGAATATGTGCGCGTGTGTATATGTGTGTGTGTGCATGATTATATGTGTGTGAATATGAGTGTGGGTGTGTGTGCATATGTGTGTGAGTGCATGTGAATATATATATATATATATATATATATATATATATGCGTGTGTGTGTGTGTGAAATAATATAGTATTTCGTAGTTCAGAGCTTATTTGTTATGTTTAATAGCGTGATGGCTGTCAGGAAGAAGCTGTTCCTCAATGTAGATGTTACAGTTTTCAGTTTACAAAAGTTGGACGTGACTCCAGAAGTCGGGCATCAGTCAGTCCACAAGCTGTGAGAGTCAGTCCAAAGGCCATGAGTTAATCCCAAGGCAGTGAGTAAGTCCACAGGTCATGAGTAAATCGCTCACTGCCCCCCTCCTCCACTGACATCCCCCACCTCAAGACGCTACCCTCCGCCTGGCTATAGGATGCACCCCCTACTGAAGCCGTCCACATCCCCTGCATGAGGACACCCCACTCCCTTCTCATCAGTTCACGACAACCCCGCCTGAAGCTGCCCTTGGCTGCACGCCATTTACCACCCATAGGGCAGTGTCTTGAGGTGGGGGATGAATCTGTGTATGTGTGTGTGATTGAATCTGTGTGTGCGTGTGTGTGAGCGAGTGAGTATGTGTGTGTGTGTGTGTGTGTGTGTGTGTGTGTGTGTGTGTGTGTGTGTGTGTGTGTGCGTGCGTGCGTGCGTGCGTGCGTGCGTGCGTGCGTGTGTGTGTGTGTGTGTGTGTGTGTGTGAGTCTATGGGTGTGTGGGTCTTTGTGTGAATGTGTGTGTCATTGCGTTTGTGTGTGCGTGAATGAGTCTGTGTTTGTGGATGAATATGTGTGTGCATGTGAATATGTGTGTGCATGTGAATATGTGTGTGTTTGTGTGAATATGTGTGTGTGTGCATATTTGTGTGAGTGCGTATGAATATATATGTGTGTGTGAAATAATATAGTATTTCGTAGTTCAGAGCTTATTTGTTAAGTTTAATAGCGTGATGGTTGTCAGGAAGAAGCTGTTCCTCAATGTAGATATTACCGTTTTCAGTTTACAAAAGTCGGACGTGACTCCAGAAGTCGGGCATCAGTCAGTGCACAAGCCGTGAGAGTCAGTCAGTCTAAAGGGCATGAGGTAATCCCAAGGCAGTAAGTAAGTCCACAGGTCATGAGTAAATCGCTCACTGCCCCCTCTCCTCCACTGACATGCCGCACTACCGCCTGGCTATAGGATGCACCTCCCACTGAAGCCGCCCTCATACCCTGCATGAGCCCCCCCCATTTCTCATCAGCTCACGTGAACCCCCACCTGAAGCCGTGCCCCTCCCTTGGCTGCACAATGTTTACCACCCCCACCCCACCCTGACAGCCCCTACCTCAAAAAAATATTTTGCACAAAATCTTCAGTGTTCATTAACAACTGAAATTGTCTTTAGGCTGCTTTTTCAACATAAGTCAGGAAATGTTAGTGGTCAAGGTGATGTGGCTATTGCTGTAGTATCCTCTAGGATAGCAGCCACATTTCTGCCTGGTGGAAGAACTACACATTCTCGATGCAAGATACCCATCCAAGTGGCCGAGGATACATTGTGCAACATCGAGAAGAACTCTAAGACGGCACATTTCACGAGGCAAGTGAAAGTCATTCTTTGGGATGAATGTCCAATGATTAGGAGAGAATGCTTTGAAGTTGTGGACAGAACTCTTCCAGATGTCTTCAGCAACACCAAGCATGTTGGTGCCCCCACCCCTCCTGCCAGTACAGGCCTCAGTGACTGAGTTGCCAGCCCTCAGTGACTGAGTTGCCAGCCCAAAAATCCATTCCGCCCACAAACTCCATACTAGCCCTCTGGAAACCAGTACCTTTGGCCCAACATACTAGCTCAACAGAAATATGAAGGGAAATGTCAAAGGTTTACTGAAGGCTGGAACATCACCCAAGAATGTTGTCATTAATAGCGTGCTTCGTTGAATGACGACTTCTGAGATATTCTCAGATTTTCCTTCTTAAAATTTGACCGCTGACTTTCTCTACATTAAAATTGTCTCTTTTTATCAACAGGGAATAGTCATCAAGAGGCAGTGAGCAGCAGAACACAACAAGACGCAACGAGACACAACAAGTAAAAACGTAATAAATCTCATCTTTAAAATTTAATTTGTTCTTATATTTTAAGAGTCATTCACATTTGAAACTTTAATAAAACCTTTTTGCACTTTTAATGCTGTGTGTTCTTCATCACAATATAACCTAATAGGCAGGAATGGCTGCTCTGTGGGAGAGCAACTAAGAGTGCATGGGGGGGGGGGGGAGTTGTTTGGAGATGCACTGAATGTGTGGGTGTGAGGGGAATGGCAAGGAGCAGAGTGGGGGGGGGGGAGGTTCAAGGTAGGCGGGGTGACAGAGTGAACTGCCAGCGTACCAGGCATGAGTGACTGCACTGCCAGCTCACGAGCCATGAGTTAGTGAACTGCCAGCCCACCAGCTGTAAGCGACTGAACTGCCAGCCCAATAATCCATTCAGTCCACGCTCTTCCCCCTTCTCTCTTACATTCTGTTATCTGTTTTGGGCAGAATTTCTGGCAGTTTCTCAGCCGTCAGCCTGCCAAGTCCGAGTGATTGTACTGCCAGGCCTCAATGACTGAGCTGCCAGCCCTCAGTGACTGTGCTGTCAGCCCAAAAATCCATTTGGCCCACAAACTCCATACTGGCCCTCTGGAAACCAGTACCTTCGGCCCACAACAATCATACTAGCGCAACAGAAAGCCCCCACCCACACTGGCCAACAATATTGGAATTGGTGGAGAGGTGGAATATTGTGTTCAAAAGGGAACTGCAGATGCTGGAATATCGAAGGTACACAAAATTGCTGGGGAAACTCAGCGGGTGCAGCAGCATCTATGGAGCGAAGGAAATAGGCGACGTTTCGGGCCGACACCCTTCTTCAGACTGATGGGGGGTGGGGAAAGAAAGAAAAAGGGAGGAGGAGGAGGAGCCCGAGGGCGGGCGGATGGGAGGGTGGGAGGAGACAGCTAGAGGGTGAAGGAAGGGGAGGAGACAGCACAGGCTAGCCAAATTGGGGGAATTCAATGTTGATGCCATAAGGACGCAAGGACCCCAGACGGAATATGAGGTGCTGTTCCTCCAATTTCCGCTGTTGCTCACTCTGGCAATGGAGGAGACCCAGGACAGAGAGGTCGGATTGGGAATGGGAGGGGGAGTTGAAGTGCTGAGCCACCGGGAGGTCAGGTAGGTTATTGCGGACTGAGCAGAGGTGTTCGGCAAAACGGTCGCCCAACCTACGCTTGGTCTCACCGATGTAAATCAGCTGACATCTAGAGCAGCGGATGCAGTAGATGAGGTTGGAGGAGATACAGGTGAACCTTTGTCGCACCTGGAACGACTGCTTGGGACCTTGAATGGAGTCGAGGGGGGGAGGTGAAGGGACAGGTGTTGCATTTCTTGCGGTTGCAACGGAAAGTGCCCGGGGAGGGGGTGGTGCGGGAGGGAAGGGAAGAATTGACGAGGGCGTTGCGGAGGGAGCGGTCTTTGCGGAAGGCAGACATGGGGGGAGATGGGAAGATGTGGCGAGTGGTGGGGTCACGTTGGAGGTGGCGGAAATGGCGGAGGATTATGTGTTGTATTTGCCGGCTGGTGGGGTGAAAGGTGAGGACCAGAGGGAATCTGCCCTTGTTGCGTGTGCGGGAATGGGGAGAGAGAGAGCAGTGTTACGGGGTATGGATGAGACCCTGGTGTGAGCCTCATCTATGGTGGCGGAGGGGCATCCCCGTTCCCTGAAGAACGAGGACATTTCCGATGCCCTGGTATGAAATGTCTCATCCTGGGAACAGATGCGGCGTAGGCGGAGGAATTGGGAGTAGGGGATGGAGTCTTTACAGGGGGCAGGGTGGGAAGACGTGTAGTCCAGATAGCCATGTGAGTCAGTGGGTTTGTGTTGGGTGTCCAGCCCTCCCGTGTGATGCTGGGACCCAACAGGTCCCACTTAGTCTAGTTTATAATATACATTAATGATTTAGATGAAGGAGTTAAAAGTAGCATTCGCAAATTTGCGGATGACACAAAGCTGAGTGGCAGTGTGAACTGTGAAGAGGATGCCATGAGGATGCTGGGTGACTTGGATATTTTAAAGGCTGAAATTGACAGATTCCTGATTAATAAGTGGTGTCGCGGGTTATAGAGAGTAATAATAATAATAATCATACATTTTATTTATTGGGCGCATTTCAGACATCTCAAGGACACCTTAGATAGGTTAACAGGAATATAAACATTTAATCAGAATAAAATAAATAATAAAGACATCACAGAAACACAAATTAAAAACAGAATTCAGTCCAAAAACAAAAATCAAAAACACAATGTGAAGAGAGAGCAGCGGCAGCTAAAGCGCGCCAGCGTCCACTCCCTCTTCACGGCAGCCATCTTGGACAAAGACTAACAGGATTACCTTACAGACAAAAAAATCAACACCCCACAATGGATACCACTGTGGGGGAAGGCACAATGTCCAGTCCCCATCCCAAGTTCACCCCAGGGATTCCCCAGAATAGGCAGGAGAATGGGGTTGGGAAGAAACGATAGATCAGCCATGATTGAATGTAATAGATGTGATGGGCCGAATGGCCCAATTCTGCTCCTATCACTTATGAACGTATGAACTGAGATATTGTGAAACCGAGGAGACAAACCTAATTACTGTTGACGGTGGAGACGAGTCTTGTGTGGGAAATGTCCAAGGAGCAGACCATTGAACCTTGACAAGGAGCGTGAAAGGATTCAGAAACAGACGGGTTACAGATAATGGATAGACGTTGTGGTGAGCGGGAGCAGGCTGCATTTGTAGTGTCGGGGAAATAGAAGAAATCACACACAAACCGATCAAATATTACCATTGTAAATTACAAAGTTAGGTTTACATTATTATTTACACTATGTAACAATGTGTGTGAACGGATATCTAAGCCCATTTTTTAACTCCTCTCTGAATTTACTCTGGGTTAAAGCATAAATACACGTGTTAGTACATGAACTGAGAAGTCTCAACATGTATCCACAGATCCAAGATTCTAAGGGGAGTAAGAGGTGACCGTGGCTGATAAGGGAAGTCAAGGACTGTGTAAAAACAAAAGAAAAGATGTATAACATAGCAAAGATGAGCGGGAAGCCAGAAGATTGGGGGACATTTAAACATAAACAAAATGAGCTAAAAAGGCAATACGGGGAGAAAAGATGAAGTACGAAGGTAAGCTAGCCAAGAATATAAAGGAGGATAGTAAAGCTTATTTAGGTATGTGAAGAGGAACAAAATAGTTAAGACAAACGTCAGTCCCTTGAAGACAGAAACAGGTGAATTTATTATGGGGAACAAGTAAAAGGCAGACGAGTTGAACAGGTACTTTGGTTCTGTCTTCACAAAGGAAGACACAAACAATCTCCCAGATGCACTAGGGGACAGAGAACCTAGGGTGACGGAGGAACTGAAGGAAATTTACATTTGGCAGGAAATGGTGTTGGGTAGACTGATGGGACTGAAGGCTGATAAATCCCCAGGGCCTGATGGTCAGCATCCCAGGGTACTTATGGAAGTGGCCCTAGAAATCGTGGATGCAGCGTGATTATTTCCAATGTTTTATCGATTCTGGATAAGTTCCTGTGGGTTGGAGGGTAGCTAATGTTATCCCACGTTTTAAGAAAGGAGTGAGAGAGAAAGCAGGGAATTATAGACCAATTAGCCTGACATCAGTGGTGGGGAAGATGCTAAATTCAATTATTAAACATTTAATAGCAGCGCATTTGTATAGCAGTAACAGGATCGGTCCAAGTAAGCATGGATTTACGAAGGGGAAATCATACTTGACAAATCTTCTGGAATTTTTTGTGGATATAACAAGTCTAATGGAGAAGAGAGAGCCTGTGAATGTAGTGTGCCTGGACTTTCAGAAAACCTTTGATAAGGTCCCACACAGGAGATTAGTGGGCAAAATTAGAGCACATGGTAATGGGGGTAGGGTATTGACATGGATAGAACATTGTTTGGCAGACAGGAAACAAATAGTAGGGATTAACGGGTCCCTTTCAGAATGGCAGGCAGTGACTGCAAGGCTGGGACCACAGCTATATATATATTACTAAAACTCTGTTCTTGACCGCTTTTGGCGATCTGTGCTGCGATTTCCGAGAGAACGCCGCCACCTACGGCCGTCATTTTTGGCCACCTCGCTCAGAGCCCCCCCTCTGCCGCATGTGTGCCGAAGATTTTTCCCGTCGATGAAATATGACCGAGATATTAATGTTTTTACCACATTACCCATTCTCTCTGCTGCCCCCGCACATGATATTGAGCACATGATATTGGGGGTGGGGTATTGACATGGATAGAAAATTTGTTGGCAGACAGGATACAAATAGAAGGGATTAACGGGTGCCTTTCAGAATGGCAGGCAGTAACTGCAAGACTCAGTGCTGGGACCAGAGCTATTTATAATATACATTAATGATGTAGATGAAGGAATTAAAAGTAGCATTCGCAAATTTGCGGATGACACAAAGCTGAGTGGCAGTGTGAACTGTGAAGAGGATGCTATGAGGATGCAGGGTGACTTGGATATTTTAAAGGCGGAAATTGACAGATTCTTGATTAATAAGTGGTGTCGCGGGTTATAGAGAGAAGGCAGGTGAATGGGGTTGGGAAGAAACGATAGATCAGCCATGATTGAATGGAATAGATGTGATGGGCCGAATGGCCCAATTCTGCTCCTATCACTTATGAACTTATGAACTGAGATATTATGAAACAGGGGAGCCAAACCTAAATATTGTTGACGGTGGAGACGAGTCTTGTGTGGGAAATGTCCAAGGAGCAAATCATTGAACCTTGACAAGGAGCAAGAAAGGATTCAGAAACAGACGGGTTACAGAGAATGCATAGACGTTGTGGTGAGCGGGACCAGGCTGCGTTTGTAGTGTCGGGGAAATAGAAGAAATTACACACAAACCGATCAAATATTACCATTGTAAATTACAAAGTTAGGTTTACATTATTATTTACACGATGTAACAATGTGTGTGAACGGATATCTAAGCCCATTTTTTAACTCCTCTCTGAATTTACTCTGGGTTAAAGCATAAATACACGTGTTAGTACATGAACTGAGAAGTCTCAACATGTATCCACAGATCCAAGATTCTAAGGGGAGTAAGAGGTGACCGTGGCTGATAAGGGAAGTCAAGGACTGTGTAAAAACAAAAGAAAAGACGTATAACATAACAAAGATTAGCGGGAAGCCAGAAGATTTGGGGACTTTTAAACATAAACAAAATGAGCTAAAAAGGCAATACGGGGAGAAAAGATGAAGTACGAAGGTAAGCTAGCCAAGAATATAAAGGAGGATAGTAAAGCTTATTTAGGTATGTGAAGAGGAACAAAATAGTTAAGACAAACGTGAGTCCCTTGAAGACAGGAACAGGTGAATTTATTATGGGGAACAAGGAAATGGCAGACGAGTTGAACAGGTACTTTGGTTCTGTCTTCACAAAGGAAGACACAAACAATCTCCCAGATGCCCTAGGGGACAGAGAACCTAGGGTGACGGAGGAACTGAAGGAAATTTACATTTGACAGGAAATGGTGTTGGGTAGACTGATGGGACTGAAGGCTGATAAATCCCCAGGGCCTAACGGTCTGCATCCCAGGGTACTTATGGAAGTGGCCCTAGAAATCGTGGATGCAGCCTGATTATTTCCAATGTTCTATCGATTCTGGATAAGTTCCTGTGGATTGGAGGGTAGCTAATGTTATCCCACGTTTTAAGAAAGGAGTGAGAGAGAAAGCAGGGAATTATGGACCAATTAGCCTGACATCAGTGGTGGGGAAGTTGCTAAATTCAATTATTAAACATTTAATAGCAGCGCTATTACAAAGTTAGGTTTACATTATTATTTCCACGATGTAACAATGTGTGTGAACGGATATCTAAGCCCATTTTTTAACTCCTCTCTGAATTTACTCTGGGTTAAAGCATAAATACACGTGTTAGTACATGAACTGAGAAGTCTCAACATGTATCCACACTGTTGGGCAATATAGATTGGATTACTAAGACTTCTGTCTGTATAATTGAAGTTTACAACCGGCCAGTTTAAAGAATGTACAAGGTTAGTAACCCACATCAGTATAAAATTGGCAGACAAAGCAAAGAGTAAGACGATGGATTTTCTCCTGTTCTCCGCCTCTGGGCAGCGCGGTTCTCTCCCTTGCTGTTGGAGCGGAGTCCTTTGCGGAGGCGATTGGATGTGACAATGTTCCTGACAGTCAGAGCGTTAAACACCGTTAAACACCAGGATCAGTGCCACTCGTACACGGCCCAAAATAGTGATGTGTAATAATCTCGGCTTGTGACACAAAACCACGGGACACCGTCAATAACAACTCCGGGCACAAATACAAAGTACCAAGGAATGGATCGCAAGCAGGCAACGGCGCTCACTGCTCCCAATACCACAGCTGCATTTTTCTCCGTGCAGTATCTCGGTTTGAGCTTCTGGCAGCAAATGGACACATATCGATCAAAGGTGAATGCGACTGTGAACCAGACAGAACAGTCCAGGGCTGCTTGACACAAGGACAGCTTCATTGCACAGACGGGAGTGATGGACAAGAAATTAACTGGGGAAAAAGTAGATGTTCATTCGAGTCAATATCATGGTAAGGATGACGAGCAACAAGTCAGCCACAGACATGGCCACCAGGTAACAGGTGATGCATCGAGAGAGACCGCACTTCCCTCGTCTTAGGATCACAATCGCCACGACGTTAAATGAAAGGAAATGAATTAAAAACAACAATTTACTTCCACAAATAATAGTAGAAACATGTTTAGAAGGAACATGGTAGATGGAAGCAGAGAAATACACGCGGCCCTACTAGCGGCTCCATGCGATCACGGCTGTTCATTCACTCCAGTCCCTGTTCCAACCTGCTCCAAGTGCAAAATGAGAAGACGTTTCCCAGGGAATACCGGAGCATCGCACATGAAAACTTAAATATTTCACGCATAAATAAAAACGATTAAAAAAAACAACAAAAAAAACAAAACAATCCAGTCCCTGATAAAAAAAAACTGTACGAATGGTTAATAAAGTGCAGGTAAAAAAAAGCAACATTAAAATACAAGTAAAAAAAACAGTCGTAAAATGTTCAGGGCAGCTGATTTAAGTGGCCTGAGCCAGTGCCAGAGTTATTACTCAGTGTAATAAATTGTCAGTGCAAAAGCAGCAGAATCAGGTGGAGTGCCTGTTTAGCAGCCTCACAGCCCGTGGAAGGAAGCTGTTTAGCAGTCTGGTTGTCCGGGCTTTGATGCTACGGTATATCTTGCCTGATGGCAGGAGATCTAGATGTGTGTGGAGTGGGTGCAATCTGTCCTTTGCTATTCTCAGTGCTTTTTTCAGGCAGCGGCTCTGGAACAGTTCTTGTACCGAGGGTAGCGAGACGCCAATGATCCTCTCTGCTCCCCCTCACTACCCTCTGCAGACTTCCTGTCTGAGCAGTTACAGTTGGAGTACCACGTGTTCATGCAGTACGTGAGTACAGACTCCACCGTGCCCCTGTAAAAAGTCCTGAGGATGTTGGTGGGCCGTGAGACAGTCAAATAGTCTACTCCAGTACATGCACTCCAGTCCCTGTTCCAACCTGCTCCCCGCGCTCCCTTCAATCCCCTTGGCAACGAGAAACATCAGACGCATGATCCCTTTGAACCTGGCCTATCTGTAGACCTGTCCAAATTGCTGAAATGTTGTTATTCTTTGTGGAATTCTCAGCCACAGAAGGCAGTGGAGGCCAATTCACTTCATGTTTCCAAGAGAAAGTTAGATGTAGCTCTTAGGGATAACGGACTCAAGGGATTATGGTGAGCAATCAGGAACAGGGTACTGATTTTTGGATGATCAGCCATGATCATATTGAATGGCGGTGCTGGCTCGAAGGCACCGAATGGCCTACTCCTGCGCCTATGTTCTATGTTTCTATGTTAGATTCGTAGAATCATACGGCCCGGAAACTGGTCGTTCAGCCCATCTATGAGTATAGCAGTTGGGAGGCCATGTTAACGTTGTACTGGCCATTGGCGCTGCCGCATTTATGATATTGCGTTCACTATAGAGAGGGGTTCAGCAGGCTAGAACTTTATTTTTTGGCGCGCAGGGGGGAGATAAGATCATGAGAGGAATAAATCGAATAGACCGTAATCCCACCCGGCAAATCAACATTACGGACCACCCTTCATACGACCATGGATTTGTTTCTAATTGTGTTCTGCAATTATCTGTTGTTTCTGCAGTATTTTTTCATTTCGCTGTCTTATCTAATTTATGTTTTTTTTAGGGTTGATATTGGTTTTCGTTTATTACTATCATGTGTAACGCGTCAGTGGTAAAACCTTAGCATTAATGTCCAGAGGGCTTGTATATAAAATGTTCAGGCTCTGTACGGCGCTGGCTAGGCCGCATTTGGAATATTATGAGCAATTGTGGGCACCATATACAGTATGAGGAAGGATGAGCTGGCTCTGGAGAAAGTCCAGAGGAGGTTTACAAGAATGATCCGAGGAATGAGTGGGCTAACATAAGATGAACATTTAACGACACTGGACCCGTATTCGCTAGAGTCCAGAAGAATGGGGGTGGGGTGGGGGGGGGGGGGGGGGGGGGGGGGGGGGGGGGGAGAGAGATAGATCAGCCCTGATTGAAGGCAGATTAGACTTGATGGGATGAATGAGCTAATTATGCTCCTATAACTTAAGACCTTACGACCAGTCAACGTATTTTATAAGTACAATCAAGCCACACACAAGCACAACACAAGTACAGAGAGATAAACACCAGACTGCAGAACATAGCGTAACACTGTTAGTGCATTATAGTTACATAGACATTTTGTGAGTTTTCGGAGTGGCAACGTTTAAGAAACGTTTGGACAGATACGTGAATAGGATCGGGTTAGAGGAAAATTGTCCAAACGCAGGCAGGCAGCACTAGTACAGACGGGGCATGTTAGTCGGCGTGGGCTAGTTGGGGAGGGGCCTGTTTCCACGCTGTATGACTCTATAACTCGATCCTTGACGTTCATGGTGATTTCCATACTCGCGGTACTTTCCCTAATTTATCATGCTAATCGGATGCTCAGAGGACTATAACAGATAGACCAAATACAATTTCCCTCACTTAGTTACGTTGGATCTGCTCATTCCCAATGCTCCCAATGTTCTGTGATTACGTCTTTCATTGCAGATTCCCAAATATTCCCGCCTCCGAGCTCATGCCAACGGATTGTTTTTACCCGTTCTGTCTTTGTTCTTCCTAGATAATGGGGTTAACGATTCAACCCAAGCATCATAAATATCGTTACCTCACTCTCCGCAACCAGCTCGTTCTAAAGGCAGGGACGCAGTTCATCACTTGTTAAATTTCGACCTCACCGTGCACTGGTGATTTCGTGAACCTCCATATAGTCACCTGAGAGCTAATGCTTTTTTTCCCCAATTCCAGCTGAACCCTTGGCGCTCTGGTAGTTCTTACAGTTTCTGCGTTTTATTCGATAAAAACAAAACCAGGTTCAGGAATAGCTATTTCCCCACAGCCATCGGGCTATTAATCATGGCTCGGACAAAACTCTGATTATTAACAACCCATTATCTGTTATTTGCACTTTATCAGTTTATTTATTCATGTGTGTGTATATTTATATTATGGTATATGGACACACTGATCTGTTTTGTAGTAAATGCCTACTATGTTCTGGTGTTCTGAAGCAAAGCAAGAATTTCATTGTCCTATCAGGGACACATGACAATAAACTCACGTGAACTTGGACTTGAACTTTAATTCTTCTCCTATTTCCCTATTTTCTGTCATAGATCCTGGACTATACGACCCACGTTTACCCTCGCATGTCATCCATTTTATGTGTCATTGACAGCTCTTACAGTCTGTTTTGGATATCAGTCTACTCTCTTATTCTTTTTCACTTCTTTGTCTCTTTGCTGCCCTTGCTGAGGCGAATTCTAAAGAATTCGCAGTCCGCAGGTCAGTGGCAATCTGGCAAATTTATTACACTGTTCTTAAACGTTAAATCACAGAATCACACAGAAGATAGAAACAAAATGCTGGAGTAACTCGGCGTGACAGGCAACATCTCTGGAGAGAAGGAATAGGTGACGTTTCGGGTTGCGATCCTTCATCAGACTCAAGAAGGGTCTCGACCCGAAACATCACCCATTCCTTCTCTCCAGAGATGCTGCTTGTCCCACCGAGTTCCTCCAGCATTTTGTGTCTACCTTCGGTTTAAACCAGCATCTGTAGTTCCTCCCTACACACTCAGAGTCACACAACACGGACACTAGACATTCAGCCCAACTTGCCCATGGGGACCAAATTCCCCACCAGCCTGCGTTTGCCCCATATCCTCTGAACCTTTCCTATTCGTGTACCTGTCCAAATATCTTTTAAACGTTGTAGTTTTACTTTCATCTTTCACTTCCTCTGGCAGCTCGTTCATTTGCCTAGCACCCTCCGTATGAAAACAACGTCTTCAGGTGTCATGTAAATCCTTCCTCTCCCACCTTAATCCAAATGCCCTCCAGCTTTAGACACCTATGGGGAAAAGGTTGTGACCATGCATCACATCAATGCCTGTCATATTGTAAACCTTCTAAAGATCATCCATTAACCCGCCTCCCTCGAAAGTAAACAGTCCCAGACGATACCGTCTTACCATGTATCTGAAGACGTCCAGTCACGGCAAATATATTGGGAACCTTTCCTGTGCCCATTCCGACTTACTCACATCCATCTTTTAACATCAGTAAGCAATGGTGTACCGCAGGGATTGGTGTTGGGACCTTTGTTTTTTTTTTATCATATACGAAACTAAATTGGACGAGAACGTATGTGATCTGATGTTGATCTGTTGACTGCACGATGGATGGTGGAGTAGCAGAGAATAAGGAGAGGTGCCTAGATGTACAGAAATACTTATATCAACTGGACAGTTGGTTGGACAATTATATTTAATCGAATCGATAATTGAATTTAATCGCGACAATTGTGAGATGATGCACATTGGGTTGTCTAATATTGGCCGGACATAGACAACCATATAGACATCGGATGCGTTGACATACACAGGGATCCTGCATAGCAGGTTTACAGTACACTGAACATGGCAACACAAGTGGATAGGATAGTGAAGAAGACATTTAGCTTGCTTGCTTCACAGGCAGAGATACTGCGAAAGAACTGAGGCAACGTGTTGCAGCGGTAAAAGGCATCGATTAGGGCGCACTTGTAATACTGAATACACTTCTGGTCACAACGCTATAGAAATGATATGGTAGCGGTAGAAAGAGTCAAGAGAAGATTCGCCAGTATATTGGACAACAGTCAATAGACAATAGGTGCAGGAGTAGGCCATTCGGCCCTTCAGGCCAGCACCGCCATTCAATATGATCATGGCTGATCATCCACAATCAGTACCACCTTCCTGCCTTCTCCCCATATCCCCTGACTCTGCTATCTTTAAGAGACCTATCTAGCTCTCTCTTAAAAGTATCCAGACAACCGGCCTTCACAGCCCTCTGAGGCAGAGAATTCCACACTCACAACTCTGTGTGTGAAAATGTGTCTCCTCATCTCCGTTCTAAATGGGTTATCCCTTATTCTTAAACTGTGGACCCTGGTTCTGGACTCCCCCAACATCGGGAACATGTTTCCTGCCTCTAGCGTGTCCAAACCCTTAATAATCTTATATGTTTCAATAAGATCCTCTCTCACCCTTCTAAACTCCAGAGGGTACAAGCCCTGCCGGTCCATTCTCTCAGCATATGACAGTCCCGCCATCCCGGGAATTAACCTTGTGAACCGACGCTGCACTCGCTCAATAGCACAATACTCCAGGTGTGGTTTTACTACGGCCATGTACAACTGCAGAAGGACCTCTTTGTTCATATACTCAATTCATCTTGATACGAAGGCAGCATGCCATTCATTCCTTCACTGCCTACTGTACCTGCATGGTTATTTTCATTGACTAATGAACACGACCCTCAGATCAGGTTGTAGTTCCCCTTTTCCCAACTTGACACCATTTAGATAATAATCTGCCTTCCTGTTTTAGCTACTAAAGTGGACAACCTCACATTTATCCACATTAAACTGCATCTGTCATGCATTTGCCCACTCACCCAGCGTGTCCACGTCACCCTGCATTCTCATAGCATCCTCCTCACAGTTCACACTGCCACCCAGCTTTGTGTCATCTGCAAATGTGCAAATGTAATCCCTTCGTCTAACTCATTAATATATGTTGTAAATAGCTGCGGTCCCAGCACCGAGCCTTGCGGTGCCCCACTAGTCACTGCCAGCTATTTTGAAAGGGATTTGTTCCATTCTGAAAGGGGCCCGATGCATGGAATGGGTGGTTTTAATTAATAGAAAGGATTGGATGGGCTTAGGTTCCTTACACTGGAGCCCAGATCGGACAGTGAATTATAAAATTACGAGATGCATAAACATCATAGATAATCATGGTTTCTATCAAGAGGATAGGAGAGATGATATGGATTGAAGGGGAAAGAGAGATATGTAACGGCGACCTCAGGGGAAATATTTCACACCAAGCTCATCTCCAAATACGTGGAACTTGGAATCAGCACTCCCCTTTGCAACTGAATGGTCCACTTCCTGACCAACAGGCCATTATCAGTGAGGATAGGTGACAAATCATTATCTATTATAATATAAAACTCTGTGTCCGGCTGGCTGTGTGGCCGGTTGTGTTTCTGACTTGTGGCTACCAGCCTTTGATTCGTTGCCACGCCAACGTCAGACGCAGAAACGCCCAGATGTTTTCGGTAGAGATTAGACTTTTCATTCCAAGTATCCACTCCTGATTAAATTTCGTCGTGTTTATGTACACATTTTAAATAAAATCCTTCTCCCCCTCCCCCCAAAATAAAAAATAAAAAAACAGCTCTCATCCATAACGTTGGTGAACGTTCCATCGTGTGATGTCACAATGCAACGTTCCATCGTGTGATGTCACAATGCAACGTTCCATCGTGTGATGTCACAATGCAACGTTCCATCGTGTGATGTCACAATGCCCAATGCTCACAGATGTCCAATCGGAATGGATCCATTTGCAGCAGCCCCAGCCCCTCCCCCCCACCCCCGCAGCTTGTGTCGAAGCGCGTCATCACGTGTGTGGGAATAGAGAACGAGGATTGGGGGTGATAGGGAATGGGGAACAGATGGACTGTTCCCTACCCCTCCTCCTTCCACTCTGCGTCCCTACTATTTCCCCTCTCTCCCCGCCACCCATATCCCCCTCCCTCCGCTACCACATATCCCTCCTCCCTCCTCCCCCCCACCCCCACACCTCTCTCCTACTACCCATCCCTCTCTCCTCCTCTTCTCCATCTCCCTCTCCTCACCCCTCTCCCTCTCCTCCCCCTCCTCCTACCACCCCCATCCCTCTCTCCCCCACCCCCCTTACCTACCTCCCTCCCCCACTCCTTTCCCTCTCTCCCCCACCCCCTTCCCGCTCCCAACTCTCCCCCCACGTCCCCCACCCCTTCTCTCTCTCCCCACCCCCTCACCCTCCCCACTCTTCCCCCTCCATCCACACTCTTCCCCCTCTACCCCCTACCCCATCTCCCTCCTCGACTCCCTCCCCTATCCCACACACCTCTCTCCCCCTCCCGTCTCTCCTCCTCCCCATCCCTCTCTCCTCCCCCTCTCCATCTCCCTCTCCTCACACCTCTCCCTCTCCCCCCCTCCTCCTCCCACCCCCATCCCTCTCTTCCCCACCCCCCTTCCCTCTCCCCCTTCCCTCTCACCCTTCCCGCTCCCCCTTCTCTCCCCCACCCTCTTCCCTCTCTCGCCCACCTCCCTCCCCCCACCCCCTACCCGCTCTCCTCTCCCTCCCAAATCTCTCCCGTTTCCTCCTCCCCCTCTCCCCTACTCCCCTCTTCTCAACCTCCCCTCTCCCCACCCCGTCTCCCTCTCCCCCCCTCTTCCCACCTGTGTGTTTGGGGGGTGGTTAGTGTGAGTGTGATGCCGCAGCCACAGCCCCCCCCCCACCCCCTCCCCGCAAACGCGCGTTGGGGAAACAGACCCAACGGGTCTGCACTTGGCCTAGTCAACTATAATTCTCAACACTGGTACCCCGCAAGGATGCGTACTGAGCCCCCCACAATACTCCTTGTACACACATACCGGTGCAGACAAATACCAATGCAACTCAACTTACAAGTTCACAGATGACACCACCGTAGTTGGCTCAATATCAAATAATGACGGAGTACAGGAAGGTGATCGAGAACCTTGTGTCAAGATAACAAACTCCCTCGATGTCAGCAACGCAAAGGAGACAGTGACCGATTTCAGGGAAAATAGCGGTAGACATAACCCGTATACATTGACGGAGCCCAAGTAGAGATGGTCAACAGTTTGAGTACCTCGCAATAAATATCAACAACAATTTGTCCTGGAGCAGCCACATCAAAGCTATGCACAATAAACCATACCAATGCATCTAGTTCCTTAGACCGCTTATGACGTTTGTTATGTCCCCAACGACTCTCATCTACTACAACTGCGTGGAAAGCATTTTATCGGCACGCATCACACCATGGTTTGGGAATAGATCCATCTATGTCCATAAGACGTTGTAGAGACTAGTGGACACAACCCAGACCATCACATAAACCAACATCCAATTGACTCCATCAACACTTCACGCTGACTCGGCAAGGCCACCACAGTGGCTTGCAAAAGTTTTCATATCCCTTGATCTTTTCCACATTTTGTCACGTTACAACCACAAACGTAAATGTATTTTATTGGGATTTTATGTGATAGACCAACACAAAGTGGTGCATAATTGTGAAGTGGAAGGAAAATGATACATGGTTTTCAAATTTGTTTACAAATAAAAAACTGAAAAGTGTGGCGTGCAAAAGTATTCATCCCCACTGAGTCAATACTTTGTAGAATCACCTTTCGCTGCAATTAAAATTGCTGCTCACAGACGCTCTCCATCCAATCTGACTGAGCTTGAGCTATTTTGCATAGAGGAATGGGCAACATTTTCAGTCTCTAGATGTGCAAAGCTGGTAGAGACATACCCCAAATGACATGCAGCTGTAATTGCAGCGAAAGGTGGTTCTACAAAGTATTGACTCAGGGGGGCTGAATACTTTTGCACGCCACACTTTTCAGTTTTTTATTTGTAAAAATATTTGAGAACCATGTATCATTTTCCTTCCACTTCACAATTATGCGCCACTTTGTGTTGGTCTATCACATAAAATCCCAATAAAATACAATTACGTTTGTGGTTGTAACGTGACAAAATGTGGAAAAGTTCAAGGGGTATGAATACTTTTGCAAGCCACTGTAGATTTCACCTAGAGCCACAATATGGCAATGGAAAGTGTGCAGAAGAGATTAACCGGGATGTTCGCTAGCAGTAAGAAGCAGAGAGAGTGAAGAACGGTCAGAGTGTAAAACAATGGAGCTGCAGGAGCTGGTTTCCAAAAAAAGACACAAAGTGCTGGAGCAACCTCCCTGTAGCCTTAACCATCTAATCCAGGCATCTTTCTGGTAAACCCACTGCACATCAATGCTGTTTCGGTTCTTGCCATTTAATATATATTCACGCCTACATTTAACCTCGCATGTCGGTCACGATCTCCCGAGTACGATTCGCGACGACTGAACCGAATATGCGCCTCTACACAACGACTACACCGAACATGCGTCTTTACAAAACGAGCGGAGCAGCACTGGGCGCGCGTTCGAGACCCAAGCGACGCCTTCCCGGTAACTCCAATAACCGCAAGACAAGAGTAGTAAATTCGCTCGATCTGGAACAGTACCGTGTATCCCATTTCCTCCGAGAAATCCCTGGTGCCGTGTTCACGGCGATTCTGCCCTGCTAAATGTCATGATGTGTTTAGAGAAGCATCATTTATACCGGGAATCCATCTCCATTGAGAAATAGACGAGTCAGGTGATCAATGGATTACTTACACACAGCTGAACAGGAAGGCGCGCACGCATTTTATCGCAACGTTTATGATGCAATTCAATCTATTTTTACGGGTTTTATTAAACACACGCTCATATATAGTTTTGAATGTCCAACAATGACGTGGCGAAGGGAGGCGCAGCCCCGCCATTGCTCGCAACAACCGTCCTTTCGGATGCATGAAGTAGATAAAGTAATGAGGGAACAGGCAGATTGAATGCACAAAATATTTTACCGTGGGTAGGGAACTTGAAATCCAAAGACCAAGAGGTGCAACTTTTTTTCGTTCAGAGGGTGTTGGATATGTGGAACAAGCTGTCAGAGGAGATGGTTAAGGCAGGTTCTGACAGCATTCACAAGGTACTTGGACAGGTACAAGGGTAAGAACGATTTGGATGGATTTGGGCAAAACGACGGCAAATGGGACTCGTGTAGTAAGAGCATATTGGTGGCCATGGACGAGTTGGGCCGAAGGGACTGTTTCCGTGCTGTACACTTTGTGCATTTACTCTCACTGTTCCCTTATGATTTTATACATATCTATAAGAACATGCTTCAGCCTCCTGAGGCGTAGCCTGCCCAACCTCACCTTGTAGCTCAGCTTCTCGAGTCCTGGCAACATCCTCGTAAATCTTTTCTGTCCAATGACGCCATTCCTATCGCAGAACGACTAAAACCGTACAAAGTAGCGTCCAATTGTGCCCTCGCCAACGTTTTGTACAACTGCAACATCTCATCCCAAGTTGGGAAAAAGGGGAAGCACAACAAAATCTGGGGATCCTTGTTCATCAGTCACTGAAAGTAAGCATGCAGGTACAGCAGGCAGTGAACAAAGCGAAAGGCACGTTGGGCTTCATACACAACACCCTGACAGTGATATTGAAGGGGTAAATTTTAAAAAGAAGCGAGGAGGGACCGGGTGCAATTGGTGAGTTGATCGGTCAGGCAGCACTAACATGATGGGATGAACGGTCGCTTCTATGCTGCAATCATCGTGAGATTCTGCCGTCTATCATCTTGCTGGCGATTAAATAATGACCGATTGTGCAGTCCTGTACCCAGCTTGGATTTGTACTGCCCCCTTATGCTAAGTAGGTGGATGGGCAATATTACACTCAGTTAGAGAATGTTGTCATTGTTCGGAAGCAGCTTGGCTATAGACAGAGTCTATTATACAGTGCAGGTCGCCAGTGTTACGGGTGAATAGATACTAATAGAATAGAGGGATATCGACCGCACGTAGGCAAAACTGGCTAATCCATGCAGGCAAATTGATAGATATGGATGGGTTGGGTCGAGGGATCGGCCAACATTTCATGACTCTCTGGCTCGGCTCCTGGGCTTGTCGCCTAGATTTGGACCTTCGCAATACACACTGGCCTCAGATGTTTCGAGTGAATCCAAATGAGCTTTAGCCCGGCTTCAGTGATGGCAAATATCTCAGGAGAGACCGGAGACAGATTACCCTCGCAGTATTTCTGGCTGAATACAGCTTTCAATGTGTCTGCCTTGTCCTCACTCATATACTCTGACAGTTATGTCAGTTGCACATGTTTTAGCTCACACATTGTCATTTAAAAACCGGTCGGGGCTAGCTTGCAACACATTCCTTCAAGGCCGGCAGAGGAGCGGCAGGTGACGGAACGAGTACGGGGATTGGCTGCAGATGTTAAAGCCTTCGTGAGTTTTTCAAGATCGGGTTATTTAAAAACAGGGAACCAAATTTGTAAATTAGCCAATTAGTAAAATTGGTTAATTGAACAGCAAATAAAAGTAGGGCTTGCTCGAGGGCGAGCGGCGTTGTTGAGGTGAAGTGCCTTGGTGAGTAAAGTGCTAGTCTTTGGCGAGGTGGTTCAGGCAAGAGGCAACACATATTGTGTTGTGTGTTTAATTTAAATATTTAAGGCTAATGGCAGGGACGCTTGTTGCAGGATGCTGGAAGTATGGGGCACCGCTGGAGTCACTCACACACAAGAGCTTTTCTTGAGGTCCTCTGAGGGAGCGCTGTATCTTTATGTATGTATTTATGTATGTATTGTTGATCTATGTACGACAGTTTTTAGCACGTTGGTACCTGCACTAATGTGAAGCACTTTGGTCAACGAGAGTTGTTTTCAAATGTGCTGTATACATAAAATTGACTTGACTTGACTTGACTTGACAACACCTGCGGTAACTGTGTCCAGGTGGAGTTCCTCAATGACCGAGTTATGGAACTGGAGCAGCAGCTGGATGACCCGCAGTCCATCCAGGAAGCCAAAAGCTTCCTGGACATGACCTACAGTCAGATCGTCACTCCAAGAGTGTAGGATATGCGACGTAGGGGCGGAAAGGAAGAGGATGAAGCGGGTGCAGGAGTCCTCGGTGAGAGTTCCTCTTACAAACCAGTCCGCCCGCTTGGTGGCTGTCGGGGCAGACGACGCTTCCAGTCCGAGTGGCGGCCAGGTTGTTCCTCGCGATGAGACTCGACCGGCGAGACCAACGTCGGCAGGGCCATAGTGGTGGGAGATTCTATTGTCCGAGGTGCGGACAGGATATTCCGTGGCGGCAGGCGAGACTCGAGGATGGTCTGTTGCCTCCCTGGTGCCAGGGCCCGAAATGTCTCGGACTGACTTCAGAACATGCTCGAGAGGGAAGGTGCGCAGCCGGAAGTGGTCGTGCATGTGGGTACAAACGACGTCGGGAAGGAGGCTCTGCAACATGAGTTCAGCGACTTTGGAAGACGATTGAATAGCAGTACTGCCAGGGTGGTTTTCTTTGGATTGCTTCCAGCACCTCGTGCTGGCGAAGGCAGGAACAGGGAGATAGGGGGTCTGCATGTGTGGCTGAGGAACTGGTGCAGAGAGCATGGATTTGGATTTATAGATCACTGGGATCTCTATTGGGGCAGAGGTGCACCTTAACTGGAGGGGGACCAACATTCTGGCCGGCAGGTTTGCTAGTGCTACACGGGCGAGGTTAAAGTAAATAAGGGGGGTGGGGGGAGGGGGTGGTTGGTTGACGAATTGGAAGTATAAGGAAGGAGTTAAAGGGGAAGAGAGTACAGGAAAATTATGAAACACACCCGAATTGATGGGACAGAAAGTTCAAGAACGGATAAGAGAGTAAGGACGGGTGAAATAGGACCGGTGTGAGGGCAGGTGAATACCGATTTAAAAATGTTATATATGAATGCGTGAGAATAAGAAGTAAAATGGATGAGCTTGACGCTCAGTTAGAAATTGGTAAGTATGATGATGTGGGAATTACGTAGAAATGGCTGCAAGAGGATCAGAGGCTACACGTCCTATCGAAAAGACGGACAGGTGGACAGAGGGGGTGTGGTGACTGTTGTTCAGTCCCTTGCGAGGGCTGGCATAGAATCAGAAGATCTAGAATCATTGTGGATAGAACTAAGAAATTGTAAGGGTAAAAAGTCTCTAATGGGCGTTATCTACAGGCCACCAAACAGTAGCCTGGAGATAGGGTGCAAGTTGCATCAGGAGTTAAAATTGGCATGTAACAAAGGTAACGCTACAGAGATTATGGGAGATTTCAACATGTAGGTAGACTGGGAAAATCAGGTTGGTCGGGACCCCAAGCAAATGAGTTTGTAGAGCTCCTCCGAGATGGATTCTTGGAGCAGCTTGTAATAGAGCCTGCCAGGGAGAAGGTAATTCTGGATTTGGTGTTGTGTAATGAACCGGATTTGATAAGGGAACTCAAGGTAAAGGAACCATTAGGCGGTAGTGACCATAATATGATGTTTGTATCTGAAGTTTGAGATGGAGAAGGTGAAATCGGAAGTGTCAGTATTGCAGTTGAACAAAGGTAACTATGAAGGCATGAAGGAGGAGGTGGTCAAAGTTGATTGGAAGGGGACCCTAGCAGGTATGACGGTGGGACAGCAAACGTAGATATTTCTGGGAATAATCCAGAAGTGTAGGATCAGTTTATTCCAAATAATAAGAAAGATTCTAAGGGGAGTAAGAGGTGACCGTGGCTGATAAGGGAAGTCAAGGACTATCTAAAAAGAAAAGAAAAGACGTATAACATAGCAAAGATGAGCGGGAAGCCAGAAGATTGGGGAACATTTAAAGATAAACAAAAGGTGACTAAAAAGGCAATACGGGGAGAAAAGATGAGGTGCGAAGGTAAGCTAGCCAAGAATATAAAGGAGGATAGTAAAGCTTATTTAGGTATGTGAAGAGGAAAAAAATAGTTAAGACAAACGTGGGTTCCTTGAAGACAGAAACAGGTGAATTTATTATGGGGAACAAGGAAATGGCAGACGAGTTGAACAGGTACTTTGGTTCTGTCTTCACAAAGGAAGACACAAACAATCTCCCAGATGCACTAGAGGACAGAGAACCTAGGGTGACGGAGGAACTGAAGGACATTTACATTTGGCAGGAAATGGTGTTGGGTAGACTGATGGGACTGAAGGCTGATAAATCCCCAGGGCCTGATGGTCTGCATCCCAGGGTACTTATGGAAGTGGCTCCAGAAATCGTGGATGCAGGGTGATTATTTCCAATGTTCTATCGATTCTGGATACATTCCTGTGGATTGGAGGGTAGCTAATGTTATCCCACGTTTTAAGAAAGGAGTGAGAGAGAAAGCCGGGAATTGTAGACCAATTAGCCTGACATCAGTGGTTGGGAAGTGCTAAATTCAATTATTAAACATTTAATAGCAGCGCATTTGTATAGCAGTAACATGATCGGTCCAAGTAAGCATGGATTTACGAAGGGGAAATCATACTTGACAAATCTTCTGGAATTTATTGAGGATAAAACAAGTCTAATGGAGAAGAGAGAGCCTGTGAGTGTAGTGTGCCTGGATTTTCAGAAAACCTTTGATAAGGTCCCACACAGGAGATTAGTGGGCAAAATTAGAGCACATGGCATTGGGGGTAGGGTATTGACATGGATAGAAAATTGGTTGGCAGACAGGAAACAAATAGTAGGGATTAACGGGTCCCTTTCAGAATGGCAGGCAGTGACTGCAAGGCTCAGTGCTGGGACCGCAGCTATTTATAATATACATTAATGATTTAGATGAAGGAATTAAAAGTAGCATTCGCAAATTTGCGGATGACACAAAGCTGAGTGGCAGTGTGAACTGTGAAGTGGATGCTATGGGGATGCAGGGTGAAGGCGGAAATTGACAGATTCTTGATTAATAAGTGGTGTCGCGGGTTATAGAGAGAAGGCAGGAGAATGGGGTTGGGAAGAAACGATAGATCAGCCATGATTGAATGGAATAGATGTGATGGGCCGAATGGCCCAATTCTGCTCCTATCACTTATAAACTTATGAACTGAGATATTGTGAAACCGGGGAGCCAAACCTAAATATTGTTGACGGTGGAGACGAGTCTTGTGTGGGAAATGTCCAAGGAGCAAATCATTGAACCTTGACAAGGAGCAAGAAAGGATTCAGAAACAGACGGGTTACAGAGAATGCATAGACGTTGTGGTGAGCGGGACCAGGCTGCATTTGTAATGTCGGGGTAATAGAAGAAATTACACACAAACCGATCAAATATTACCATTGTAAATTACAAAGTTAGGTTAACAATATTATTTACACGATGTAACAATGTGTGTGAACGGATATCTAAGCCCATGTTTAACTCCGCTCTGAATTTACTCTGGGTTAAAGCATAAATATACGTGTTAGTACATGAACTGAGAAGTCTCAACCTGTATCCACACTGTTGGGCAATATAGATTGGATTACTAAGACTTCTGTCTGTATAATTGAAGTTTACAACCGGCCAGTTTAAAGAATGTACAACGATAGTAACCCACATCAGTATAAAATTGGCAGACAAAGCAAAGAGTAAGACGATAGATTTCCTCCTGTTCTCCGCCTCTGGGTCAGCGCGGTTCTCTCCCTTGCTGTTGGAGCGGAGTCATTTGCGGAGGCGATTGGATGTGACAATGTTCCTGACATCAGAGCGTTAAACACCAGGATCAGTGCGATCGGAAACAGCGGAGTTAGAAAACTGTCAACCCACTCGTACACGGCCCAAAATAGTGATGTGTAATAACCTGGACTTGCGACACAAAACCACGGGACACCGTCAATAACAACTCCGGGCACAGACACAAAGTACCATGGAATGGATCGCAAGCAGGCAACGGCGATCACTGCTCCCAATACCACAGCTGCATTTTTCTCCGTGCAGTATCTCGGTTTGAGCTACAGCAGCAAATGGCTACATATCGATCAAAGGTGAATGCGACTGTGAACCAGACAGAACAGTCCAGGGCTGCTTGACACAAAGACAGCTTCATTGAACAGACAGGAGTGATGAACAAGAAACTAACTGGGAAAAAGAAGATGTTCATTCTCGTCAATATCACGCTAAGGATGACGAGCAACAAGTCAGCCACGGACATGGCCACCAGGTAACAGGTGATGCATCGAGAGAGACCGCACTTCCCTCGTCTTAGGATCACAATCGCCACGACGTTAACTGAAAGGAAATGAATTAAAAACAACAATTTACTTCCACAAATAATAGTAGAAACATGTTAAGAAGGAACATGGTGGATGGAAGCAGAGAAAGACACGCGGCCCTACTAGCGGCACCATGCGATCACGGCTGTTCATTCACTCCAGTGCCTGTTCCAACCTGCTCCCCGCGCTCTCTTCAATCCCATTGGCACCGAGAAACATCAGACGAATGATCCCTCGTAACGTGTCCTATGTGTGGACCTGTCCAAATGCCTCAAATGTTGTTATTATTTGTGGAATTCTCTGCACAGAAGGCAGTGGAGGCCAATTCACGATGTTTTCAAGAGAAAGTTATATGTAGCTCTTCCACAATTTACTTCCACAAATGATAGTAGAAACATTTTATGAAACATGGTACATGGAAGATGAAAGACACGCGGCCCTGTTGCGGCTCCATGCGATTACGGCTGTTCATAATAATAATAATAATAATAATAATAAAAATAATATATTTTATTGTCATTGCACATAAGTGCAACGAGATTTGGTATGCAGCTTCTATCCGATGTCATAACTTAAACAACTTAAATAAAATTTGGATTTAGATACCCGAGAACATGGTTTATAAAAAGAACAGTAATCATCATCATCATCATTCTTTATTGTCATCTTGCAAAGCAACAATTGTACAGTGCAAAATGAGAAGACGTTTCCCAGGGAATACCGGAGCATCGCACATAAAAACTTACATATTTCACGCATAAATAAAAACGATTACATTTTTTTTTTCTAAACAAAAACAATCCAGTTCCTGATAAAAAAAACTGTACGAATAGTTAATAAAGTGCAGGTATAAAAAAGCAACATTAAAATACATGTTAAAAAAAACAGTCATAAAATGTCCAGGGCAGCTGATTTAAGTGGCCTGACCCGGTGCCAGAGTTATTACTCAGTGCAATAAATTGTCAGTGCAAAAGCAGCAGAATCAGGTGGAGTGCCTGTTTAGCAGTCTCACAGCCTGTGGAAGGAAGCTGTTTAGCAGTCTGGTTGTCCGGGCTTTGATGCTGCGGTATCTCTTTCCTGATGGCAGGAGATCTAGATGTGTGTGGAGTGGGTGCAGTCTGTCCTTTGCTATGCTCAGTGCTTTTTTCAGGCAGCGGCTCTGGAACAGTTCTTGTACCGAGGGTAGCGAGACGCCAATGATCCTCTCTGCTCCCCTCACTACCCTCTGCAGACTTCCTGTCTGAGCAGTTACAATTGGAGTACCACGTGTTCATGCAGTACGCGAGTACAGACTCCACCGTGCCCCTGTAAATAGTCCTGAGGATGTTGGTGGGCAGTGAGACAGTCAAAATATTCTACTCCAGTACATGCACACCAGTCCCTGTTCCAACCTGCTCCCCGCGCTCCCTTCAATCCCCTTGGCAACGAGAAACATCAGACGCATGATCCCTCTGAACCTGTCCTATCTGTGGACCTGTCCAAATTGCTGAAATTTTGTTATTCTTTGTGGAATTCTCAGCCACAGAAGGCAGTGGAGGCCAATTCACTTCATGTTTCCAAGAGAAAGTTAGATGTACCTCTTAGGGATAACGGACTCAAGGGATTATGGGGAGCAATCAGGAACAGGGTACTGATTTTGGATGATCAGCCATGATCATATTGAATGGCGGTGCTGGCTCGAAGGCACCGAATGGCTTACTCCTGCACCTATTTTCTATGTTTCTATGTTAGATTCGTAGAATCATACGGCCCGGAAACTGGTCGTTCAGCCCACCTATGAGTTTAGCAGTTGGGAGGCCATGTTAACGTTATACTGGGCATTGGCGCTGCCGCATTTATGACATTGCGTTCACTATAGAGAGGGGTTTAGCAGGCTAGAACGTTGTTCTTTGGCGCGCAGGGGGGGGGTGAGAGGATCATGAGAGGAATAAATCGGGTAAATGCACAGTAGATTACCCAGAATAAGGGAATCGAGGCCAGGGTGCACGGGCCCAAGTGACAGGTGAAAGATAGGATACGATCCTGAGCGGTTACTTTGTCATACAAGGATAGGTATACGGAACGAGAGGAGGTAGTTGAGGCAGGTACTGTCATAACGTTTAAAAAACATTTGGACAGATACATGGATAGGAAAGGTTTCGAGGGATATGTGCTAAACGCGAGCAAGTGGGACCAGTGTATATGAGTCATTGACTTTATGCCTGTACTCACTCAGACGGCACAGAGTCGCAGAACACCAGAGACCCGGGTTCGATACTAACATCGAGTGTTGGCCGTGTGGAGTTTGCATGTTCTCGCTGTGACCGCGTGGGTTTCCTCCGGGTGCTCCGTTTTGCTCCTACTGCCCAAAGACGTGAGGGGTTGCAGGGCTTTTGTAGTGTCCCCACCATCCGGGCCATGCCCTCTTCTCACTGCTCCTACTGGGCAAGACTTGCGTAACCCCAATGTCCCAATCTTCCAGGTCCATGAATAGTTTCTTAGCTACAACTGTCATTTTATTGAACCGACCAGAGCGACCGTAATCCCACCCGGCAAATCAACATTACGGACCACCCTTCACACGACCATGGACTTGCTTTCTAATTGTGTTCTGCAATTATCTCTTGTTTCTGCAGTATTTTTTCATTTCGCTGTCTTATCTAATTTATGTTTTTTTAGGGTTGATATTTGGTATACTATCATGTGCAACGCAAGTCAGTGGTAAAACCTTAGCATTAATTTCCAGAGGGCTTGTATATAAAACAGAGATGTAATGTTGAGGCGCTGTACGGCGCTGGCCATGCCGCATTTGGAATATTGTGAGCAATTGTGGGCACCATATACAGTATGAGGAAGGGTGTGCTGGCTCTGGAGAAAGTCCAGAGGAGGTTTACAAGAATGATTACAGGAATGAGTAGGCTAACATAAGATGAACATTTGACGATACTGGACCCGTATTCGCTAGAGTCCAGAAGAATGGGGGGGGGGGGGGGGGGGGGGGGGGGGTGGAGGATGTTTCCATTAGCGGGAGAGTCTAAGACGAAAGGACATAGCCCCAGAATTAAACGCGTTGCATTGGGAAGGAGATGAAGAATTTATTTCGGAAGAGGATGGTGAATCTGTGGAATTATTTGCCTCAGAAGGCTGTGGAGGCGGTCAATGGATATGTTTACGGCAGAGACAGATAGAATCCTGATTAGTATGAGTGTCATGGTTTATGAGGGGTTTGGAGGGAGAGATAGATCAGCCCTGATTGAAGGCAGATTAGACTTGATGGGATGAATGAGCTAATTATGCTCCTGTAATTTAAGACCTTACGACCAGTCAACGTATTTTATAAGTACAATCAAGCCATACACAAGCACAACACAAGTACAGAGAGATAAATACCGGACTGCAGAACATAGCGTAACACTGTTAGTGCATTACAGTTACATAGGAGCATTTTGTGAGTCCCCCCCCTGACTTTTATTTCCCCAATTCCAGCTGAACCCTTGGCGCTCTGGTAGTTCTTACAGTTTCTGAGTTTTATTCGATAAAAACAAAACCAGGTTCAGGAATAGCTACTTCCCCACAGCCGTCAGGCTATTAAACATGGCTCGGACAAAACTCTGATTATTAACAACCCATTATCTGTTATTTGCACTTTACCAGTTTATTTATTCATGTGTGTGTTTATTTATATTATGGTATATGGACACACTGATCTGTTTTGTAGTAAATGCCTACTATGTTCTGGTGTGCTGAAGCAAAGCAAGAACTTCATTGTCCTATCAGGGACACATGACAATAAACTCACTTGAACTTGGACTTAACTTGAACTTTAATTCTTCTCCTATTTCCTTATTTTCTGTCATAGATCCTGGACTCTACGACCCACGTTTACCCTCGCATGTCATCCATTTTATGTGTAATTGACAGCTCTTACATTCTGTTTTGGATATCAGTCTACTCTCTTATTCTTTTTCACTTCTTTGTCGCTTTGCTGCCCTTGCTGAGGTGAATTCTATAGAATTCGCAGTCCGCAGGTTAATGGCAATCTGGCAAATTACACAAATAATAACAAAATGCTGGAGTAACTCGGCGTGACAGGCAACATCTCTGGAGAGAAGGGATGGGTGACGTTTCGGGTTGCGATCCTTCTTCAGACTCAAGAAGGGTCTCGACCCGAAACATCACCCATTCCTTCTCTCCAGAGATGCTGCTTGTCCCACAGAGTTCCTCCAGCATTTTGTGTCTACCTTCGGTTTAAACCAGCATCTGCAGATCCTTCCTACACACTCAGTCACACAACACGGAAACTAGACATTCAGCACAACTTGCCCGTGGGGACCAAATTCTCCACCAGCCTGCGTTTGACCCATATCCTCTGAACCTTTCCTATTCGTGTACCTGTCCAAATATCTTTTAAACGTTGTAGTTTTACTTTCTTCTTTCACTTCATCTGGCAGCTCGTTTATTTGACTATCACCCTCCGTATGAAAACAACGTCTTCAGGTGTCATGTAAATCCTTCCTCTCCCACCTTAATCAAAATGCCCTCCAGCTTTAGACAACTATGGGGAAAAGATTGTGACCATGCATCACATCAATGCCTGTCATATTGTAAACCTTCTAAATATCATTCATTAACCCGCCTCCCTCGAAAGTAAACAGTCCCAGACGATACAGTCTTACCATGTATCTGAAGACGTCCAGTCACGGCAAAGATCATGGGAACCTTTCCTGTGCCCATTCCTACTTACTCACATCCATCTTTTAACATCAGTAAGCAATGGTGTACCGCAGGGATTGGTGTTGGGACCTTTGTTTTTTTTTAATCATATACGGAACTAAATTGGACGAGAACGTATGTGATCTGATGTTGATCTGTTGACAGCACGATGGATGGTGGAGTAGCCGAGAATAAGGAGAGGTGCCTAGATGTACAGAAATACTTATATCAACTGGACAGTTGGTTGGACAATTATATTTAATCGAATCGATAATTGAATTTAATCGCGACAATTGTGAGATGATGCACATTGGGTTGTCTAATATTGGCCGGACATAGACAACCATATAGACATCGGATGCGTTGACATACACAGGGATCCTGCATTGCAGATTTACAGTACCCTGAACATGGCAACACAAGTGGATAGGATAGTGAAGAAGACATTTAGCTTGCTTGCTTCACAGGCAGAGATACTGCGAAAGAACTGAGGCAACGTGTTGCAGTGGTAAAAGGGATCGATTAGGGCCGTACTTGTAATACTGAATACACTTCTGGTCACAACGCTATAGAAATGATATGGTAGCGGTAGAAAGAGTCAAGAGAAGATTCGCCAGGATAATGGACAACAGTCAATAGACAATAGGTGCAGGATTAGGCCATTCGGCCCTTCAAGCCAGCACCGCCATTCAATATGATCATGGCTGATCATCCACAATCAGTACCACCTTCCTGCCTTCTCCCCATATCCCCTGACTCTGCTATCTTTAAGAAACCTATCTAGCTCTCTCTTAAAAGTTTCCAGACAACCGGCCTTCACAGCCCTCTGAGGCAGAGAATTCCACACTCACAACTGTCTGTGTGAAAATGTGTCTCCTCATCTCCGTTCTAAATGGGTTATCCCTTATTCTTAAACTGTGGACCCTGGTTCTGGACTCCCCCAACATCGGGAACATGTTTCCTGCCACTAGCGTGTCCAAACCCTTAATAATGTTATATGTTTCAATAAGATCCTCTGTCATCCTTCTAAACTCAAGCCCAGCCGGTCCATTCTCTCAGCATATGACAGTCCCGCCATCCCGGGAATTAACCTTGTTAACCGACGCTGCACTCGCTCAATAGCACAATACTCCAGGTGTGGTTTTACTACGGCCATGTACAACTGCAGAAGGATCTCTTTGTTCCTATACTCAACTCATCTTGATACGAAGGCAGCATGCCATTCCTTTCTTCACTGCCTGCTGTACCTGCATGGTTATTTTCATTGACTAATGAACACAAACCTCAGATCTGGTTGTAGTTCCCCTTTTCCCAACTTGACACCATTTAGATAATAATCTGCCTTCCTGTTTTAGCTACTAAAGTGGACAACCTCACATTTATCCACATTAAACTGCATCTGTCATGCATTTGCCCACTCACCCAGCGTGTCCACGTCACCCTGCATTCTCATAGCATCCTCCTCACAGTTCACACTGCCGCCCAGCTTTGTGTCATCTGCAAATGTGCAAATGTAATACCTTCGTCTAACACATTAATATATGTTGTAAATAGCTGCGGTCCCAGCACCGAGCCTTGCGGTGCCCCACTAGTCACTGCCAGCCATTTTGAAAGGGATTTGTTGGATTCCGAAAGGGGCCCGATGCATGGAATGGGGGTTTTTAATTAATAGAAAGGATTGGATGGGCTTAGGTTCCTTACACTGGAGCCCAGATCGGACAGTGAATTATAAAATTACGAGATGCATAAACATCATAGATAATCATGGTTTCTATCAAGAGGATAGGAGAGATGATATGGATTGAAGGGGAAAGAGAGATATGTAACGGCGACCTCAGGGGAAATATTTCACACCAAGCTCATCTCCAAATAAATGGAACTTGGAATCAGCACTCCCCTTTGCAACTGAATGGTCCACTTCCTGACCAACAGGCCATTTTACTTCAGAGTCACGTGAGTGACTACGTGAAGAAACCGCTCAGCGCGCAGGCGCGGCATTACGCCTGCAGTGCAACAGCGGCTGCAGCGGGGGTTCGGCGCTCCCGCTACAGAATGAAACGGACCGTCAGGTGAGTACCATGAGGTCGGGTTTCTTTTACAGGGGAGCCTTTTTCTGCTTGTGTTTTACAGGCAGAGAAAAAGGCTCTGGAACAAAACTGTCCCCCGTTCGAGGAGGAACGTTTTTCCGTCGGGGAGGGGGGCAGCAACAGGCGGTAGGAGCAAGCCGGTATTCCGCAATTCCCCGACACCGTGCCGAGCCCAGCCCGCTAGTACTGACCAGCGGGCTGGATGCATAGCCACCCGAAGAGACATACAGCAGGTGTTCTCGAATTCGGACGGGACGTCTCTCCACCCGCACGGGGGGAGAGAGAGCCGCCTGAGCCGCTGGAGAGGCTCTCGGTGCAGGCGCCTGCGAGACGCGCTGCTTGAGGGCCGCTCTCGCTAGTACAAGGCACAAAAGCTCTAGAAGAAGGCGGTAGGAACAATTACCGGGCGCACTGCTATCCCCATCACCGCGCCGAGCCCAGTCCCGCTAGTGCCTGAGCTGCGGGCTGGATGTTTAGCCATCCGAAGAGGCATCCGGCCGGTGGCTTCCGACTTGTCGGAGGGGACGTCTCTCCACCCGCAGGGAGAGAGACAGCCGCCTGAGCCGCTGGAGCGGCTCCTGGAGCAGGAGCTCCTGCGAGACACGCTACGTATAGAAAATAGGGGCTTAATACTAACAGGGGGGAGATTACAACTGTTTTTAAGAAGCACGAGAGTCTATCACAAGTGATCAGTATATACTCAATGGCTTCAGTGGATACAAAATACAATTCATACTAGAAACATTGCCACCAGTTCAACATTTACCCCAGAGGGCATTTCCCTCTCCATAAAGAAACGAGAGGGACAAGCTGTACTGGTGAGACTAATTACAAAGGGTGTCATGGGAGACATGAACCCTTGGAATTCGTATCAAATATTCGTCACTAAACCCAAAAAGATGGTGGATGTCGCATCATCATTGACTTAACTTCACTAAATATGTTTGTTAAGTATATACATTTCAAAATGGAAACGGTTGTTACTGCCAAACAACTAATTTCCAAAGGATACTTCATGGCAAGCATTGATCTTAAAGATGTTTACTATTTAATACCATTCACAAGGATCATCGCAGGTACCTGAACTTTACCTGGATGGGGCAGCTATGGCAATTTTAATGCGTTACCCAATGGGAAAATAGGCAAGACCATGGAATTGACTATGTTAGCTGTATCAGCTACCAAACAGTTATTCGAAACCCTGGGATTGTCTTACATTCAGATAAATCTAAGTTGAAGCCATCCACAATCATGCACTACTAGGGCTTCACAATTAATTCAGTCTACGTGACTGTAACCTTTCCAAGAGCAAAACAGTTGAATTGGCACAATCATGCAACAATTTAATGGTCCACGTACTCCCAACTATTCGACAAGTAACAGAGTAATTTGGAATATGGTAGCAGCATTTCCGGCTACACAATTCAGACCTTTGCACTGTCAAAACTTACAAAGAGCAAAGGTACAGGAACCAAAACGACATACAGGTCATTATGGTCGTGTCATTGAAGTCACCCACTGAAGCAATATCATAACTACAGTGGTGGTCAAAAAATGTTTGGCATAATTTTATGGTTTAAAAGCATATGCACAAATATGCATCACTTGCATGTACGGTCACAAATAGATAATACTACGGTGGCAGCCTACGTTAACCATATGGGCGGCATAAAATCGGTACCATGCTACAAGTTGGTCAACACAATTTGGCAATGGTGTGTCGAAAGACATATTTGGCTATCACTAACTTACCTGCCAGGTAAGCTAAATACAGTGGCAGACACCAGATCACGTAAATTTAATGACAATGGATGTTAAACCCCAAATAATTTGCAAAAGTTATCATGCAATATGGCACGCCAGATATCGATTTATTTGCATCAAGGCTAAATCACCTGATACCTATGTATGTCGCTTGGGAACCAGACCCTGAGGCAGCAGCGGTAGATGCGTTCGCGCTGGATTGGGGAAATTCTTCTTCTATGCATTTCCTCCCTTCTGCCTCATCAGTTGGTGACTACGCACAATACAAATTGACTCTGCTTCAGATATTTTGATAGTACCCGACTGGCCTACACAGCCATGGTTCCCAAAACTCCATGACATGGTTGTTGAAACTCCGATGGTATCCCCAGTGACCCAGAGTTATTTACACCCAGTGTCGGGCACAAGACACACGCTGGTGGTCAAACTAATGAAGGGCATTTACAACTCTAACCCCCTAGACCAAGGTACACCCATACATGGGATGTCAGTGTGGTCCTGACATACCTCAGGGGATGACCACCAGCCAGACCTCTTAACCTGGAACAATCTATGCTCAAAACACGCATGTTGATGGCACTTGTATCTGCACAGAGGTCCAGTCACTACACCTATTACGACTGGACAACATGATCACAGCTCCAGACCAGATCTGTCGTTATCCAGCGACTGATCAAACAGAGCAGACCAGGAACACCTAATCCAGTCGTGGAATTCCGGGCTTACCCACCAGAACCACGGTTATGTGCCATGACCCACCTACTATCCTACATAGACACAACCAAAATATGCGAGGGAGATGAACCAAACCATTGCGAGATGGCTCAAGCAGGTGCTAAAAACTGCTGGGATAAACACTAACACGTACAAATTTTATTCCACCAGGGCAGCATCCATGTCGACGGCTAAAAGAATGGATCTGCCTATAGACCACATCCTGGCTACAGCAGGATGGTGGGGAGAAAAGACCGTTCAGAAATTTTATAATAAGCCGTTGGCAAAACCTGTTTTATTTGCAGTAAAGATTTGCGGACTGCAAATATTTAATTTAAGCCCAGGGGAGCAATTTAATTCTTTGTTGTTATTGTATTAAAAATACCATTGTGTTTTTCTACAAATAGATTCATTGGTTGATTACGATAACACTTCCTCCCTCAAGAACTTCGGCAGTGAATGAAATAAAACTGTTACACGGTTTGAAATCACAGAGCTTTGAAGTCTTCACGTAGTCACTCACGTGACTCCGCAGTATAATAGTAAGATTAAACGAGAATTTACCAGTTTGAAGTTTGATCTTTATTTTATGAGGAGGAACGTTCAGGGAATACGTGCCCTCCGCTCCCACCCTTGATCATAGTCTGAACTGGTATCTGTTGTCTAATTTTACGATTAGATCTAATCTTATGAGGAATTACGATGAGGGATAACGTGCCCTCCGCTCCCACCCTCTTTATATGGATCAAATTAATAAACTGATGTCTCCTTGTCTTTACTATGTTTCTTCAAATAACTGTGTCTATCTGTGATTCCACACCGCTGCTTGAAAGTTTGCCGCGCCTGCGCACTGAGCGGGTTCTTCACGTTATCCCTCATCGTAATTCCTCATAAAATACAGATTAAACTTCAAACTGGTAAGTTCTCGTTTAATCTTAATATTATCAGTGAGGATAGGTGACAAATCATTATATATTATAATATAAAACTCTGTGTCCGGCTGGCTGTATGGCCGGGTGTGTTTCTGACTTGTGGCTACCAGCCTTTGATTCGTTTCCACGCCAACGTCAGACGCAGAAACGCCCAGATTTTTTCGCTAGAGATTACACTTTTCATTCCAAGTATCCAGTCCTGATTAAATTTCGTCGTGTTTATGTACACATTTTTAATAAAATCCTTCTCCCCTCCCCCCAAAATTAAAAAAAAAAACAGCTCTCATCCATAACGTTGGTGAACGTTCCATCGTGTGATGTCACAATGCAACGTTCCATCGTGTGATGTCACAATGCAACGTTCCATCGTTTGATGTCACAATGCCCAATGCTCACAGATGTCCAATCGGAATGGATCCATTTGCAGCAGCCCCAGCCCCTCCCCCCACCCCCGCAGCTTGTGTCGAAGCGCGTCATCACGTGTGTGGGAATAGAGAAAGAGGATCGGGGGTGATAGGGAATGGGGAACAGATGGACTGTCCCTACCCCTCCCCCTTCCACTCTCCCTCCCTACTATTTCCCCTCTCTCTCCCAACCCTCTCCCCCTCCCTCCGCTACCCCATCTCCCTCCTCCCCCATCCCCCACACATCTCTCCTCCTCCCCATCCCTCTCTCCTCCTCTTCTCCAGCCCCCTCTCCTCACCCCTCTCCCTCTCCTCACCCCTCTCCCTCTCCTCCCCCTCCTCCTCCCACCCCATCCCTCTCTCCCCACCACCCTTCCCTTTCCCCCCTTCCCCACTCCCTTCCCTTTCTCCCCCACCCCCCTCCCCCCACCCCCCTTCCCTCTCCCACTCCTTTCCCTCTCTCCCCCACCCCCTCCCCCTCCCCACTCTCCCCCACCCTCTTCCGTCCCCCACCCCTTCTCTCTCTCCCCGCCCCCTCCCCCTCCCATTCTTCCCCCTCCATCCACACTCTTACCCCTCTACCCCCTACCCCAACTCGCTCCTCGCCTCCCTCCCCTATCCCCCACACCTCTCTCCCCCTCCCCTCTCTCCTCCTCCCCATCCCTCTCTCCTCCGCCTCTCCCTCTCCTCACACCTCTCCCTCTCCCCCATCCTCCTCCCACCCCCATCCCTTTCTCGCCCACCCCCCTTCCCTCTCCCCCTTCACTCTCACCCTTCACTCTCCCCCTTCTCTCCTCCACCCCATTTTCTCTCCCCCCCACCTCCCCCCCCCACCCCCTACCCCGCTCTCCTCTCCCTCCCAAATCTCTCCCGTTTCCACCTCCCCCTCTCCCCTCCCTCCCATCTTCTCAACCTCCCCTCTCCCCACTCCGTCTCCCTCTCCCTCCCTCCTCCCACTAGTGTGTTTGGGGTGTCGTTAGTGTGAGTGTGATTCCGCAGCCCCAGCCCCCCCCCATTCCCTCCCCGCAAACGCGCGTTGGGGAAGCAGACCCAACGGGTCTGCACTTGGTCTAGTCAACTATAATTCTCAACACTGGTACCCCGCAAGGATGCGTACTCAGCCCCCCACAATACTTCTTGTACACACATACCGGTGCAGACAAATACCAATGCAACTGAACTTACAAGTTCACAGATGACACCACCGTAGTTGGCTCAATATCAAATAATGACGGAGTACAGGAAGGTGATCGAGAACCTTGTGTCAAGATAACAAACTCCCTCGATGTCAGCAACGCAAAGGAGACAGTGACCGATTTCAGGGAAAATAGCGGTAAACATAACCCGTATACATTGACGGAGCCCAAGTAGAGATGGTCAACAGTTTGAGTTCCTCGCAATAAATATCAACAGCAATTTGTCCTTGAGCAGCCACATCAAAGCTATGCACAAGAAACCATAACAATGCATCTGGTTCCTTAGACCGCTTATGACGTTTGTTATGTCCCCAACGACTCTCATCTACTACAACTGGGTGGAAAGCATTTTATCGGCACGCATCACACCATGGTTTGGGAATAGATCCATCTATGTCCATAAGACGTTGTAGTGGACACAACCCAGACCATCACATAAACCAACATCCCATTGACTCCATCAACACTTAACGCATGACTCGGCAAGGCCACCACAGTGGCTTGCAAAAGTTTTCATATCCCTTGAACTTTTCCACATTTTGTCACGTTACAACCACAAACGTAAATGTATTTTATTGGGATTTTATGTGATAGACCAACACAAAGTGGTGCATAATTGTGAAGTGGAAGGAAAATGATATATGGTTTTCAAATTTTTTTACAAATAAAAAACTGAAAAGTGTGGCGTGCAAAAGTATTCAGCCCCACTGAGTCAATACTTTGTAGAACCACCTTTCGCTGCAATTCAAATTGCTGCTCACAGACGCTCTCCATCCAATCTGACTGAGCTTGAGCTATTTTGCAAAGGGGAATGGGCAAACATTTCAGTCTCTAGATGTGCAAAGCTGGTAGAGACATACCCCAAAAGACATGCACCTGTAATTGCAGCGAAAGGTGGTTCTACAAAGTATTGACTCAGGGGGGCTGAATACTTTTGCACGCCACACTTTTCAGTTTTTTATTTGTAAAAATATTTGAAAACCATGTATCATTTTCCTTCCACTTCACAATTATGCGCCACTTTGTGTTGGTCTATCACATAAAATCCCAATAAAATACAATTACGTTTGTGGTTGTAACGTGACAAAATGTGGAAAAGTTCAAGGGGTATGAATACTTTTGCAAGCCACTGTAGATTTCACCTAGAGCCACAATATGGCAATGGAAAGTGTGCAGAAGAGATTAACCGGGATGTTCGCTAGCAGTAAGAAGCAGAGAGAGTGAAGAACGGTCAGAGTGTAAAACAATGGAGCTGCAGGAGCTGGTTTCCAAAAAAAGACACAAAGTGCTGGAGCAACCTCCCTGTAGCCTTAACCATCTAATCCAGGCATCTTTCTGGTAAACCCACTGCACATCAATGCTGTTTCGGTTCTTGCCATTTAATATATATTCACGCCTACATTTAACCTCGCATGTCGGTCACGATCTCCCGAGTACGATTCGCGACGACTGAACCGAATATGCGCCTCTACACAACGACTACACCGAACATGCGTCTTTACAAAACGAGCGGAGCAGCACTGGGCGCGCGTTCGAGACCCAAGCGACGCCTTCCCGGTAACTCCAATAACCGCAAGACAAGAGTAGTAAATTCGCTCGATCTGGAACAGTACCGTGTATCCCATTTCCTCCGAGAAATCCCTGGTGCCGTGTTCACGGCGATTCTGCCCTGCTAAATGTCATGATGTGTTTAGAGAAGCATCATTTATACCGGGAATCCATCTCCATTGAGAAATAGACGAGTCAGGTGATCAATGGATTACTTACACACAGCTGAACAGGAAGGCGCGCACGCATTTTATCGCAACGTTTATGATGCAATTCAATCTATTTTTACGGGTTTTATTAAACACACGCTCATATATAGTTTTGAATGTCCAACAATGACGTGGCGAAGGGAGGCGCAGCCCCGCCATTGCTCGCAACAACCGTCCTTTCGGATGCATGAAGTAGATAAAGTAATGAGGGAACAGGCAGATTGAATGCACAAAATATTTTACCGTGGGTAGGGAACTTGAAATCCAAAGACCAAGAGGTGCAACTTTTTTTCGTTCAGAGGGTGTTGGATATGTGGAACAAGCTGTCAGAGGAGATGGTTAAGGCAGGTTCTGACAGCATTCACAAGGTACTTGGACAGGTACAAGGGTAAGAACGATTTGGATGGATTTGGGCAAAACGACGGCAAATGGGACTCGTGTAGTAAGAGCATATTGGTGGCCATGGACGAGTTGGGCCGAAGGGACTGTTTCCGTGCTGTACACTTTGTGCATTTACTCTCACTGTTCCCTTATGATTTTATACATATCTATAAGAACATGCTTCAGCCTCCTGAGGCGTAGCCTGCCCAACCTCACCTTGTAGCTCAGCTTCTCGAGTCCTGGCAACATCCTCGTAAATCTTTTCTGTCCAATGACGCCATTCCTATCGCAGAACGACTAAAACCGTACAAAGTAGCGTCCAATTGTGCCCTCGCCAACGTTTTGTACAACTGCAACATCTCATCCCAAGTTGGGAAAAAGGGGAAGTACAACAAAACCTGGGGATCCTTGTTCATCAGTCACTGAAAGTAAGCATGCAGGTACAGCAGGCAGTGAAGAAAGCGAAAGGCATGTTGGGCTTCATACACAACACCCTGACAGGTGAGGGCCAATGTACTGAAAGGCTTCTTCACCATCCTATATGTCTGTGACGCCACCTTCAAGGAACAATGTACTTGTATTATTTGATCCTTCTGCCCTGCAACAAACCCCAGGAACTAACGTTTTCCTGTGGAGGTCCTGCCCTGGTTTGACTTCCCGGACTGCAACACCTCGCACTTATCTACATTACACCCCATTAGCCCTCACTGAGCCCTCTTGCCTAGCTGGTCAAAACAATGTTGTATTTAAGGATATCTTAACATTGATAATCCATTCCTAGTAGTTTTTGCGATCTCAACATTCTCCTCAACCTAAGCTGACCTTTAAGCATAGGAACCAGTTCATAATTTAAAAACATGATTCCTATTTCCACCCCTGCAATCCTGTCTATTTTCAGCCTCTGATAGACTGACGACCAGTTTCTAGAATACCTCAGTTTGGTTCGGACCGCTCTTCAGACTGGGAAACGGGAGTTTTAAAGGAGGCCATGGGATGTCCATGATGAACAGGTTATAGGGAATGGCATGGAAGATTATGGGATCAGTTAGGGGTATTTAGATACTCTCGGGCATGTTAATATGCAGACGTACCGCCTGATAGGTTACTTGATGAACTGTTATGTGGCCAAAGTGAGATGGAGATTGTTCCGGGTTATTAGCCGAGGCAAGGGAAGAGATTGCTGAGGCCTTCGCACAGCTCTTGGTATTCCTTTCATCCACAGACGAAATCCCAGAAGTCTGCAAATAGCCAATGTTGCTCTAGTTGTAAAAAATGGAAACAAGGGCTCTGTAAGAAATGCAGGGTAAAAATATGCAGATAGGAATAGCTGATTAAGTTTAACCCGGTCATTGGTGAGATTGGATCAAGCTTGTAATTGACCCTTGCATTGTAGCTTGCATTGACCCTTCATGGTGTGCATACAAATGCAACACTTAGCATTTAACTGAATGAATCGTCACCAGCCAGTGCTTGGCCTATTTGCACAGTTAATCAAGTTTCTGTTGTAACCTGTGACAACTTTCCGCATTGCCCACCTTATCACCAATCTCAGTGAACAAGTAACACGCAGATATAGCCGAAGTTGCTTAGTATCAGCTGACAGAGGCGACGGCTTGGTGAGCTTCACCGTATAGGGTGTGGAACAGACTGTGGTACTGGTGCTGATGGGCGATGGGGTTTCATGCCACTGTTGGCTGCGTGTGCATGGCCAGTAACCATCTTCCAACACTTCTGGAAGCATACTGACGTCTGACCTGACATAACAGGCTGAATGTTTCACGGCAGTGGTTTAAACCAGGAACACCGTCTTCCAATAGGGAGTGGGATGTCTATGTGATGGGAAAAGGAGAATGTCCAAGCACCGAGTGCTGAATCATGGGATTAGTGTAAAGGATGCCCTATTGCTCGGCGTGGCTGCGTGCAGCTGAATGGCCTGATTCTACCCTGTAGCGTGGCGGAGGGTTGCCTCGGTGTGTGCAGTAGTCACTTCCTCAACAGCGGTCATGGATTAGTGCACCTGTCGCCGGAAGACTGGTGCCGATGAGGTCAATTACGTTTATCCCGATCTTGGTTCATGATTCCCTGCCGCAGCCGCAACCAATCTCGCCGCTTTTCAGTGTAGGACAAGGCAGCTCAGGTATTCGTGACGCTGGCTCGAAGGGCCGAATGGCCTCCTCCTGCACATAGTTTCCAAGTTTCTATGTTTCTAAAACAACCCGAGATTTTGGATGTGCCGGTTGGGTCAGAACCCGTGGCAGGAAATGGATACTCGACGCTTTGGATCACGACCCATCGGGTCTCGATGATGCAAGATGAGCTGTGCGAACCTCAAATGGTGATTATCTGTTTCCCTCAACAAATGCTGCCTAACCCGTTGTGATTCTCTTGGCTGATCATTACCAGGTTATTGGAAAGGAAGTTCATGTTCACATGCCATAGGAGCAGAAAATAGGCGATGCGGCCCATCGAATCTACGTCATTCCATCGTGGCCTTTCAATCTTCCCCTCTCAGTGTCATTCACCTGCCATCAACCCAAAACATTTGACACCTTTAAACTGATCAAGAACCAGTCAACCTCCGCTTTACAAATACCCAAGGTCATGGTCTCCAAAGCCGTTTACACACCATAGCGAGTGCACAAAAACGATGTATTACATATCTTTTATTGTTTGTCAGAGGGAACTGGAGAGGCAGATACAATGACAACATTTAGCAGATATTTGGACAGGTTAATGACTGGGAAAGGCTTCCGAGGATATGAGCCAAACGTGGTAAACGAGAGTAGCCTCCGATGAGCAACGTGCTGCCGTGGCTGGCTCGGTCTGAAAGACCTGTTTCTCTGGTGGGGGGGATTGATGGACAGAGTAGACAGTGCAGACGGTTCCCATCGCTTGACCCTGGAACGCACTGACTGTATATGCGGTGGGTTTAGGTCCCGCTGTGGCCCTCAATTGGGTAAATATATTGAAGGGGTAACATTTTCAGAAAAGCAAGGAGGGACAGGGTGGAACTGATGAGTTGATTTGTCATGCAGCACTAACACGATGGGATGAACGGTCGCTTCTATGCTGCAATCATCGTGAGATTCTGCCGTCTATCATCTTGCTGGCGATTATATAACGACTGATTGTGCAGTCCTGTACCCACCTTGGATTTGTACTGCTCCCTTGTGCTAAGTAGGTGGATGAGCAATATGACACTCGATCAGAGAGTGTTGTCACTGTTCGGAAGCAGCTTGGCTATAGACAGAGTCTATTATACAGTGCAGGTCTCCAGTGTTACGCGTGAATAGATACTAATAGAATAGAGGGATATCGACGGCACGTAGGCAAAACTGGCTAGTCCGTGACTCTCTGGCTTTGCCCCTGGGCTTGTCGCCTAGATTTGGACCTTCGCAATACACACTGGCCTCAGATGTTTCGAGTGAATCCAAATTAGGTTTAGCCCGGCTTCAGTGATGGCAAATATCTCAGGAGAGAGCGGAGACAGATTACCCTCGCAGTATTTCTGGCTGAATACAGCTTTCAATGTGTCTGCCTTGTCCTCACTCATATAGTGACAGTTATGTCAGTTGCACATGTTTTAGCTCACATATTGTCATTTAAAAACCGGTTGGGGCCAGCTTGCAACACATTCCTTCAAGGTCGGCAGAGGAGCGGCAGGTGACGGAACGAATTCGGGGATTGGCTGCAGATGTTAAAGCCTTCGTGAGTTTTTCAAGAGCGGGTTATTTAAAAACAGAGAACAAAATTTGTAAATTAGTCAATTAGTAAAATTGGTTAATTGAACAGCAAATAAAAGTAGGGCTTGCTCGAGGGCGAGCGGCGTTGTTGAGGTGAAGTGCCTTGGTGAGTAAAGTGCGAGTCTTTGGCGAGGAGGTTGAGGCAAGAGGCAACAATTATTGTGTTGTGCGTTTAATTTAAATATTTAAGGTTAATGGCAGGGACGCTTGTTGCAGGATGCTGGAGTCAGGGGCACCGCTGGAGTCACTCACACGCAAGAGCTTTTCTTCAGGTCCTCTGAGGGAGCGCTGTATGTAGGTATGTTACAATACTTACCTTCAGCGGCGCTGCAATTCTGCCACTGGCCGTGTGCGCCTTTGAGGGGGGGGGGGGGGGGTTTAAAACGCTTTTTTCCCCTACCTTCTCCTGGATTATATTTCGATGGAGTGCAAGATTTTGCTGAACAATCGTTCCGACGGGCGTTCTGTGTATTTTGGTTTTAAATCGCCCGACAAATTCAGCGCTGGAGTAATTTAAAATCAGCTTCACACGCCGTTAACGCCGACAACGGGGACGGATTTCAGGTACGGGACAGGTAAACGAAAGCCGTTTATTTTATGTATGAAAGTGCTCCTGTAGATGCCTTTAATTCACATTTTAAGTTGCGTAGCGGTGACCCCCCCCCCCCCCCCATACGAACCGGCAGTATATTTGCTGTCGATACGGGTTTAAATTCACCGCAAATGCAACGTTCCAAATGATCGCGTTCCAGAAAAACCCACTCGCAAGATGATTTAAATGGCCATTAATTTACAGGTATTAAACATTACCTGTAAATTCCTTCCTTTTGGCCTATAAATCCATGATATAGAGATTTAAAAAGCATGTTATATTGCGAATTCTTGTGTGTATGTTATTTGGACAATTAGGCTATTTAAAAATGTTAATCTATTCTTAAGAAATTGATAGATGTTTAGATCTAGTAATTGAATTTTGTAATTAGCTACAATTAGGTAACTAACTAATTATATGCTTTAATTTCGTCATTTAAGTAAGATTGTTTCATATTTGTTTCACAATGCTTCAATCTATAATAACTGAACATTTCTTTCAGCTCCCTTAATTTTAAAGAAAGTTATGGGCTTTTGATTGTCCTCGATCACAGCTTTTGTGTTAAGCCAATGGAAAAGTAATAGGGAATTTCCCAGTATGAAAATAGACATAACTTTTTTAATACTGAAGATATTAAAGTGAATTAGGTGTCAAATTAAACCATTTTTTGCTTTATCTGATGGGATAAATTACAGTCAGTTTTTTAGCACGTTGGTACCTGCACTAATGTAAAGCACTTTGGTCAACGAGAGTTGTTTTCAAATGTGCTATAGAAATAAAATTGACTTGACTTGACTTGACAACACCTGCGGTAACTGTGTCCAAGTGGAGTTCCTCAATGACCGAGTTATGGAACAGGATCAGCAGCTGGATGACCCGCAGTCCATCCAGGAAGCTAAATACTTCCTGGACATGCTTTAAGTCAGATCGTCACTCCAAGAGTGTAGGATATGCGACGTAGGGACGGAAAGAAAGAGAATGAAGCGGGTGCAAGGGCCCGAGATGTCTCGGACTGACTTCAGAACATCCTCGAGCGGGAAGGTGCGCAGCCGGAGGTGGTCGTGCATGTGGGTACAAACAACGTCGGGAAGGAGGCTCTGCAACATGAGTTCAGAGAGTTTGGAAGAAGACTGAAAAGCAGTACTTCCAGGGTGGTTTTCTTTGGATTGCTTCCAGCACCTCGTGCTGGTGAAGGCAGGAATAGGGAGACAGGGGGTCTGAATGTGTGGCTGAGGAACTGGTGCAGGGAGCATGGATTTGGATTTATAGATCACTGGGATCTCTATTGGGGTCGAGGTGCACCTTCACTGGAGGGGTACCAACATTCTGGCCGGCAGGTTTGCTAGTGCTACACGGCGATGTTAAAGTAAATAAGTGGGGGGGGGGGGGGGGGGGGGGGGGTTGACGAATTGGAAGTATAAGGAAGGAGTTAAAGGGGAAGAGAGAACAGGAAAAGTTATTAAAGACACCCGAATTAATGGGACAGAAAGTTCAAGAACGGATAAGAGAGTAAGGACGGGTGAAATAGGAACCGGTGTGAGGGAGGTGAATCCCGATTTAAAATGTTATATATGAATGCGCGAGAATAAGAAGTAAAATGGATGAGCTTGACGCTCAGTTAGAAATTGGTAAGTATGGTGATGTGTTAAGTACGTAGAAATGGCTGCAAGAGGATGAGAGCTCGGAACTGAATATTCAGGGCTACACAACCTATCGGAAAGACGGACAGGTGGACAGAGGGGGGTGTGGTGACTCTGTTGTTCAGTACCTTGCGAGGGGTGGCATAGAATCAGAAGATCTAGAATCATTGTGGATAGAACTAAGAAATTGTAAGGGTAAAAAGTCTCTAATGGACGTTATCTACAGGCCCCCAAACAGTAGCCTGGATATAGGGTGCAAGTTGCACCAGGAGTTAAAATTGGCATGTAACAAAGGTAACGCTACAGTGATTATGGGAGATTTCAACATGCAGGTAGACTGGGAAAATCAGGTTGGTCGGGACCCCAAGCAAATTAGTTTGTAGAATCCTCCGAGATGGATTCTTGGAGCAGCTTGTAGTAGAGCCTGCCAGGGAGAAGGTAATTCTGGATTTGGTGTTGTGTAATGAACCGGATTTGATAAGGGAACTCAAGGTAAAGGAACCATTAGGCGGAAGTGACCATAATATGATGTTTGTATCTGAAGTTTGAGATGGAGAAGATAAACTCGGATGTCTCAGTATTGCAGTTGAACAAAGGTAACCATGAAGGCATGAAAGAGGAGGTGGTCAAAGTTGATTGGAAGGGGACCCTAGCAGGGATGACGGTGGGACAGCAAAGGTAGATATTTCTGGGAATAATCCAGAAGTGTAGGATCAGTTCATTCCAAAGAGGAAGACAGATTATAAGGGGGATGAGAGGTGACCGTGGCTGACAAGGGAAGTCAAGGACTGTGTAAAAAGAAAAGAAAAGACGTATAACATAGCAAAGATGAGCGGGAAGCCAGAAGATTGGGGGACTTTTAAAGATAAACAAAAGGTAACTAAGAAGCCAATACGGGGAGAAAAGATGAAGTACGAAGGTAAGCTAGCCAAGAATATAAAGGAGGATAGTAAAGCTTATTTAGGTATGTGAAGAGGAAAAAAATAGTTAAGACAAACGCGGGTCCCTTGAAGACAGAAACAGGTGAATTTATTATGGGGAACAAGGAAATGGCAGACGAGTTGAACAGGTACGTCGGTTCTGTCTTCACAAAGGAAGACAAAAACAATCTCCCAGATGCACTGGGGGACAGAGAAGCTAGGGTGACGGAGGAACTGAAGAAAATTTACATTTGGCAGGAAATGGTGTTGGGCAGACTGATGGGACTGAAGGCTGATAAATCCCCAGGGCCTGATGGTCTGCATCCCAGGGTACTTATGGAAGTCGCTCCATAAATCGTGGATGCAGGGTGATTATTTCCAATGTTCTATCGATTCTGGATAAGTTCCTGTGGATTGGAGGGTATCTAATGTTATCCCACGTTTTAAGAAAGGAGTGAGGGAGAAAGCAGGGAATTATAGACCAATTAGCCTGACATCAGTGGTGGGCAAGATGCTGGATTAAATTATTAAACATGTAATAGCAGCGCATTTGTATAGCAGAAACAGGATCGGTCCAAGTAAGCATGGATTTACGAAGGGGAAATCATACTTGACGAATCTTCTGGAAATTTTTGAGGATATAACAAGTCTAATGGAGAAGAGAGAGCCTGTGAATGTAGTGTGCCTGGACTTTCAGAAAACCTTTGATAAGATCCCACACAGGAGATTAGTGGGCAAAATTAGAGCACATGGTAATGGGGGTAGCGTATTGACATGGATAGAAAATTGGTTGGAAGACAGGAAACAAATAGTAGGGATTAACGGGTCCCTTTCAGAATGGCAGGCAGTGACTGCAAGGCTCAGTGCTGGGACCACAGCTATTTATAATATACATTAATGATTTAGATGAAGGAATTAAAAGTAGCATTCGCAAATTTGCGGATGACACAAAGCTGAGTGGCAGTGTGAACTGTGAAGAGGATGCTATGAGGATGCAGGGTGACTTGGAAATTTTAAAGGCGGAAATTGACAGATTCTTGATTAATAAGTGGTGTCGCGGAGTACAGAGAGAAGGCAGGAGAATGGGGTTGGGAAGAAACGATAGATCAGCCATGATTGAATGGAATAGATGTGATGGGCTGAATGGCCCAATTCTGCTCCTATCACGTATGAACGTATGAACTGAGATATTGTGAAACCGTGGAGCCAAACCTAAATATTGTTGACGGTGGAGACGAGTCTTGTGTGGGAAACGTCCAAGGAGCAAACCATTGAACCTTGACTAGGAGCGTGAAAGGATTCAGAAACAGACGGGTTACAGAGAATGCATAGACGTTGTGGTGAGCGGGACCAGGCTGCGTTTGTAGTGTCGGGGAAATAGAAGAAATACACACAAACCGATCAAATATGACCATTGTAAATTACAAAGTTAGGTTGACATTATTATTTCCACGATGTAACAATGTGTGTGAACGGATATCTAAGCCCATTTTTTAACTCCTCTCTGAATTTACTCTGGGTTAAAGCATAAATACACGTGTTAGTACATGAACTGAGAAGTCTCAACATGTATCCACACTGTTGGGCAATATAGATTGGATTACTAAGACTTCTGTCTGTATAATTGAAGTTTACAACCGGCCAGTTTAAAGAATGTACAACGTTAGTAACCCACATCAGTATAAAATTGGCAGACAAAGCAAAGAGTAAGACGATGGATTTCCTCCTGTTCTCCCCCTCTGGGTCAGCGCGGTTCTCTACCTTGCTGTTGGCGCGGAGTCCTTTGCGGAGGCGATTGGCTGTGACAATGTTCCTGACAGTCAGAGCGTTAAACACCAGGATCAGTGCGATCGGAAACAGCGGCGTTAGAAAACTGTCAACCCACTCGTACACGGCCCAAAATAGTGATGTGTAATAATCTCGGCTTGTGACACAAAACCACGGGACACCGTCAATAACAACTCCGGGCACAAATACAAAGTACCAAGGAATGGATCGGAAGCAGGCAACGGCGCTCACTGCTCCCAATACCACAGCTGCATTTTTCTCCGTGCAGTATCTCGGTTTGAGCTTCTGGCAGCAAATGGCCACATATCGATCAAAGGTGAATGCGACTGTGAACCAAACAGAACAGTCCAGGGCTGCTTGACACAAGGACACCTTCATTGCACAGACGGGAGTGATGAACAAGAAACTAACTGGGAAAAAGAAGATGTTCATTCTCGTCAATATCACGCTAAGGATGACGAGCAACAAGTCAGCCACGGACATGGCCACCAGGTAACAGGTGATGCATCGAGAGAGACAGCACTTCCCTCGTCTTAGGATCACAATCGCCACGACGTTAACTGAAAGGAAATGAATTAAAAACAACAATTTACTTCCACAAATAATAGTAGAAACATGTTAAGAAGGAACATTGTAGATGGAAGCAGAGAAAGACACGCGGCCCTACTAGCGGCTCCATGCGATCACGGCTGTTCATTCACTCCAGTCCCTGTTCCAACCTGCTCCCCGCGCTCCCTTCAATCCCATTGGCACGGAGAACCATCAGACGAATGATCCCTCTTAACGTGTCCTATGTTTGGACCTGTCCAAATGCCTCAAATGTTGTTATTATTTGTGGAATTCTCTGCACAGAAGGCAGTGGAGGCCAATTCACGATGTTTTCAAGAGAAAGTTAGATGTAGCTCTTCCACAATTTACTTCCACAAATGATAGTAGAAACATTTTATGAAACATGGTAGATGGAAGATGAAAGACACGCGGCCCTATTGCGGCTCCATGCGATCACGGCTGTTCATAATAATAATAATATTAATAATATCAATATTAATAATAATAATAATAATATTAATAATAATAATAATAATAATAATAATAATAATAATAATAATAATAATAATAATAATAATAATAATAATAATAATAATTATTATTATAATAATAATAATAATAATAATAATAATAATAATTATAATTAAAATAATATATTTTATTGTCATGCACATAAGTGCAACGAGATTTGGTATGCAGCTTCTATCCGATGTCATAACTTAAACAACTTAAATAAAATTCGGATTTAGATACCCGAGAACATGGTTTATAAAAAGAACAGTAATCATCATCATCATCATTCTTTATTGTCATCTTGCAAAGCAACAATTGTACAGTGCAAAATGTGAAGACGTTTCCCAGGGAATACCGGAGCATCGCACATAAAAACTTAAATATTTCACGCATAAATAAAAACGATTAAAAAAATCAAAAAAAAAACGGGTTCCTGATAAAAACAGTGCGAATAGTTAATAAAGTGCAGGTTTAAAAAAAAAAGCAACATTAAAATACAAGTGAATTTTACCTATCGGAGACCCTATACTTAGAAAGAATTAGACTTGTCTTAATGGACGAACAAGATCTTTTCCATAAAATGTGGGCTCCATTCATTAACTATCTGAAGGGATAGATTGGCACAGCACGAGGACCCAGCTGAAACTTGAACTCAGGAATAGATGAAAAGCTATACTTTATAACCTACGAACCTATCTCCATTGATGTATTACAGGTAAGCCATTCCACCTCCCTTGTTTTTCTGTTGTGTTTTTTTTTGCTTTCTTTTTTATTTGTAACTTTCTACCCTCTCTTTTTCCCTCTTTCTATAATAAAATAAAAACACTAGAAGCAGAAGTAATTGATAATGGAAAATTTTAATAATGTATGACTGATGTATATGAAAGTTTTTTTTTACTATAACATTTTTTTTTTTTTAAACAAAAACAATCCAGTTCCTGATAAAAAAAAACTGTACGAATAGTTAATAAAGTGCAGGTAAAAAAAAGCAACATTAAAATACTTGTTAAAAAAACAGTCATAAAATGTCCAGGGCAGCTGATTTAAGTGGCCTGAGCCAGTGCCAGAGTTATTACTCGGTGCAATAAATTGTCAGTGCAAAAGCAGCAGAATCAGGTGGAGTGCCTGTTTAGCAGCCTCACAGCCTGTGGAAGGAAGCTGTTTAGCAGTCTGGTTGTCCGGGCTTTGATGCTGCGGTATCTCTTTCCTGATGGCAGGAGATCTAGATGTGTTTGGAGTGGGTGCAGTCTGTCCTTTGCTATGCTCGGTGCTTTTTTCAGGCAGCTGATCTGGAAGTTCTTGTACCGAGGGAAGCGAGACGCCAATGATCCTCTCTGTTTCCCTCACTAACCTCTGCAGATTTTCCTGTCTGAGCAGTTACAGTTGGAGTACCACGTGTTCATGCAGTACGTGAGTACAGACACCACCGTGCCCCTGTAAAAAGTCCTGAGGATGTTGGTGGGAAGTGAGACATTCAAAATAGTCTACTCCAGTACATACACTCCAGTCCCTGTTCCAACTTGGTCCCCACGCTCCCTTCAATCCACTTGGCAACGAGAAACATCAGACGCATTATCCCTCTGAACCTGTCCTATCTGTGGACCTGTCCAAATTGCTGAAATGTTGTTATTCTTTGTGGAATTCTTAGCCACAGAAGGCAGTGGAGGCCAATTCAATTCATGTTTCCAAGAGAAAGTTAGATGTAGCTCTTAGGGATAACGGACTCAAGGGATTATGGGGAGCAATCAGGAACAGGGTACTGATTTTGGATGATCAGCCATGATCATATTGAATGGCGGTGCTGGCTCGAAGGCACCGCATGGCCTACTCCTGCACCTATTTTCTATGTTTCTATGTTAGATTCGTAGACTCATACGGCCCGGAACCTGGTCGTTCAGCCCACCTATGAGTATAGCAGTTGGGAGGCCATGTTAACGTTATACTGGGCATTGGCGCTGCCGCATTTATGATATTGCGTTCATTATAGAGAGGGGTTCAGCAGGCTCGAACTTTATTTTTTGGCGCGCAGGGGGGGGGGGGGGGGGGGGGGGGGGGGGATGATAAGATCATGAGAGGAATAAATCGGGTAAATGCACAGTAGATTACCCAGAATAAGGGAATGGAGGCCAGGGTGCACGGATCCAAGTGAGAGGGGAAAGATAGGATACGATCCCGAGCGGTAACTTTGTCATACAAGGATAGGTATACGGAACGAGAGGAGGTAGTTGAGGCAGGTACTGTCATAACGTTTAAAAACATTTGGACAGATACATGGATAGGAAAGGTTTCGAGGGATATGGGCTAAACGCGAGCAAGTGGGACCAGTGAATATGAGTCATTGACTTTATGCCTGTACTCACTCAGACGACACAGAGTCGCAGAACACCAGAGACCCGGGTTCGATCCTAACATCGAGTGTTGGCCGTGTGGAGTTTGCATGTTCTCTCTGTGACCGCGTGGGTTTCCTCCGGGTGGAGGTTTACAAGAATGATCACAGGAATGAGTGGGCTAACATAAGATGGACATTTGACGATACTGGACCCGTATTCGCTATAGTCCAGAAGAATTGGGGGGGGGGGGGGGGGGGGGGTTAAATGAAACGTACAAAATAGTGAAAGGCTGGCATAGAGTGGTGTGTGGAGGATGTTTCCATTAGCGGGAGAGTCTAAGACGAAAGGACATAGCCCCAGAATTAAACGCATTCCATTGGGAGGGTGATGAAGAATTTATTTCGGAAGAGGATGGTGAATCTGTGGAATTATTTGCCTCAGCAGGCTGTGGAGGCGGTCAATGGATATGTTTTCGCAGAGACAGGTAGAATCTTGATTAGTATGCGTGTCATGGTTTATGAGGGGTTTAGAGGGAGAGATAGATCAGCCCTGATTGAAGGCAGATTAGACTTGATGGGATGAATGAGCTAATTATGCTCCTATAACTTAAGACCTTACGACCAGTCAACGTATTTTATAAGTACAGTCAAGCCATACACAAGCACAACACAAGTACAGAGAGATAAATACCAGACTGCAGAACATAGCGTAACGCTGTTAGTGCATTACAGTTACATAGACATTTTGTGAGTTTTCGGAGTGGCAACGTTTAAGAAACGTTTCGACAGATACGTGAATAGGATCGGGTTAGAGGAAAATTGTCTAAACGCAGGAAGGCAGGACTAGTGCAGACGGGGCATGTTAGTCGGCGTGGACAAGTTGGGGAGGGGCCTGTTCCCACGCTGTATGACTCTATAACTCGATCCTTGACGTTCATGGTGATTTCCATACTCGCGGTACTTTCCCTAATTTATCATGCTAATCGGATGCTCAGAGGACTATAACAGATAGATCAAATACAATTTCGCTCACTTAGTTATGTTGGATCTGCTCATTCCCAATGCTCCCAATGTTCTGTGATTACGTCTTTCATTGCAGATTCCCACATATTCCCGCCTCCGAGCTCATGCCAACGGATTGTTTTTACCCGTTCTGTCTTTGTTCTTCCTAGATAATGGGGTTAAAGATTCAACCCAAGCATCATAAATATCGTTACCTCTCTCTCCGCAACCAGCTCGTTCTAAATGCAGGGACACAGTTCATCACTTCTTAAATTTCGACCTCACCGCGGACTGGTGATTTCGTAAACCTCCATATGGTCACCTGAGAGCTAATGCTTTTATTTCCCCAATTCCAGCTGAACCCTTGGCGCTCTGGTAGTTCTTACAGTTTCTGCGTTTTATTCGATAAAAACAAAACCAGGTTCAGGAATAGCTACTTCCCCACAGCCATCAGGCTATTAAACATGGCTCGGACAAAACTCTGATTATTAACAACCCATTATCTGTCATTTGCACTTTATCAGTTTATTTATTCATGTGTGTGTATATTTATATTATGGTATATGGACACACTGATCTGTTTTGTAGTAAATGTCTACTATGTTCTGGTGTGCTGAAGCAAAGCAAGAATTTCATTGTCCTATCAGGGACACATGACAATAAACTCACTTGAACTTGGACTTGAACTTGAACTTTAATTCTTCTCCTATTTCCCTATTTTCTGTCATTGATTCTGGAATCTACGACGCACGTTTACCCTCGCATGTCATCCATTTTATGTGTCATTGACAGCTCCTACAGTCTGTTTTGGATATCAGTCTACTCTTTATTCTTTTTCACTTCTTTGTCTCTTTGCTGCCCTTGCTGAGGCGAATTCTAAAGAATTCGCAGTCCGCAGGGGAGTGGCAATCTGGCAAATTTATTACACTGTTCTTAAACGTTAAATCTCAGAATCACACAGAAGATAGACACAAAATGCTGGAGTAACTCGGCGGGACAGGCAACATATCTGGAGAGAAGGAATAGGTGACGTTTCGGGTTGCGACCGTTCTTCAGACTCAAGAAGGTTATCGACCCGAAACATCACCCATTCCTTCTCTCCAGAGATGGTGCTTGTCCCGCCGAGTTCCTCCAGCATTTTGTGTCTACCTTCGGTTTAAACCAGCATCTGCAGTTCCCTCCTACACACGCAGAGTCACACAACACGGAAACTAGACATCCAGCCCAACTTGCCCCTGGGGACCAAATTCTCCACCAGCCTGCGTTTGACCCATATCCTCTGAACCTTTACTATTCGTGTACCTGTCCAAATATCTTTTAAACGTTGTAGTTGTACTTTCTTCTTTCACTTCCTCTGGCAGGTCGTTCATTTACCTATGACCCTCCGTATGAAAACAACGTCTTCAGGTGTCATGTAAATCCTTCCTCTCCCACCTTAATCCAAATGCCCTCCAGTTTAGACGACTATGGGGAATAGATTGTGACCATGCATCACATCAACGCCTGTCATATTGTAAACCATCTAAAGATCACCCATTAACCCGCCTCCCTCGAAAGTAAACAGTCCCAGACGATACAGTCTTACCATGTGTCTGAAGACGTCCAGTCACGGCAAAGATCTTGGGAACCTTTCCTGTGCCCATTCCTACTTACTCACATCCATCTTTTAACATCAGTAAGCAATGGTGTACCGCAAGGATTGGTGTTGGGACCTTTGTTTTTTTTCTATAATATACAAAACTAAATTGGACCAGAACGTATGTGATCTGATGTTGATCTGTTGACAGCACGATGGATGGTGGAGTAGCAGAGAATAAGGAGAGGTGCCCTGATATACAGAAAGACTTATAACAACTGGACAGTTGGTTGGACAATTATATTTAATCGATAATTGAATTTAATCGCGACAATTGTGAGATGATGCACATTGGGTTGTCTAATATTGGCCGGACATAGACAACGATATAGACATGGGATGCGTTGACATACACAGGGATCCTGCATTGCAGGTTTACAGTACACTGAACATGGCAACACAAGTGGATAGGATAGTGAAGAAAATATTTAGCTTGCTTTCTTCACAGGCAGAGACACTGCGAAAGAACTGAGGCAAGGTGTTGCAGCGGTAAAAGGCATCGATTAGGGCGCACATTCAATACTGAATACACTTCTGGTCACAATGCTATAGAAATGATATGGTAGCGGTAGAAAGAGGCAAGAGAAGATTCGCCAGGATAATGGGCAACAGTCAATAGACAATAGGTGCAGGAGTAGGCCATTCGGCCCTTCAAGCCAGCACCGCCATTCAATGTGATCATGGCTGATCATCCACAATCAGTACCACCTTCCTGCCATCTACCCATATCCCCTGACTCTGCTATCTTTAAGAGACCTATCTAGCTCTCTCTTAAAAGTCTGTGTAAAAATGTGTCTCCTCATCTCCGTTCTAAATGGGTTATCCCTTATTCTTAAACTGTGGACCCTGGTTCTGGACTCCCCCAACATCGGGAACATGTTTCCTGCCTGTAGCGTGTCCAAACCCTTAATAATATTATATGTTTCAATAAGATCCTCTCTCATCCTTCTAAACTCCAGAGTGTATTTCCCCTCTCTCCCCCCTACCCCTCTCCCCCTCCCTCCCCTACCCCATCTCCCTCCTTCCCCTCCCCCACACCTCTCTCCTCCTCCCCATCCCTCTCTTCTCCTCTTCTCCATCTCCCTCTCCTCACCCCTCTCCCTCTCCTCTCCATCCTCCTCCCACCCCATCCCTCTCTACCCCACCCCCCTTCCATTTCCCCCTTCCCCACTCCCTTCCCCCTCTCCCCCCCCCCTCCACCACCCCCTTCCCTCCCCCATCTCCTTCCCTCTCTCCGACACCCCATCCCCTTCCCACTCTCCCTCCACCCCCTTCCGTCCCCCACCCCCTTCTCTCTCTCTCTCCCATCCCTCCCCCTCCCCACTCTCTCCCTCCATCCACACTCTTCCCCTCTACCCCCTTCCAATCTCCTTCCTCGCCTCCCTCCCCTATCCGCCCAACCTCTCTTTCCACCCCCTCTCTCCTCCGCCCCATCCTCTCGTCCTCCCCCGCTCCATCTCATCTCCTCACTGCTCCTCTCCCTCTCCCCGGTCCTCCTCCACCCCCATGCCCTCTCTCCTCCCCCAACCCCTTGCCCTCTCCCCCCTTCCCTCTCCCCCACCCCCTTCCTTCTCTCTCCCACCTCCCTCCCCCCACCCCCTACCCCGCTCTCCTCTCCCACCCAAATCTCTCCCGTTTCCTCCTCCCCCTCTCCCCTCCCTCCTCTCTTCTCAACCTCCCCTCTCCCCACCCCGTCTCCCTCTACCCCCTCCTCCCACCTGTGTGTTTGGGGCGAGGTTAGTATGAGTGTGATGCCGCAGCCCCAGCCCCAGCCCCCCCCCCCCCCACACACCCCCTCCCCGCAAACGCGTGTTGGGGAAACAGACCCAACGGTTCTGCACTTGGTCTAGTCAACTATAATTCTCAACACTGGTACCCCGCAAGGATGCGTACTCAGCCCCCCACAATACTCCTTGTACACACATACCGGTGCAGACAAATACCAATGCAACTCAACTTACAAGTTCACAGATGACACCACCGTAGTTGGCTAAATATCAAATAATGATGGAGTACAGGAAGGTGATCGAGAACCTTGTGTCAAGATAACAAACTCCCTCGATGTCAGCAACGCAAAGGAGATAGAGACCGATTTCAGCAAAATAGCGGTAAACATAACCCGTATACATTGACGCAGCCCACGTAGAGATGGTCAACAGTTTGAGTTCCTCGCAATAAATATCAACAGCAATTTGTTCTGGAGCAGCCACATCAAAGCTATGCACAAGAAACCATACTAATGCATCTGGTTCCTTAGACCGCTTATGACGCGTGTTATGTCCCCAACGAGTCTCATCTACTACAACTGCGTGGAAAGCATTTTATCGGCACGCATCACACCATGGTTTGGGAATAGATCCATCTATGTCCATAAGACGTTGTAGAGACTAGTGAACACAGCCCAGACCATCACATAAACCAACATCCCAATGACTCCATCAACACTTCACGCTGACTCGGCAAGGCCACCACAATAAACAAGGACCAGTCTCATCCTGGGCATCCCTCGTCTCCCCATCCGGCAACAGGTACAGTAGTTTAAAAACGCACACCTCCAGATTCAGGGACAATTTCTTCCCAGATGCTATCAGCCAACTGAATCTTTCTTTCATCAGCTAGAATGCGGTCCTGGCATCCCATCTAACTCATTGGAGACCTTTGAACTATATGTAGTCGGACTGTATCTTGCACTATATGTCTTTATGTGAGCACTGTGGAAGGCTTGATTGTATTCAAGTATACACGTTACAATAATGAACTAAACGGAACACCGTTGTTATCAGGAAATATCCGTGTAGGGAGGAAATGCAGATGCTGGTTTACACCGAAGATAGACACAACAAGCTGGTGTAACTCAGCTGGACAGGCCGCATCTCTGGAGAGAAGGAATGGGTGACGTTTCAGGGTCGAGACCCGTCTTCAGTCATTCCTTCTCTCTAGAGTTGCTGCCTGTCCCGCTGAGTTACCCCAGCATTTTGTGTATTTTTATCAGGAAAGAACTACCACTGGAGAGCCTTGAGGCGGATACAAATACCGACATTTAAAGGCACTCGCACAGGTACTTAGAGAAGAAAAGGTATATCTGATTCGGCGCATATTCCCACGTTACAACGTCTCCCAGAGATACGGAGTGATAACATTTGATTGTTAAACGTGCCTCGAAACCGGCTAGCTTTGCTAAGGTTTATAAATACACTGGATCGTCTTTTTATGTTGCTGTACATAATGAGATGTTGGACAAAAATCAGGGAGGGATCAAAATCTGCGTCCTGCGAATTCAGGCGCTATAATAACCCAACAGAAAAGATTCAATGCAAACGTCATCTTTCCCAACAAAAATCTGTTTGATGCTTTTAATAATAATTCAGAAATCCAAATAACAGTTCACTGGGTCAACATCCTCCTCCGTAGTTGTGACCACACGGCGATCAGTAAAAGCGAGACATTCAGCAAAGTTACTGACAGTGTAAGCAATAACGTTACAATTATGGGAGCTAGATCTCCCGGGTAATAGTCCCGATGACTGAACCGGTAACACCGAACATACAAAAAGCCTTTACAAAAGGACCAGAGCAGCGACACACAACTCTGGGCAGCTGGTTCGAGACCCGAGCGGCGCCTTACCGGTAACTCCAATGACCGCAAGAACAGGGTAGTATATGCGCTCGATCTGGAAAATTACTGGATATCCCATTTCCTCGGAGAAATCCCTGGTGCCGTGCACGCGGCGATTCTGCCCGGCCCAATGTCATGATGTGTTTAGAGAAGCATCATTTATATTGGGAACCCATCTTCTGTGTGGCAATTAGCGGAGTCATGTGATCAGTGGATTAGTTACACACAGCTGAACAGGGAAGCGCCCATGCAATTTAATTTGAAGGTTGTCGTGTAATTGGATCTATTGTGAGGGATTTTTACGAGACAGATGCCAAAGGAGGTGCAATGGCGCAATTTTCCTTGTCCCGTTAACAAACGGAGTCACCCACCACTCTCGGATGCAGAGGGTGAGCATCTATGGGAGCGACGGTGCGTTTCCAAATGTAACTAAGATGAACAGCCTCCTCCCTACCCAAGAGGATATCTTATTGGAGTTTTTTTCTCGAGGGTCAGATGAGTGGAATGCTATTTCCTGTTGCTAAAATGAACTGGGTTGTCTTGGGCAATTAAGGAGGACGTTCTATTTTTAATAATACAGACTGCAGTCACACCGCATGGGCAGTGCATGACATAAGACATGTTAGGCCCTGGGATGTTTATGAAGGGGACTGTGTGACGATAATTTAATTTCCATCTGCTCCCTTTGAAGTTAACCATTTTAGTGAGGTCGATCTTACCTTCCAAGGAACAGCTCCTGTTCCTTGCACTGGAGTGGTTGACCAACAAATTCACCACCTCCTTTATATGGCACGACGAACCAGGACATTGACTGACTGGTTTTATCAGAGTCTCTTTGATGTGATCTTCAAGTTCAAGTTCGTATTTATTATCACATGCACCAATTGGTATTGTGAAATTTGAGTTACCATGCAGCCATACAAATAAAAAGAACACAATACACAACAGAGTTTAACATAAACATCCACCACAGCGGAATCAACGTTCTCACTGTGATGGAAGGCAAGACAGTTCAGTCATCGTCCACTTTGTTCATCCGTGGTCAGGGCCTACCCTCCGCAGTCGCCGCTCCGGACGGCCCGATGCAGAGGCCCTCTCACTAGCATGATCAGGATGATCGAAACTCCGGCGTCGGAACGGATCGGAACACACTCAGCGGCATCACACTCTTTCAACATCGGCCGCTTCTTACCGGAGACTGCGGCTTCCGAAGTCCACAGGCCGAGCTGTGCGGAACTCCAACACTGATGATCCTCGGCAAAAGATCCCAGGCTTCCGGGATGTTCAAGTCATTCGATCAAAGCTGCTTTGATTAAGGTCACTCACCTGCCATTGGCAGGCTGCCAAATTCAGACATTTTTGATTCATGCTTGTCTCTATGCTTTGATCAGTGAAGGAACGTCCTAGTCACAATTAGTAATCAGTTTACTGGATAGAATATGTCACTTGATAGTTCCCAAGAAAGGTACATAAAAGATTGATATAAGACACTCCGCGGTACAATTACATTGTACATTTCATAGTTCTCTGTAGGTGGTTACACAGGTAAACAGAAGAAGGCATGGGGCATGATTTCCTTTATTATCAGCGCCATTCTGCACAGGAGCACTGTATGCAGTTCTGGTCGCCCTACTCTTATATGTCTACGTTTTATTTTATGTCTATGACCTTCCCTCCTACGGTACCCGATCATGCCCCGTACCCACAAAAACCCGCTGAAAATGATGCCAACTTAAATTAATCCTTTTTGCTGCATGAGACCCTTATGCCCCCATTCCATGCATATCCATGCACGATCTAAATGTTTGCTAAACGCCACAATAGTCTCTGCCCACACCACTGCTAACAGCGGGCTCCAAGCAAGCACCACTCTAGGTTGCCCGCTCCCATTGCCCACCACCACTCACGATGAGAAGTGGCAGGACTGCAGAACTGGATGATATACATAGCTGGTCATAAGTGATAGGTGCAGAATTAGGCCATTCGGTCCAACAAGTCTACTCCGCCATTCAATCATGGCTGATCTATCTCTTCCTCACAATCCCATTCTCCTGCCTCCACAACCTCTGACACCCGCACTAATCAAGAATCTATCTGTCTCTGCCTTAAAAATATTCACTGACTTGGCGTCCACGGCCTTCCGTGGCAAATAATTCCACAGAATCACCACCCTCTGACTAAATAAACGTCTTCTCGTCTCATTCCTTAAATAACGCCATTTAATTCTGAGGCTATGACATCTAGTCCTAGACTCTCCCACTTAGCATTGTCAGCTGCACATTGCTTAGCCCGCCGGTACTCACATGTTGCTTCTTCAACGTGTAACCCTGTAGAAATGGATGTTGGCTTTAGGCAACTTTGATATTGCTGCGAGCATGGCCAGTTCAAGGAATTACAACATAGGTAACCCACATCTGCATAAAATTGGTAGATAAAGCAAAGAGAGACAACGGATTTCCTCCTGTTCTCAGTCTCTGGGTCAGCGCGGAGTCCCTTGCGGAGGTGATTGGCTGTAACCAAGATGAGGAACCTTTTCATGTTGGAATGTCGCATTAAGTTAGCTGTAATCTAATAAGGGCGTTTCCAAGAAACGTCAATAAGATATAGTTCAAAATGTACATTATTTTGTAAAAATCGAACTACTATGTACTAACTTCAAGAAAATTAAAACATTTTGTTAATTCTAAAGTTAACTAACCTTTTAATGACTTTGTTGTGACTGCTTTTTGTGCGAAAGCATTTGAATATTTGGTTGCAACATGGGGGTACGCAGTTTCAGCTGCTAGATGGGTATCCATCTTCTAGATGGGTATCCGTCATTTGTGACCTTAAGGGGTCTTGATTTGCGTTAGGTAGGAGAATGTAGATTCGCAGCAATAAGTGGTTGAAAAGCAAGAAATCATTTTTCGTGCATGTTGCCAAAGACGTGGGTATTCTATTGCATTTTTCCATATTTCAATCGGATTTTTCTTAGCGTCAAATAAGGACTTTAAAATGTCATCTTCTGAGAGCTCAATCAATTCCATCTGTAGTTGTTTAGAAGCCTTGGAGGCATCAACGAGGTGAGATTGAAATGCTAATTTGAGTGTGATTTCATGATTCGCAAAGTCAGTAAACCTTTCATTGTATTCTTTAATTAATAAGTCTCTAACAGCTGCGTATTCTTCAAATGGTTCGCATGAATCCTCCTGCTCATCAATATCCTTCGTTAATTGGGGAAAATGTTCATCCGAAATTTCATTTTGAAGAAGAGTCTGAAAAAAAGATAGCTTTTTTCGAAATGCTTGGATGTGTTGCCACATATCATATATAGACTTAGTTTTACCTTGCATAGAAACATTCCAAGTACTTTTGCTTTAACATGATATCACACAGAAATGCAGTATATAGAAATCTTCTTTCAATAATTCACATTGCTAATTCTGTTGTTTATGAAATGTAACTATCTGTTCTCGCAAAGATAAAACATATGTAATCACCTTTCCCTCCGGTAGACAACGCACTTTACAATGATACGTCAAACCCACACTGAATGCCTCATCGTCCAACGTTAGCATATTACAAAACTGACGATGCTGTGTTGCATTTGTCCCACTTGGGCGGCATTTGCGCATCATTTATGCGACATCATTTACGCGTCACGATGCACGACGCACGCGTCGTGATGCGCACATGATGTGCGCATGGTGCGCATTACGTGCGCATGGCGCGTGGTGTCGTACGCAGTGATGCGCGGTCGCCCCAGGATTATGGGATGTACAAAATCTTCACGCGCCATCTACGTGACGCACAAATGACGCCCAAGTAGGACAGGCCCCTTTAACCTCCCTGCCTGACTGGCGCCTGGGGCTGGTTGACGAGAGGGAAAATGTCGGGGAGAGTCCGCTGGCCGTCCAGTCTTCAGTATTATCAACTTTTGGTAGCGGTGCTTTGTGATATTGCAATATCAACATTGAAAAAATTCAATGCTCAACAGCATTATGCCATTCGTAAGGACCACAAATATTTCAAATTAGAGAGTGATGCGCAAAAGGTTGCATTGCAGAAATTAAAAGATGAATAGCAAAGGCAAAGGCAGTTATTTCCCTGAAATAATGCTACTGAAGCGACTTTATAAAGTAGCTTATATACTCTGGGGGGAAAAGGGGATCCATTTAGCGATGTAAAAGTCGCATTAGAATTAAATCATGAGCATAACAGGTGTTAAAATAGCTCTCATGACTTACTAGTGTTTTAATTGTGGCCAGCAGTCGGGGCGGATTATTGCGTTGAACCTTCTTTTAGTCTTTGGTATTTTAAAAACGTTCATTTTAAGATTACAATAAAAATAATAAAAGACAAACAAAAACATATTAATAAAAATAAAAGGAATTGTACGACAAAATTTGGATTCATTCAAAAGGACGCACGCAATGGCCTAGAAGGCCGCAGGTTCCCCACACCTGGCAGTAACAATGTTCCTGATAGTCTGAGCGTTAAACACCAAGATCAGTGCGATCGGAAACAGCGGCGTTTTCGAAGTCTGTCAATCCACTCGTACACGGTCCATGAGGGTGAGCTGTAATAGTGCGGGGGTTGGACACAAAATTACGGTACACCGTCGATAATAAGTGCAGGCACAAACATGAGTCACTGGGAATGGATAGCAAACAGGCACCTGCGCTAACTGCCCCTAAACCAGCAGCCGCAGTGTTGTCCATGTAATATCTTGGCTTAAGCTTTAAACAATAAATAACCACATATCGGTCAGAGGTTGGGGCGACTAGGGGCCAGATGGGACAGTTCAGGGCACCCATTAATAAAGCAGTCCTAACTACACACGCGAGAGTGATCGACATGAAAATAACTGGAAATTGCTGGATATTGATTCGATTAAATATCACGTTAAGAAGGACAAGTAACAGATCTGCAATCCTGGGCATTGCCGCCAGGTAGCAGGTGATGCATCTGGAGAGACCACACTGCCCGTGAGGCCTATGTAAGATCCATTAAGTTGAAATTGCACGGTGGCTTGGTGAAATATAAACTAAATAGTAGATAATTTATACAGGATAAGCATGGAGCGTGTAGGGCCGCACAATGATGGACATATACCAAGAGCCAGAGGAAGAGGTATAACTGTGTTCTTCACATTGGTATTCGGCCCGGGGACGTACATGGAGGCAAGCAAGATCATGGAGGGGGACGCTGATATTCTACGGCATGTTGGTAACATGGAGGGGGATGTTGGATCTCTTGAAGAATACGAAGGTGGATAAATCCCTAGCGCCTAATAGGATCTAATCGAGGAGCAGGGAAACGTTTAAAAGAGATTCACGTAGGAAATCGGTGGCAGCTTCAACGTTAGCAACATTTCGGAGCCATTTGGACAGACAGATATGTCGGGAATGAAGGGATGTGGACCATGTGCAGACAGATGGGGATCAGTTTTATTTGGCATTAGGGGCGGCACAAACTTCGTCGGCTGAAAAGCCTGTTTCTCTACCGTCCCGTCCTATGCTATCTTTTATTTAATATGTTGTAAAAAATCCATCTGTTTTTCCCCCCTCTGTAATGTTTATAGAGTCATGGAGTCAAAGTCATAGTCATGGTGCTGGAGTCATAGAATCATAGTCATTGATTCAAAGGGTATCTAAGTTTACATCCAGATCTAGATAAGTTCAAAGATGGGCCAAGGTATGGCGAATAGAGTTTAACTCTAACAAGCGTGAGCATTTGAACTTTGGTATTTCAAACCATGGCCGAAATTAATCGCTCTAAAGTAACTAGAATTAATAAACCGCTCTAAACTAAACGAATAGATCAAAAGACAAACTGAAGACACTGGGTGTTTACAAAAAAAGACACATTACTGGAGTAATTCAGCGGGTCAAGCAGCACCTCTCGAGAAAATGGATAGACGACATTTCGAGTCGGGATCCTTCTTCATAACTCGACTGTGATTTTCAGTCTGGGATATTGTGGAAGCGGAAACATAACGAGTTATCGAGGATAGGAGTGAACAGCCGTGTTAGTGCAGCGTGCAAGGAACAGATCAATGAAACCTGACAAGGAATATAAAATGTCCAGAGACTGATGAAGTTGGTGTAGGCTCGGATGGTATGATGGTACGGCAACAGGCTTTCTTTGCGGTGGAGTGGGGATGGAAGTTAGGGCAACATAGTCGATCAAATGTCACCATTGCAAATTGACTGTTTTAGACGATGCGGTTCAGAAATCATCCAATAACTCTTCCTCTTGGCTGATCATTACAGGTTATTGGAAAGGAAGTTTATGTTCACACGCCATAGGAGCAGAAAACAGGCGATGCGGCTCATCGAATCTACTTCTCCATTCCATTGTGGCCTTTCTATCTTCCGCTCTCAGTGCATTCTACTGAGATCAACCCAAACCTCTGACACCCTTACTGATCAAGAACCAGTCAATCTCTGTTTTACAAACACTCAAGGACATGGACTCCAAAGCCGTTGATACGTCATAGGGAGGGTACAAAGAAGGTTTATTACATGTATTTAATTGTTTGCCAGAGGGAACTGGAGAGGCAGATACAATGACAACATTTTGCAGATATTTGGACAGGTTCATGGCTGGGAAAGGCTGGAAAACGTGGCAAGGGAGTAACCTCGGGAGAGCAACTTGCCGCCGTGGCTGACTCGGTCTGAAAGGCCTGTTTCTCTGATGTATAACTTTCTGACTATCACTGGTTCCGGGACTAATGAGATGCATCAGAAAGGCTCCTTAGCGATGAGAAGACGGGGGGCATTGATAGTGCGGGAAATGATGGACAGAGTAGGCAATGCAGACGGTTCCCATCGCTTGACTCTTGAACGCACTGACTGTATATGCGGTGGGTTTAGGTCCCATCGTGGCCTTCAATTGGGTAAATATATTGAAGCGGTACATTTTCAAAAGAAGCGAGGAGGGACCGTGTGCAACTGGTGAGTTGATCGGTCAGGCAGCACTAACATGATGGGATGAACGGTCGCTTCTATGCTGCAATCATCGTGAGATTCTGCCGTCTATCATCTTGCTGGCGATTAAATAACGACCGATTGTGCAGTCCTGAACCCAGCTTGGATTTGTACTGCCCCCTTATGCTAAGTAGGTGGATGGGCAATATTACACTCAGTTAGAGAATGTTGTCATTGTTCGGAAGCAGCTTGGCTATAGACAGAGTCTATTATACAGTGCAGGTCTCCAGTGTTACGGGTGAATAGATACTAATAGAATAGAGGGATATCGACGGCACGTAGGCAAAACGGGCTAATCCATGGAGGCAAATTGATAGATATGGACGGGTTGGGTCGAGGGCTCGGCCAACATTTCATGACTCTCTGGCTTTGCTCCTGGGCTTGTCGCCTAGATTTGGAACGTCGCAATACACACTGGCCTCAGATGTTTCGAGTGAATCCAAATGAGCTTTAGCCCGGCTTCAGTGATGGCAAATATCTCAGGAGAGACCGGAGACAGATTACCCTCGCAGTATTTCTGGCTGAATACAGCTTTCAATGTGTCTGCCTTGTCCTCACTCATATACTCTGACAGTTATGTCAGTTGCACATGTTTTAGCTCACACATTGTCATTTAAAAACCGGTCGGGGCTAGCTTGCAACACATTCCTTCAAGGCCGGCAGAGGAGCGGCAGGTGACGGAACGAGTACGGGGATTGGCTGCAGATGTTAAAGCCTTCGTGAGTTTTTCAAGAGCGGGTTATTTAAAAACAGAGAACCACATTTGTAAATTAGCCAATTAGTAAAATTGGTTAATTGAACAGCAAATAAAAGTAGGGCTTGCTCGAGGGCGAGCGGCGTTGTTGAGGTGAAGTACCCTGGTGATTAAAGTGCGAGTCTTTGGCGAGGAGGTTGAGGCAAGAGGCAACAATTATTGTGTTGTGTGTTTAATTTAAATATTTAAGGTTAATGGCAGGGACGCTTGTTGCAGGATGCTGGAAGTCAGGGGCACCGCTGGAGTCACTCACACACAAGAGCTTTCCTTGAGGTCCTCTGAGGGAGCGCTGTATCCGTATGTATGTATTTATGTATGTATTGTTGATCTATGTACCACCGTTTTTTAGCACGTTGGTACCTGCACTAATGTAAAGCACTTTGGTCAACGAGAGTTGTTTTCAAATGTGCTATAGAAATAAAATTGACTTGACTTGACTTGACTTGACTTGACAACACCTGCGGTAACTGTGTCCAGGTGGAGTTCCTCAATGACCGAGTTATGGAGCTGGAGCAGCAGCTGGATGACCCGCAGTCCATCCAGGAAGCCAAAAGCTTCCTGGACATGACCTACAGTCAGATCGTCACTCCAAGAGTGTAGGATATGCGACGTAGGGGCGGAAAGAAAGAGGATGAAGCGGGTGCAGGTGTCCTCGGTGAGAGTTCATCTTACAAACAAGTCCGCCTGCTTGGTGGCTGTCGGGTCAGACGACGCTTTCAGTCCGAGTGGCGGACAGGTTGTTCCTCGCGATGAGACTCGACCGCGAAACCAACGTCGGGCAGGGCCATAGTGGTGGGTGATTCTATTGTCCGAGGTGCGGACAGGATATTCTGTGGCGGCAGGCGAGACTCGAGGATGGTCTGTTGCCTCCCTGGTGCCAGGGCCCGAGATGTCTCGGACTGACTTCAGAACATGCTCGAGAGGGAAGGTGCGCAGCCGGAAGTGTTCGTGCATGTTGGTACAAACGACGTCTGGAAGGAGGCTCTGCAACATGAGTTCACAGACTTTGGAAGAAGCCTGAAAAGCAGTACTGCCAGGGTGGTTTTCTTTGGATTGCTTCCAGAACCTCTTGCTGGTGAAGGCAGGAACAGGGAGACAGGGGGTCTGAATGTGTGGCTGAGGAACTGGTGCAGGGAGCATGTATTTGGATTTATAGATCACTGGGATCTCTATTGGGGTAGAGGTGCACCTTAACTGGAGGGGGACCAACATTCTTAACTTTTTCGCACAGAGAGTGGTGAATCTCTGGAACTCCCTGCCACAGAGGGTAGTCGAGGCCAGTTCATTGGCTATATTTAAGAGGGAGTTAGATGTGGCCCTTGTGGCTAAGGGGACCAGAGAGTATGGAGAGAAGGCAGGTACGGGATACTGAGTTGGATGATCAGCCATGATCATATTGAATGGCGGTGCAGGCTCGAAGGGCCGAATGGCCTACTCCTGCACCTAATTTCTATGTTTCTATGTTTCTGGCCGGCAGGTTTGCTAGTGCTACACGGGCGAGGTTAAAGTAAATAAGGGGGGTGGGGGGGGGGGGGGGGGGGGGGGGGGGGGGGGGGGGGGGGGGGGGGGTTGGTTGACGAATTGGAAGTATAAGGAAGGAGTTAAAGGGGAAGAGAGTACAGGAAAAGTTATGAAAGACACCCGAATTAATGGGACAGAAAGTTCAAGAACGGATAAGAGAGTAAGGACGGGTGAAATAGGAACCGGTGTGAGGGCAGGTGAATACCGATTTAAATTTTTTATATATGAATGCGTGAGAATAAGAAGTAAAATGGATGAGCTTGACGCTCAGTTAGAAATGGGTAAGTATGATGATGTGGGAATTACGTAGAAATGGCTGCAAGAGGATCAGAGGCTACACGTCCTATCGAAAAGACGGACAGGTGGACAGAGGGGGTGTGGTGACTCTGTTGTTCAATCCCTTGCGAGGGGTGGCATAGAATCAGAAGATCTAGAACCATTGTAGATAGAACTAAGAAATTGTAAGGGTAAAAAGTCTCTAATGGACGTTATCTACAGGTCCCCAAACAGTAGCCTGGAGATAGGGTGCAAGTTGCATCAGGAGTTAAAATTGGCATGTAACAAAGGCAACGCTACAGAGATTATGGGAGATTTCAACATGCAGGTAGACTGGGAAAATCAGGTTGGTCGGGACCTCAAGCAAATGAGTTTGTAGAGCTCCTCCGAGATGGATTCTTGGAGCAGCTTGTAATAGAGCCTGCCAGGGAGAAGGTAATTCTGGATTTAGTGTTGTGTAATGAACCGGATTTGATAAGGGAACTCAAGGTAAAGGAACCATTAGACGGTAGTGCCCATAATATGATGTTTGTATCTGAAGTTTGAGATGGAGAAGGTAAAATCGGAAGTGTCAGTATTGCAGTTGAACAAAGGTAACTATGAAGGCATGAAAGAGGCGGTGGTCAAAGTTGATTGGAAGGGGACTCTAGCAGGGATGACGGTGGGACAGCAAACGTAGATATTTCTGGGAATAATCTAGAAGTGTAGGATCAGTTTATTCCAAATAATATGAAAGTTTCTAAGGGGACTTTTAAAGATAAACAAAAGGTAACTAAAAAGGCAATACGGGGAGAAAAGATGAAGTACGAAGGTAAGCTAGCCAAGAATATAAAGGAGGATAGTAAAGCTTATTTAGGTATGTGAAGAGGAAAAAAGTAGTTAAGACAAACGTGGGTTCCTTGAAGACAGAAACAGGTAAATTTATTATGGGGAACAAGGAAATGGCAGACGAGTTGAACAGGTACTTTTGTTCTGTCTTCACAAAGGAAGACACAAACAATCTCCCAGATGCACTAGGGGACAGAGAACCTAGGGTGACGGAGGAACTGAAGGAAATTTACATTTGGCAGGAAATGGTGATGGGTAGACTGATGGGACTGAAGGCTGATAAATCCCCAGGGCCCGATGGTCTGCATCCCAGGGTACTTATGGAAGTGGCTCTATAAATCGTGGATGCAGGGTGATTATTTCCGATGTTCTATCGATTCTGGATACGTTCCTGTGGATTGGAGGGTAGCTAATGTTATCCCACGTTTTAAGAAAGGAGTGAGAGAGAAAGCAGGGAATTGTAGACCAATTAGCCTGACATCAGTGGTGGGGAAGATGCTAAATTCAATTATTAAACATTTAATAGCAGCGCATTTGTATAGCAGTAACATGATCGGTCCAAGTAAGCATGGATTTACGAAGGGGAAATCATACTTGACAAATCTTCTGGAATTTTTTGAGGATATAACAAGTCTAATGGAGAAGAGAGAGCCTGTGAATGTAGTGTGCCTGGCCTTTCAGCAAACCTTTGATAAGGTCCCACACAGGAGATTAGTGGGCAAAATTAGAGCACATGGTAATGGGGGTAGGGTATTGACATGGATAGAAAATTGGTTGGCAGACAGGAAACAAATGGTAGGGATTAACGGGTCCCTTTCAGAATGGCAGGCAGTGACTGCAAGGCTCAGTGCTGGGATCACAGCTATTTATAATATACATTAATGATTTAGATGAAGGAATTAAAAGTAGCATTCGCAAATTTGCGGATGACACAAAGTTGAGTGGCAGTGTGAACTGTAAAGAGGATGCTATGAGGATGCAGGGTGACTTGGATATTTTAAAGGCGGAAATTGACAGATTCTTGATTAATAAGTGGTGTCGCGGGTTATAGAGAGAAGGCAGGAGAATGGGGTTGGGAAGAAACGATAGATCAGCCATGATTGAATGGAATAGATGTGATGGGCCGAATGGCCCAATTCTGCTCCTATCACTTATGAACTTATGAACTGAGATATTGTGAAACCGGGGAGCCAAAACGAATTATTGTCGACAGTGTGAGACGAGTCTTGTGTGGGAAATGTCCAAGGAGCAGACCATTGAACCTTGACAAGGAGCAAGAAAGGATTCAGAAACAGACGGGTTACAGAGAATGCATAGACGTTGTGGTGAGCGGGACCAGGCTGCATTTGTAGTGTCCGGGAAATAGAAGAAATTACACACAAACCGATCAAATATTACCATTGTAAATTACAAAGTTAGGTTTACATTATTATTTACACGATGTAACAATGTGTGTGAACGGATATCTAAGCCCATTTTTTAACTCCTCTCTGAATTTACTCTGGGTTAAAGCATAAATACACGTGTTAGTACATGAACTGAGAAGTCTCAACATGTATCCACACTGTTGGGCAATATAGATTGGATTACTAAGACTTCTGTCTGTATAACTGAAGTTTACAACCGGCCAGTTTAAAGAATGTACAACGTTAGTAACCCACATCAGTATAAAATTGGCAGATAAAGCAAAGAGTAAGACGATGGATTTCCTCCTGTTCTCCGCCTCTGGGTCAGCGCGGTTCTCTCCCTTGCTGTTGGCGCGGAGTCCTTTGCGGAGGCGATTGGATGTGACAATGTTCCTGACAGTCAGAGCGTTAAACACCAGGATCAGTGCGATCGGAAACAGCGGAGTTAGAAAACTGTCAACCCACTCGTACACGGCCCAAAAGAGCGATGTGTAATAATCTCGGCATGCGACACAAAACCACGGGACACCGTCAATAACAACTCCGGGCACAGACACAAAGTACCATGGAATGGATCGCAAGCAGGCAACGGCGCTCACTGCTCCCAATACCACAGCTGCATTTTTCTCCGTGCAGTATCTCGGTTTGAGCTTCTGGCAGCAAATGGCCACATATCGATCAAAGGTGAATGCGACTGTGAACCAGACAGAACAGTCCAGGGCTGCTTGACACAAGGACAGCTTCATTGAACAGACGGGAGTGATGAACAAGAAACTAACTGGGAAAAAGAAGTGGTTCATTCTCGTCAATATCACGCTAAGGATGACGAGCAACAAGTCAGCCACGGACATGGCCACCAGGTAACAGGTGATGCATCGAGAGAGACCGCACTTCCCTCGTCTTAGGATCACAATCGTCACGACGTTAACTGAAAGGAAATGAATTAAAAACAACAATTTACTTCCACAAATAATAGTAGAAACATGTTAAGAAGGAACATGGCAGATGGAAGCAGGGAAAGACACGCGGCCCTACTAGCGGCTCCTGCGATCACGGCTGTTCATTCACTCCAGCCCCTGTTCCAACCTGCTCCCCGCGCTCCCTTCAATCCCATTGGCACCGAGAAACATCAGACGAATGATCCCTAGTAAAGTGTCCTATGTGTGGACCTGTCCAAATGCCTCAAATGTTGTTATTATTTGTGGAATTATCTGCACAGAAGGCAGTGGAGGCCAATTCACGATGTTTTCAAGAGAAAGTTAGATGTAGCTCTTCCAAAATTTACTTCCACAAATGATAGTAGAAACATTTTATGAAACATGGTAGATGGAAGATGAAAGACACGCGGCCCTATTGCGACTCCATGCGATCACGGCTGTTCATAATAATAATAATAATAATAATAATAATAATAATAATAATAATAATAATAATAATAATAATAATAATAATAATAATAATAATAATAATAATAATAATAATAATAATAATAAAAATAATAATAATAATAAAAATATTGTATTTTATTGTCATTGCACATAAGTGCAACGAGATTTGGTATGCAGCTTCTATCCGATGTCATAACTTAAACAACTTAAATAAAAATTGGATTTAGATACCCGAGAACATGGTTTATAAAAAGAACAGTAATCATCATCATCATTCTTTATTGTCATCTTGCAAAGCAACAATTGTACATTGCAAAATCAGAAGACGTTTCCCAGGGAATACCGGAGGATCGCACATAAAAACTTAAATATTTCACGCATAAATAAAAACGATTAAAACATTTTTATTTTTAAACAAAAACAATCCAGTTCCTGATAAAAAAAACTGTACGAATAGTTAATAAAGTGCAGGTAAAAAAAAGCAACATTAAAATACTTGTAAAAAAAACAGTCATAAAATGTCCAGGGCAGCTGATTTAAGTGGCCTGAGCCAGTGCCAGAGTTATTACTCAGCGCAATAAATTGTCAGTGCAAAAGCAGCAGAATCAGGTGGAGTGCCTGTTTAGCAGCCTCACAGCCTGTGGAAGGAAGCTGTTTAGCTGTCTGGTTGTCCGGGCTTTGATGCTGCGGTATCTCTTTCCTGATGGCAGGAGATCTAGATGTGTGTGCAGTGGGTGCAGTCTGTCCTTTGCTATGCTCAGTGCTTTTTTCAGGCAGCGGATCTGGAACAGTTCTAGTACCGAGGGTAGCGAGACGCCAATGACCCTCTCTGCTCCCCTCACTACCCTCTGCAGACTTCCTGTCTGGGCAGTTACAGTTGGAGTACCACGTGTTCATGCAGTACGTGAGTACAGACTCCACCGTGCCCCTGTAAAAAGTCCTGAGGATGTTGGTGGGCAGTGAGACAGTCAAAATAGTCTACTCCAGTACATGCACACCAGTCCCTGTTCCAACCTGCTCCCCGCGCTCCCTTCAATCCCCTTGGCAACGAGAAACATCAGACGCATGATCCCTCTGAACCTGTCCTATCTGTGGACCTGTCCAAATTGCTGAAATGTTGTTATTCTTTGTGGAATTCTCAGCCACAGAAGGCAGTGGAGGCCAATTCACTTCATGTTTCCAAGAGAAAGTTAGATGTAGCTCTTAGGTATAACGGACTCAAGGGATTATGGGGAGCAATCAGGAACAGGGTACTGATTTTGGATGATCAGCCATGATCATATTGAATGGCGGTGCTGGCTCGAAGGCACCGAATGGCCTACTCCTGCACCTATTTTCTATGTTTCTATGTTAGATTCGTAGAATCATACGGCCCGGAAACTGGTCGTTCAGCCCACCTATGAGTATAGCAGTTGGGAGGCCATGTTAACGTTATACTGGGCATTGGCGCTGCCGCATTTATGATATTGCGTTCATTATAGAGAGGGGTTCAGCAGGCTAGAACTTTATTTTTTGGCGCGCAGGGGGGGGGGGGGGGGTGATAAGATCATGAGAGGAATAAATCGGGTAAATGCACAGTAGATTACCCAGAATAAGGGAATCGAGGTCAGGGTGCACGGGCCCAAGTGAGAGGGGAAAGATAGGATGCGATCCTGAGCGGTAACTTTATCATACAAGGATAGGTATACGGGACGAGAGGAGGTAGTTGAGGCAGGTACTGTCATAACGTTTAAAGAAACATTTGGACAGATACATGGATAGGAAAGGTTTCGAGGGATATGGGCTAAACGCGAGCAAGTGGGACCAGTGTATATGAGTCATTGACTTTATGCCTGTACTCACTCCGACGGCACAGAGTCGCAGAACACCAGAGAACCGGGTTCTATCCTAACATCGAGTGTTGGCCGTGTGGAATTTGCATGTTCTCCCTGTGACCGCGTGGGTTTCCTCCGGGTGCTCCGTTTTGCTCCCACTGCCCAAAGACGTGAGGGGTTGCACGGTTTTTGTAGTGTCCCCACCATCCGGGCCATGCCCTCTTCTCACTGCTCCTACTGGGCAAGACTTGCAGAATCCAAATGTCCTAATCCTCCAGGTCCATGAATAGTTTCTTAGCTACAACTGTCATTTTATTGAACCGACCAGAGCGACCGTAATCCCACCCGGCAAATCAACATTACGGACCACCCTTCACACGACCATGGACTCGCTTTCTAATTGTGTTCTGCAATTATCTCTTGTTTCTGCAGTATTTTTTCATTTCGCTGTCTTATCTAATTTATGTTTTTTTAGGGTTGATATTTGGTATACTATCATGTGTAACGCAGGTCAGTGGTAAAACCTTAGCATTAATTTCCAGGGGGCTTGTATATAAAACAGAGATGTAATGTTTAGGCGCGGGACGGCGCTGGTCATGCCACATTTGGAATATTGTGAGCAATTGTGGGCACCATATACAATATGAGGAAGGATGTGCTGACTCTGGAGAAAGTCCAGAGGAGGTTTACAAGAATTATCACAGGAATGAGTGGGCTAACATAAGGTGAACATTTGACGATACTGGACCCGTATTCGCTAGAGTCCAGAAGAATGGGGTGTGGGGGGGGGGGGGGGGGTGGAGGATGTTTCCATTAGCGGGAGAGTCTAAGACGAAAGGACATAGCCCCAGAATTAAACGCGTTCCATTGGGAAGGAGATGAAGAATTTATTTCGGAAGAGGATGGTGAATCTGTGGAATTATTTGCCTTAGAAGGCTGTGGAGGCGGTCAATGGATATGTTTACGGCTGAGACAGATATAATCTTGATTAGTATGAGTGTCATGGTTTATGAGGGGTTTGGAGGGAGAGAAAGATCAGCCCTGATTGAAGGCAGATTAGACTTGATGGGACGAATGATCTAATTATGCTCCTGTAACTTAAGACCTTACGACCAGTCACCGTATTTTATAAGTACAATCAAGCCATACACAAGCACAACGCAAGTACAGAGCGATAAATACCAGACTGCAGAACATAGCGTAACACTGTTAGTGCATTACAGTTACATAGGAGCATTTTGTGAGTTTTCGGAGTGGCAACGTTTAAGAAACGTTTGGACAGATACGTGAATAGGATCGGGTTAGAGGAATATTGTCTAAACGCAGGCAGGTAGCACCAGTGCAGACGTGGCATGTTAGTCGGCGTGGGCAAGTTGGGGAGGGGCCTGTTTCCACGCTGTATGACTCTATAACTCGATCCTTGACGTTCATGGTGATTTCCATACTCGCGGTACTTTCCCTAATTTATCATGCTAATCGGATGCTCAGAGTACTATAACAGATAGATCAAATACAATTTCCCTCACTTAGTTATGTTGGATCTGCTCATTCCCAATGCTCCCAATGTTCTGTGATTACGTCTTTCATTGCAGATTCCCACATATTCCCGCCTCCGAACTCATGCCAACGGATTGTTTTTACCCGTTCTGTCTTTGTTCTTCTTAGATAATGGGGTTAAAGTTTCAACCCAAGCATCATAAATATCGTTACCTCTCTCTCCGCAACCAGCTCGTTCTAAAGGCAGGGACGCAGTTAATCATTTATTAAATTTCGACCTCACCGTGCACTGGTGATTTCGTAAACCTCCATATGGTCACCTGAGAGCTAATGCTTTTTTTCCCCAATTCCAGCTGAACCCTTGGCGCTCTAGTAGTTCTTACAGTTTCTGCGTTTTATTCGATAAAAACAAAACCAGGTTCAGGAATAGCTACTTCCCCACAGCCATCAGGCTATTAAACATGGCTCGGACAAAACTCTGATTATTAACAACCCATTATCTGTTATTTGCACTTTATCAGTTTATTTATTCATGTGTCTGTATATTTATATTATGGTATATGGACACACTGATCTGTTTTGTAGTAAATGCCTACTCTGCTCTGGTGTGCTGAAGCAAAGCAAGAATTTCATTGTCCTATCAGGGACACATGACAATAAACTCACTTGAACTTGGACTTGAACTTGAAGTTTAATTCTTCTCCTATTTCCCTATTTTCTGTCATAGATCCTGGACTCTACGACCCACGCTTCCCCTCGCATGTCATCCATTTTATGTGTCATTGACAGCTCTTACAGTCTGTTTTGGATATCAGTCTACTCTCTTATTCTTTTTCACTTCTTTGTCTCTTTGCTGCCCTTGCTGAGGCGAATTCTAAAGAATTCGCAGTCCGCAGGTAAGTGGCAATCTGGCAAATTTATTACACTGTTCTTAAACGTTAAATCTCAGTATCACACAGAAGATAGAAACAAAATGATGGAGTAACTCGGCGTGACAGGCTACATCTCTGGAGAGAAGGAATAGGTGACGTTTCCGGTTGCGATCCTTCTTCAGACTCACCTACACACTCAGAGTAACACAACACGGAAACTAGACATTCAGCCCAACTTGCCCATGGGGACAAAATTCTCCACCAGCCTGCGTTTGACCCATATCCTCTGAACCTTTCCTATTCGTGTACCTGTCCAAATATCTTTTAAACGTTGTAGATTTACTTTCTTCTTTCACTTCCTCTGGCAGCTCGTTCATTTGCTTATCACCCTCCGTATGGAAACAACGTCTTCAGGTGTCATGTAAATCCTTCCTCTCCCACCTTAATCCAAATGCCCTCCAGCTTTAGACAACTATGGGGAAAAGATTGTGACCATGCATCAAATCAATGCCCGTCATATTGTAAACCTTCAAAATATCATCCATTAACCCGCCTCTCTCGAAAGTAAACAGTCCCAGACGATACAGTCTTACCATGTATCTGAAGACGGCCAGTCACGGCAAAGATCTTGAGAACCTTTCCTGTGCCCATTCCTACTTACTCACATCCATCTTTTAACATCAGTAAGCAATGGTGTACCGCAGGGATTGGTGTTGGGACCTTTGTTTTTTTTTTTTATCATATACGAAACTAAATTGGACGAGAACGTATGTGATCTGATGTTGATCTGTTGACAGCACGATGGATGGTGGAGTAGCAGAGAATAAGGAGAGGTGCCTAGATGTACAGAAAGACTTATATCAACTGGACAGTTGGTTGGACAACTATATTTAATCGAATCGATAATTGAATTTAATCGCGACAATTGTGAGATGATGCACATTGGGTTGTCTAATATTGGCCGGACATAGACAACCATATAGACATCGGATGCGTTGACATACACAGGGATCCTGCATTGCAGGTTTACAGTACACTGAACATGGCAACACAAGTGGATAGGACAGTGAAGAAGACATTTAGCTTGCTTGCTTCACAGGCAGAGATACTGCGAAAGAACTGAGGCAACGTGTTGCAGCGGTAAAAGGCATCGATTAGGGCCGCACTTGCAATACTGAATACACTTCTGGTCACAACGCTATAGAAATGATATGGTAGCGGTAGAAAGAGTCAAGAGAAGATTCGCCAGGATAATGGACAACAGTTAATAGACAATAGGTGCAGGAGTAGGCCATTCGGCCCTTCAAGCCAGCACCGCCATTCAATATGATCATGGCTGATCATCCACAATCAGTACCACCTTCCTGCCTTCTCCCCATATCCCCTGACTCTGCTATCTTTAAGAGACCTATCTAGCTCTCTCTTAAAAGTATCCAGACAACCGGCCTTCACAGCCTTCTGAGGCAGAGAATTCCACACTCACAACTCTCTGTGTGAAAATGTGTCTCCTCATCTCCGTTCTAAATGGGTTATCCCTTATTCTTAAACTGTGGACCCTGGTTCTGGACTCCCCAAACATCGGGAACATGTTTCCTGCCTCTAGCGTGTCCAACCCCTTAATAATCTTATATGTTTCAATAAGATCCTCTGTCATCCTTCTAAACTCCAGAGTGTACAAGCCCAGCCGGTCCATTCTCACAGCATATGACAGTCCCGCCATCCCGGGAATTAACCTTGTGAACCGACGCTGCACTCGCTCCATAGTACAATACTCCAGGTGTGGTTTTACTACGGCCATGTACAACTGCAGAAGGACCTCTTTGTTCCTATACTCAACTCATCTTGATACGAAGGCCAGCATGCCATTCCTTTCTTCACTGCCTGATGTACCTGCATGGTTATTTTCATTGACTAATGAACACAACCCTCAGATCTGATTGTAGTTCCCCTTTTCCCAACTTGACACCATTTAGATAATAATCTGCCTTCCTGTTTTAGCTACTAAAGCTACTTCACATGTATCCACATTAAACTGCATCTGTCATGCATTTGCCCACTCACCCAGCGTGTCCACGTCACCCTGCATTCTCATAGCATCCTCCTCACAGTTCACACTGCCACCCAGCGTTGTGTCATCTGCAAATGTGCAAATGTAATCCCTTCGTCTAACTCATTAATATATGTTGTCAATAGCTGCGGTCCCAGCACCGAGCCTTGCGGTGCCCCACTAGTCACTGCCAGCCATTTTGAAAGGGATTTGTTCCATTCTGAAAGGTGCCCGATGCATGGAATGGGGGGTTTTAATTAACAGAAAGGATTGGATGGGCTTAGGTTCCTTACACTGGAGCCCAGATCGGACAGCGAATTATAAAATTACGAGATGCATAAACATCATAGATAATAGATAATCATGATTTCTATCAAGAGGATAGGAGAGATGGTATGGATTGAAGGGGAAAGAGAGATATGTAACGACGACCTCAGGGGAAATATTTCACACCAAGCGCATCTCCAAATACGTGGAACTTGGAATCAGCACTCCCCTTTGCAACTAACCATATATAACCATATAACAATTACAGCACGGAAACAGGCCATCTCGACCCTTCTAGTCCGTGCCGAACACGTATTCTCCCCTAGTCCCATATACCTGCGCTCAGACCATAACCCTCCATTCCTTTCCCGTCCATATAACTATCCAATTTATTTTTAAATGATAAAAACGAACCTGCCTCCACCACCTTCACTGGAAGCTCATTCCACACAGCCACCACTCTCTGAGTAAAGATGTTCCCCCTCATGTTACCCCTAAACTTCTGTCCCTTAATTCTCAAGTCATGTCCCCTTGTTTGAAACTTCCCTACTCTCAGTGGGAACAGCTTATCCACGTCAACTCTGTCTATCCCTCTCATCATTTTAAAGACCTCTATCAAGTCCCCTCTTAACCTTCTGCGCTCCAAAGAATAAAGCCCTAACTTGTTCAACCTCTCTCTGTAACTTAGTTGCTGAAACCCAGGCAACATTCTAGTAAATCTCCTCTGTACTCTCTATTTTGTTGACATCCTTCCTATAATTAGGCGATCAAAATTGTGCCCCATACTCCAGAATTGGCCTCACCAATGCCTTGTACAATTTTAACATTACATCCCAACTTCTATACTCAATGCTCTGATTTATAAAGGCCAGCACACCAAAAGCTTTCATTACCACCCTATCTACGTGAGATTCCACGTTCGGGGAACTGTGCACAGTTATTCCCAGATCCCTCTGTTCACCTGCATTCTTCAATTCCCTACCATTTACCATGTACGTCCTATTTTGATATGTCCTGCCAAGATGTAGCACCTCACACTTATCAGCGTTAAACTCCATCTGCCATCGTTCAGCCCACTCTTCCAACTGGCATAAATCTCTCTGCAGTCTTTGAAAATCTACTTCATTATCCACAACCCCACCTATTTTAGCATCATCTGCATACTTACTAATCCAATTTTCCACACCATCATCCAGATCATTGATGTACATGACAAACAACAGTGGACCCAACACAGATCCCTGTGGCACCCCACTAGTCACTGGCCTCCAACCTGACAAACAACCATCCACCATTACTCTCTGGCATCTCCCATTCAGCCACTGTTGAATCCATCTTGCTACTCCACCATTAATACCCAACCATTGAACCTTCTTAACCAACCTTCCATGAGGAACCTTGTCAAGGGCCTTACTGAAGTCCATATATACAACATCCACTGCTTTACCCTCATCAATTTCCCGAGTAACCTCTTCAAAAAATTCAAGAAGATTAGTCAAACATGACCTTCCAGGCACAAATCCATGTTGACTGTTCCTAATCAGACCCTGTTTATCCAGATGCTTATATATATTATCTCTAAGTATCCTTTCCATTAATTTGCCCACCACTGACGTCAAACTAACAGGTCTATAATTGCTAGGTTTACTCTTAGACCCCTTTTTAAACAATGGAACAACATGCGCAGTACGCCAATCCTCCGGCACTATTCCCGTTTCTAATGACATTTGAAATATTTTTGTCATAGCCCCTGCTATTTCTACACTAACTTCCCTCAATGCCCTAGGGAATATCCTGTCCGGACCTGGAGACTTATCCACTTTTATATTTCTTAAAAGTGTCAGTACTTCTTCTTCTTTGAATCTCATAGTTTCCATAGCTACTCTACTTGTTTCCCTTACCTCACATAATTCAATATCCTTCTCCTTGGTGAATACCGAAGAAAATAAATTGTTCAATATCTCCCCCATCTCTTTTGGCTCTGCAGATAGCTGTCCGCTCTGACTCTCTAATGGACCAATTTTATCCCTCGTTATCCTTTTGCTATTAATATAGCTGTAGAAACCCTTTGGGTTTACTTTCACCTTACTTGCCAAAGCAACCTCATAACTTCTTTTAGCTTTTCTAATTTATTTCTTAAGATTCTTTTTACATTCTTTATACTCCTCAGGCACCTCATTTACTCCATGCTGCCCATAATTATTGTAGATCTCCCTCTTTTTCCGAACCAAGTGTCCAATTTCTCTTGAAAACCATGGCTCTTTCCGATTTTTACTATTTCCTTTCAACCGAACAGGGACATAAAGATTCTGTACTCTTAAAATTTCACCTTTAAATGTACACCATTTCTCTTCCACATCTTTCCCATAAAACAAAACGTCCCAATTTACTCCTTTTAAATCCTTTCGCATCTCCTCAAAGTTAGCCTTTCTCCAATCAAAAATCTCAACCCTAGGTCCAGTTCTGACCCTCTCCATAATTATATTGAAACTAATGGTATTGTGATCACTGGTCCCGAACTGTTCCCCAACGCATACCTCTGCCACCTGACCCGTCTCATTTCCTAACAGGAGGTCCAGCACCGCCCCTTCTCTAGTAGGTACTTCTATGTATTGCTGCAAAAAACTATCCTGCACACATTTTACAAACTCCAACCCATCCAGCCCATTTACAGAATGTGTTTCCCAGTCCATGTGTGCAAAATTGAAATCTCCCACAATCACTACCTTGTGCTTACTACTAATATCTGCAATCTCCTTACATATTTTCTCTTCCAATTCTCGCTCCCCATTTGGCGGTCTATAATACACCCCTATAAGTGTTGCTACCCCTTTCCCATTTCTCAGTTCCACACAAATAGCCTCCCTAGACGAGCCCTCTAATCTATCCTGCCAAAGCACTGCTGTAATATCTTCCCTGATAATCAATGCAACACCTCCACCTCTTGCCCCTCCAATTCTATCGCACCCGAAGCAACGAAATCCTGGAATATTTAGTTTCCAATCACAGCCCTCCTGCAACCATGCCTGGAAGTACTGATCGCCACAACATCATACTTCCAGGTGTCAATCCAGGCTCTAAGTTCATCCACCTTTCTTACAATGCTCCTAGCATTAAAATATACACATTTAAGAAACCCACACTCTCTTATTCTCAGTTTATTGTCTTTTTCTTCTCTCTCCCCTACATTTTGGGTCAGAGTGCTACCATTCTCTGCCTCCTGCCTCACACACTGACTGCTAGCTTTCCCAATTTGAGTCCCTCCCCCCAACCATACTAGTTTAAAGTCTCCCCAGTAGCCTTTGCAAATCTCCCCGCCAGGATATTGGTCCCCCTCGAGTTCAAGTGCAACCCGTCCTTTCTGTACAGGTCGCACCTTCACCAAAAGAGGTCCCAATGATCCAGAAACTTGAATCCATACCCACTGCACCAGTCCCTCATCCACTCATTTATCCTCCACCTCGCTCCATTCCTACTCTCACTGTCGCGCGGCACAGGCAGTAATCCTGAGATTGTCACCTTTGCAGTCCTTCTCCTTAACTCACTACCTAACTCCCTAAATTCTTCTTTCAGGACCTCTTCTCCTTTTTTACCTATGTCGTTGGTACCTATATGTACCACAACTTCAGGCTCCTGTCCCTCCCATTTCAGGATATCTTGGACCCGTTCAGACACATCCCTGACCTTGGCACCAGTGAAGCAAACTACCATCCGGGTCCCTTGTCTGCGTCCACCGAATCGCCTATCCGACCCCCTGACTATAGAGTCCCCTATTACAATTACAATATAACGCCCAGATTTTTTCGGTAGAGATTACACTTTTCATTCCAAGTATCCACTCCTGATTAAATTTCGTCGTGTTTATGTACACATTTTTAATAAAATCGTTCTCCCCCTCCCCCCAAAATTAAAAAAACAGCTCACATCCATAACGTTGGTGAACGTTCCATCGTGTGATGTCACAATGCAACGTTCCATCGTGTGATGTCACAATGCAACGTTCCGTCGTGTGATGTCACAATGCCCAATGCTCACAGATGTCCAATCGGAATGGATCCATTTGCAGCAGCCCCAGCCCCTCACCCCTACCCCCGCAGCTTGTGTCGAAGCGCGTCACCACGTGTGTGGGAATAGAGAAAGAGGATTAGGGGTGATAGGGAATGGGGAACAGATGGACTGTCCCTTCCCCTCCCCCTTCATCTCCCCCTCCCTACTATTTCCCCTCTCTCCCCCACCCCTCTCCCCCTCCCTCCGCTACCCAATCTCCCTCCTCCCCCCTCCCCCACACCTCGCTCCTCCTCCCCATCCCTCTCTCCTCCTCTTCTCCATCTCCCTCTCCTCACCCCTCTCCCTCTCCTCCCGTTCCTCCTCCCACCCCCATCCCTCTCTCCCCACCCCCCTTCCCTTTCCCCCCTTCCCCACTCCCTTCGCTCTCTCCCCCACCCCCCTCCACCCACCCCCCTTCCCTCCCCCACTCCTTTCCCTCTCTCCCCCACCCGCTTCCCCCTCCCCACTCTCCCCCCACCCACTTCCGTCCCCCACCCCCTTCTCTCTCTCCCCACCCCTTCCCCCTCCCCACTCTTCCCCCTCCGTCCACACTCTTACCCCTCTACCCCCTACCCCATCTCCCTCCTCGCCTCCCTCCCCTATCCCCCACACCTCTCTCCCCCTCCCCTCTCTCCTCCTCCCCATCCCTCTCTCCTCCCCCTCTCCCTCTGCTCACACCTCTCCCTCTCCCCCCTCCTCCTCCCACCCCCATCCCTTTCTCGCCCACCCCCCTTCCCTCTCCCCCTTCCCTCTCACACTTCCCTCTCCCCCTTCTCGCCCCACCCCCTTTTCTCTCTCCCCCACCTACCCCCCCACACCCTACCCCGCTCTCCTCTCCCTCCCAAATCTCTCCCGTTTCCACCTCCCCCTCTCCCCTCCCTCCCCTCTTCTCAACCTCCCCTCTCCCCACCCCGTCTCCCTCCCCCCCTCCTCCCACCTGTGTGTTTGGGGGGGTGGTTAGTGTGAGTGTGATGCCGCAGCCCCAGCCCCCCCCCCCCACCCCCTCCCCGCTATCGCGCGTTGGGGAAACAGACCCAACGGGTCTGCACTTGGTCTAGTCAACTATAATTCTCAACACTGGTACCCCGCAAGGATGCGTACACAGCCCCCCACAATACTCTTTATACACACATACCGGTGCAGACAAATACCAATGCAACTCAATTTATAACTTCACAGATGACACCACCGTAGTTGGCTCAATATCAAATAATGACGGAGCACAGGAAGGTGATCGAGAACCTTGTGTCAAGATAACAAACTCCCTCGATATCAGCAACGCAAAGGAGAAAGTGACCGATTTCAGGGAAAATAGCGGTAAACATAACCCGTATACATTGACGGAGCCCAAGTAGAGATGGTCAACAGTTTGAGTTCCTCGCAATAAATATCAACAGCAATTTGTCCTTGAGCAGCCACATCAAAGCTATGCACAAGAAACCATACCAATGCATCTGGTTCCTTAGACCGCTTATGACGTTTGTTATGTCCCCAACGACTCTCATCTACTACAACTGCGTGGAAAGCATTTTATCGGCACGCATCACACCATGGTTTGGGAATAGATCCATCTATGTCCATAAGACGTTGTAGAGACTAGTGGACACAACCCAGACCATCACATAAACCAACATCCCATTGACTCCATCAACAGTTCACGCTGACTCGGCAAGTCCACCACAGTGGCTTGCAAAAGTTTTCATATCCCTTGAACTTTTCCACATTTTGTCACGTTACAACCACAAACGTAAATGTATTTTAGTGCGATTTTATTTGATAGACCAACACAAAGTGGTGCATAATTGTGAAGTGGAAGGAAAATGATACATGGTTATCAAATATTTTTACAAATAAAAAACTGAAAAGTGTGGCGTGCAAAAGTATTCAGCCCCCCTGAGTCAATACTTTCTAGAACCACCTTTCGCTGCAATTAAAATTGTTGTTCACAGACGCTCTCCATCCAATCTGACTGAACTTGAGCTATTTTGCAAAGAAGAATGGGCAAAAATGTCAGTCTCTAGATGTGCAAAGCTGGTAGAGACATACCACAAAAGACTTGCAGCTGCAATTGCAGCGAAAGGTGGTTCTACAAAGTATTGACTCAGGGGGGCTGAATACTTTTGCACGCCACACTTTTCAGTTTTTTATTTGTAAAAAAAATTGAAAACCATGTATCATTTTCCTTCCACTTCACAATTATGCGCCACTTTGTGTTGGTCTATCACATAAAATCCCAATAAAATTAATTTACGTTTGTGGTTGTAACGTGACAAAATGTGGAAAGTTCAAGGGGTATGAATACTTTTGCAAGCCCCTGTAGATTTCATCTAGAGCCACACTATGGCAATGGACAGTGTGCAAACGAGATTCACCGGGATGTTCGCTAGCAGTAAGAAGCAGAGAGCGAAGAACGGTCAGAATGTAAAACAATGGAGCTGCAGGAGCTGGTTTCCAAAAAAAGACACAAAGTGCTGGAGCAACCTCCCTGTAGCCTTAACCATCTAATCCAGGCATCTTTCTGGTAAACCCACTGCACATCAATGCTGTTTCGGTTCTTGCCATTTAATATATATTGACGCCTACATTTAACCTCGCATGTCGGTCACGATCTTCCGATTACGATTCGCGACTACTGACCCGAATATGCGCCTTTACACAACGACTACACCAAACATGCGCCTTTACAAAACGGGCGGAGCAAAACTGGGCGCGCGTTCGCGACCCAAGCGGCGCCTTACCGGTAACTCCAATAACCGCAAGACAAGGGTAGTAAATTCGTTCGATCTGGAACAGTACCGTGTATCCCATTTCCTCCGAGAAATCCCTGGTGCCGTGTTCGCGGCGATTCTGCCCGGCCAAATGTCATGATGTGTTTAGAGAAGCATCATTTATACCGGGAATCCATGTCCATTGAGAAATAGACGAGTCAGGTGATCAATGGATTACTTACACACAGCTGAACAGGAAGGCGCGCACGCATTTTATCGCAACGTTTATGATGCAATTCAATCTATTTTTACGGGTTTTATGAAACACATGATCATATGTTGTTTTGAATGTCAAACAATGACGTGGCGAAGGGAGATGCAGCCGTCTTTGCTCGCAGCAACCGTCCTTTCGGATGCATGAAGTAGATAAAGTCATGAGGGAACAGGCAGAGTGAATGCACAAAGTATTTTACCGTGGGTAGGGAACTTGAAATCCAAAGACCAAGAGGTGCAACTTTTTTTTCATTCAGAGGGTGTTGGATATGTGGAACAAGCTGTCAGAGGAGATGGTTAAGGCAGGTTCTGATAGCATTCACAAGGTACTTGGACAGGTACAAGGGTAAGAACGATTTGGATAGATTTGGGCAAAACGACATCAAATGGGACTCGTGTAGCAAGAGCATTTTTGTGGCCATGGACGAGTTGGGCCGAAGGGCCTGTTTCCGTGCTGTACACTTAATGCCTTCACTCTCTCTGTTCCCCTCATTATTTTATACATATCTATAAGATAATTCTTCAGCTTCCTGATGTGTAGCCTGCCCAACCTCACCATACAGCGCAGCTTCTCGAGTCCTGGCAACATCCTTGTAAATCTTCTCTGCAGTCTTTTCTGCTCAATGACACCATTCCTATCGCAGAACGACTAAAACCGTAGAAAGTACCGTCCAATTGTGCCCTCACCAACGTTTTGTACAACTGCAACATCTCATCCCAAGTTGGGAAAAAGGGGAAGTACAACAAAATCTGGGGATCCTTGTTCATCAGTCACTGAAAGTAAGCATACAGGTACAGCAGGCAGTGAAGAAAGCGAAAGGCATGTTGGGCTTCATACACAACACCCTGACAGGTGAAGGCCAATGTACTGAAAGGCTTCTTCACCATCCGATCTGTCTGTGACGCCACCTTCAAGGAACAATGTACTTGTATTATTTGATCCTTCTGCCTTGCAACACTCCCCAGGAACTAACGTTTTTCTGTGGAGGTCCTGCCCTGGTTTGACTTCCCGGACTGCAACACCTCGCACTTATCTACATTACACTCCATTAGCCATCACTTATCCCTCTTGCCTAACTGGTCAAAACAATGTTGTATTTAAGGATATCTTAACATTGATAATCCATTCCTAGTAGTTTTTGCGATCTCAATATTCTCCTCAGCCTAAGCTGACCTTTAAGCATAGGAACCAGTTCATAACTTTAAAAAATGATTCCTATTTCCACCCCTGCAATCCTGTCTATTTTCTGCCTCTGATAGACTGACGACCAGTTTCTAGAATACCTCAGTTTATACTGCAAGCTTCACCCTAGCTTCCCAAAACCTGCCTCTTTAATTGTACACCACACCCATCTTGTCACACAGTGTGGAAACAGGCCCTTTGGCCCAAATCACGGACCAAATTCTCATCTAACGTATTCATATTTGCCTGCATTTGACCAATGCGTCCCTAAACATTTCTTTCCATGTACCTGTCCAAAAGTATTTTAAATGTAATCGTATCTGCAGCAACCACAGTGTCTGGCCGTGGTTTCCAACTCCCTCTCCAACCTTCATGTTGGACCTCCTATGCTGATGCAATGAACTTCGTCATCTGAGCAGCATTTCTATATTTGGGTAATAAGCCCACTACTCTTCTCCAGTTCTCGTTTTAATAAAACATAGCTTCTGTTTTTACTAGTCGCTGACATATTATTTTAGTCAGCCTCATCATTATGTGCAATTCAATCTCACCTGCCCTTGACCCCATTGTGGAGCTTTCCTCCCATTGTCTTAGCATCTTACACGGTTTTATTTCAAGATATTTTCAACTTCTGATGGTGGGATATCTGAAACGTTATTCTGCCTTTTCTATCAACAACGTGTCCTGTCTAAGTACGTCTAGCACTTTCTATTGTATCAACAATTTAGCCCTCTATACCGTATTTCCTCTACGGTTAACGTTTAAAGGCAATGTGCGGGGCAGGTTGGTGTTTACACAGAGGGTGGTGGGGACCTGGAACCGCCAGACGTGGTGGTGGTGGTGGAGGCAAATATGAGAGTGACCCTGTGGAGACTTTTAGGCAGCCCCAAGGACACTGCTCTGCCGAAGACTGCAACGAACAGCATAACCAGATAACTTACCTTGCGAATCTGGAGTGGAAGGCGAACAGCTGGAGAAGCTTAATGGGTCATGCAACAGTTGTGGAGGGAAATGGACAGTCGATATTTTGGGTTGGGACCGCTCTTCAGACTGGGAAACGGGGGCGTTAAAGGAGGCCATGGGATGTCCATGATGAACAGGTTATAGGGAATGGCATGGAAGATTATGGGATCAGTTAGGGGTATGTAGATACTCTCGGGCATGTTAATATGCAGACGTACCGCCTGATAGGTTACTTGATGAACTGTTATGTGGCCAAAGGTGAGATGGAGATTGTCCCGGGTTATTAGCCGAGGCAAGAGAGGAGATTGCTGAGGCCTTCGCACAGCTCTTTGTATTCCTTTCATCCACAGACGAAATCACAGAAGACTGCATATAGCCAATGTTGCTCTAGTAGTTAAAAATGGAAACAAGGACTCTGTAAGAAATGCAGAGTACAAATATGCAGTTAGGAATAGCTGATTAAGTTTAATCCGGACATTGGTGAGATTGGATCAAGCTTGTAATTGACCCTTGCATTGTAGCTTGCATTGACCCTTCATGGTGTGCATACAAATGCAACACTTAGCATTTAACTGAATGAATCGTCACCAGCCAGTGCTTGGCCTATTTGCACAGTTAATCAAGTTTCTGTTGTAACCTGTGACAACTTTCCTCATTGCCCACCTTATCACCAATCTCAGTGAACAGGTAACACGCAGACATAGCCGAAGTTGCTTAGTATCAGCTGACAGAGGCGACGGCTTGGTGAGCTTCACCGTATAGGGTGTGGAACAGACTGTGGGACTGGTGCTGATGGGCGATGGGGTCTCATGCCACTGTTGGCTGCGTGTGCATGGCCAGTAACCATCTTCCAACACTTCTGGAAGCATACTGATGTCTGACCTGACATAACAGGCTGAATGTTTCACGGCAGTTGTTTAAACCAGGAACACCGTCTTCCAATAGGGAGTGGGATGTCTACGCGATGGGAAAAGGAGAATGTCCAAGCACCGAGAGCTGAATCATGGGATTAGTGTAAAGGAGGCCCTATTGTTCGGCGTGGCGGCGTGCAGCTGAATGGCCTGATTCTACTCTGTAGCGGGGCGGAGGGTTGCCTCGGTGTGTGCAGTAGTCACCTCCTCAACAGCGGTCATGGATTAGTACACCTGTCGCCGGAAGACTGGTGCCGATGAGGTCAATTACGTTTATTCCCGATCTTGGTTCATGATTCCCTGCCGCAGCCGCAACCAATCTCGCCGCTTTTCAGTGTAGGACTCAGGCTGCTCAGGTATTCGTGACGCTGGCTCGAAGGGCCGAATGGCCTCCTCCTGCACCTAGTTTCCAAGTATCTATGTTTCTAAAACAACCCGAGATATTGGATGTGCCGGTTGGGTCAGAACCCGTGGCAGGAAATTGATACTCGACGCTTTGGATCACGACCCATCGGGTCTCGATGATGCAAGATGAGTTGTGGGAACCTCAAATGGTGATTATCTGTTTCCCTCAACAAATGCTGCCTAACCCGTTGTGTTTCTCTTGGCTGATCATTACCAGGTTATTGGAAAGGAAGTTCATGTTCACACGCCATAGGAGCAGAAAATAGGCGATGCGGCCCATCGAAACTACTCCGCCATTCCATCGTGGCCTTTCAATCTTCCCCTCTCAGTGCCATTCTCCTGCCATCAACCCAAAACCTTTGACACCTTTAAACTGATCAAGAACCAGTCAACCTCCGCTTTACAAATACCCAAGGTCATGGTCTCCAAAGCCGTTGACACACCATAGCGAGTGTACAAAAAAGATGTATTACATTTATTTTATTGTTTGTCAGAGGGAACTGGAGAGGCAGATACAATGACAACATTTAGCAGATATTTGGACAGGTTAATGACTGGGAAAGGCTTCCGAGGATATGAGCCTAACGTGGTAAACGAGAGTAGCCTCCGATGAGCAACCTGCTGCCGTGGCTGACTCGGTCTGAAAGACCTGTTTGTCTGGTGGGAGGATTGATGGACAGGGTAGACAGTGCAGACGGTTCCCACGGCTTGACTCTGGAACGCACTGACTGTATATGCGGTGGGTTTGGGTCCCGCTGTGGCCTTCAATTGGGTAAATATATTGAAGGGGTAACATTTTAAGAGAAGCGAGGAGGGACCGGGTGGAACTGATGAGTTGATCTGTCAGGCAGCACCAACACGATGGGATGAACGGTCGCTTCTATGCTGCAATCATCGTGAGATTCTGCCGTCTATCATCTTGCTGGCGATTAAATAACGACTGATTGAGCAGTCCTCTACCTATCTTGGATTTGTACTGCTCCCTTGTGCTAAGTAGGTGGATGAGCAATATGACACTCGATCAGAGAGTGTTGTCACTGTTCGGAAGCAGCTTGGCTATAGTCAGAGTCCATTATAAAGTGCAGGTCGCCAGTGTTACGGGTGAATAGGTACTAATAGAATAGAGGGATATCGACGGCACGTAGGCAAAACTGGCTAGTCCGTGCAGGCAAATTGATAGATATGGACGGGTTGGGTCGAGGGCTCGGTCACCAGTTCATGACTCTCTGGCTTTGCTCCTGGGCTTGTCGCCTAGATTTGGACCTTCGCAATACACACTGGCCTCAGATGTTTCGAGTGAATCCAAATTAGCTTAAGCCCGGCTTCAGTGATGGCAAATATCTCAGGAGAGAGCGGAAACAGATTACCCTCGCAGTATTTTTGGCTGAATACAGCTTTCAATGTGTCTGCCTTGTACTCACTCATATACTGACAGTTATGTCAGGTGCACATATTTTAGCTCACATATTGTCATTTAAAAACCGGTCGGGGCCAGCTTGCAACACATTCCTTCAAGGTCGGCAGAGGAGCGGCAGGTGACGGAGCGAGTACGGGGATTGGCTGCAGATGTTAAAGCCTTCGTGAGTTTTTCAAGAGCGGGTTATTTAAAAACAGAGAACCAAATTTGTAAATTAGCCAATTAGTAACATTGGTTAATTGAACAGCAAATAAAAGTAGGGCTTGCTCGAGGGCGAGCGGCGTTGTTGAGGTGAAGTGCCTTGGTGAGTAAAGTGCGAGTCTTTGGCGAGGAGGTTGAGGCAAGAGGCAACAATTATTGAGTTGTGTGTTTAATTTAAATATTTAAGTTTAATGGCAGGGAGGCTTGTTGCAGGATGCTGGAGTCAGGGGCACCGCTGGAGTCACTCACACGCAAGAGCCTTTCTTGAGGTCCTCTGAGAGAGCGCTGTATGTAGGTATGTTGCAATACTTACCTTCGGCGGCGCTGCAATTCTGCCACTGGCCGTGTGCGCCTTTGAGGGGGGGTTAAGACGCTTTTTCCCCCTACCTTGTCGTGGATTATATTTCGTTGGAGTGCAAGCTTTTGCTGAAGAATCGTTCCGACGGGCGTTCTGTGTATTTTGGTTTTAAATCGCCCGACAAGTTCAGCGCTGGAGTAATTTTAAAATCAGCTTAAAAGGCCGTAAACGCCGACAACGGGGACGGATTTCAGGTACGGGACAGGTAAACGAAAGCCGTTTATTTTATGTGTAAAAGTGCTCCTGAAGATGCCTTCAATTCACATTTTAAGTTGCGAAACGGTGATCCCCCCCCCCCCCCCCCCCCCCCCCCACACGAACCGGCAGTATTTTTGTTGTCGATACGGGTTTAAATTCACCGCAAACCGCAACGTTCCAAATGATCGCGTTCCAGAAAAACCCACTCGCAAGGTGATTTAAATGACCATTAATTTACAGGTATTAAACATTACCTGTAAATTCCTTCCTTTTGGCCTATAAATCCATGATATAGAGATTTAAAAATGATGTTATATTGCGAATTCTTGTGTGTATGTTATTTGGACACTTAGGCTATTTAAAAATGTTAATCTATTCTTAAGAAATTGATAGATGTTTAGATCTAGTAATTGAATTTTGTAATTAGCTACAATTAGGTAACTAACTAATTATATGCTTTAATTTCAAGTCATCTAAGTAAGATTGTTTCATATTTGTTTCACAATGCTCCAATCTATAATAACTGAACATTTCTTTCAGTTCTCTTAATTTTTAAGAAAGTTATGGGCTTTTGATTGTCCTCGATCACAGCTTTTGTGTTAAGTCAATGGAAAAGTCATAGGGAATTTCCGAGTATGAAAATAGACATAACTTTTTTAATACTGAAGATATTAAAGTGAATTAGGTGTCAAATTAAACAATTTTTTGCTTTATCTGATGGGATAAATTACAGTCTTGATTTTTTAAATCTCAACATTTTGTATTTATGAATGTATTGTTGATCTATGTACCACAGTTTTTTAGCACGTTGGTACCTGCACTAATGTAAAGCACTTTGGTCAACAAGAGTTGTTTTCAAATGTGCTATAGAAATAAAATTGACTTGACTTGACTTGACAACACCTGCGGTAATTGTGTCCAGGTGGAGTTCCGCAATGACCGGCAGGTTTGCTAGTGCTACACGGGCGAGGTTAAAGTAAATAAGTGGGGTGGGGGGGGGGTGGGGATTGGTTGACAAATTGGAAGTATAAGGAAGGAGTTAAAGGGGAAGAGAGAACAGGAAAAGTTATGAAAGACACCCGAATTAATGGGACAGAAAGTTCAAGAACGGATAAGAGAATAAGGACGGGTGAAATAGGAACCGGTGTGAGGGCAGGTGAATCCCGAATTAAAAATGTTATATATGAATGCGCGAGAATAAGAAGTAAAATGGATGAGCTTGACGCTCAGTTAGAAATTGGTAAGTATGGTGATGTGTGAATTACGTCGAAATGGCTGCAAGAGGATCAGAGATGGGAACTGAATATTCAGGGCTACACGTCCTATCGAAAAGACGGACAGGTGGACAGAGGGGGTGTGGTGACTCTGTTGTTCAGTACCTTGCGAGGGGTGGCATAGAATCAGAAGATCTAGAATAATTGTGGATAGAACTAAGAAATTGTAAGGGTAAAAAGTCTCTAATGGACGTTATCTACAGGCCCCCAAACAGTAGCCTGGATATAGAGTGCAAGTTGCATCAGGAGTTAAAATTGGCATGTAACAAAGGTAACGCTACGGTGATTACGGGAGATTTCAACATGCAGGTAGACTGGGAAAATCAGGTTGGTCGGGACCCCAAGCAAATTAGTTTGTAGAGCTCCTCCGAGATGGATTCTTGGAGCAGCTTGTAGTAGAGCCTGCCAGGGAGAAGGTAATTCTGGATTTGGTGTTGTGTAATGAACCGGATTTGATAAGAGAACTCAAGGTAAAGAAACCATTAGGCGGTAGTGACCATAATATGATGTTTGTATCTGAAGTTTGAGATGGAGAAGGTAAAAGCGGAAGTGTCAGTATTGCAGTTGAACCAAGGTACCTATGAAGGCATGAAAGAGGAGGTGGTCAAAGTTGATTGGAAGGGGACCCTAGCAGGGATGACGGTGGGACAGCAAACGTAGATATTTCTGGGAATAATCCAGAAGTGTAGGATCAGTTTATTCCAAAGAGGAAGAAAGATTCTAAGGGGAGTAAGAGGTGACCGTGTCTGATAAGGGTAGTCAAGGACTGTGTAAAAAGAAAAGAAAAGACGTATAACATAGCAAAGATGAGCGGGAAGTCAGAAGATTGGGGGACTTTTTAAGATAAACAAAAGGTGATTATAAAGGCAATACGGGGAGAAAAGATGAAGTACGAAGGTAAGCTAGCCAAGAATATAAAGGAGGATAGTAAAGCTTATTTAGGTATGTGAAGAGGAAAAAAATAGTTAAGACAAACGTGGGTCCCTTGAAGACAGGAACAGGTGAATTTATTATGGGGAACAAGGAAATGGCAGACGAGTTGAACAGGTACGTTGGTTCTGTCTTCACAAAGGAAGACAAAAAACAATCTCCCAGATGCACTAGGGGACAGAGAACCTAGGGTAACGGAGGAACTGAAGGAAATTTACATTTGGCAGGAAATGGTGTTGGGTAGACTGATGGGACTGACGGCTGATAAATCCCCAGGGCCTGATGGTCTGCATCCCAGGGTACTTATGGAAGTGGCACCAGAAATCGTGGATGCAGGGTGATTATTTCCAATGTTCTATCGATTCTGGATAAGTTCCTGTGGATTGGAGGGTAGCTAATGTTATCCCACGTTTTAAGAAAGGAGTGAGGGAGAAAGCAGGGAATTATAGACCAATTAGCCTGACATCAGTGGTTGGGAAGTGCTAAATTCAATTATTAAACATTTAATAGCAGCGCATTTGTATAGCAGTAACATGATCGGTCCAAGTAAGCATGGATTTACGAAGGGGAAATCATACTTGACGAATCTTCTGTAATTTTTTGAGGATATAACATGTCTAATGGAGAAGAGAGAGCCTGTGAATGTAGTGTGCCTGGACTTTCAGAAAACCTTTGATAAGGTCCCACACAGGAGATTAGTGGGCAAAATTAGAGCACATGGCATTGGGGGTAGCGTATTGACATGGATAGAAAATGGGTTGGAAGACAGGAAACAAATAGTAGGGATTAACGGGTCCCTTTCAGAATGACAGGCAGTGACTGCAAGGCTCAGTGCTGGGACCACAGCTATTTATAATATACATTAATGATTTAGATGAAGGAATTAAAAGTAGCATTCGCAAATTTGCGGATTACACAAAGCTGAGTGGCAGTGTGAACTGTGAAGAGGATGCTATGAGGATGCAGGGTGACTAAGATATTTTAAAGGCGGAAATTGACAGATTCTTGATTAATAAGTGGTGTCGCGGGTTATAGAGAGAAGGCAGGAGAATGGGGTTGGGAAGAAACGATAGATCAGCCATGATTGAATGGAATAGATGTAATGGGCCGAATGGCCCAATTCTGCTCCTATCACTTATGAACTTATGAACTTATGAACTGAGATATTGTGAAACCGGGGAGCCAAACCTAAATATTGTTGACGGTGGAGACGAGTCTTGTGTGGGAAATGTCCAAGGAGCAGACCATTGAACCTTGACAAGGAGCAAAAAAGGATTCAGAACCAGACGGGTTACAGAGAATGCATAGACGTTGTGGTGAGCGGGACCAGGCTGCATTTGTAGTGTCGGGGAAATAGAAGAAATCACACACAAACCGATCAAATATTACCATTGTAAATTACAAAGTTAGGTTGACATTATTATTTACACGATGTAACAATGTGTGTGAACGGATATCTAAGCCCATTGTTTAACTCCACTCTGAATTTACTCTGGGTTAAAGCATAAATACACGTGTTAGTACATGAACTGAGGAGTCTCAACATGTATCCACACTGTTGGGCAAAATAGATTGGATTATTAAGACTTCTGTCTGTATAATTGAAGTTTACAACCGGCCAGTTTAAAGAATGTACAACGTTAGTAACCCACATCAGCATAAAATTGGCAGACAAAGCAAGGACTAAGACGACGGATTTCCTCCTGTTCTCCACCTCTGGGTCAGCTCGGTTCTCTCCCTTGTTGTTGGAGCGGAGTCCTTTGCGGAGGCGATTGGCTGTGACAATGTTCCTGACAGTCAGAGCGTTAAACACCAGGATCAGTGCGATCGGAAACAGCGGAGTTAGAAAACTGTCAACCCACTCGTACACGGCCCAAAATAGTGATGTGTAATAATCTCGGCTTGTGACACAAAACCACGGGACACCGTCAATAACAACTCCGGGCACAAACACAAAGTACCATGGAATGGATCGCAAGCAGGCAACGGCGCTCACTGCTCCCAATACCACAGCTGCATTTTTCTCCGTGCAGTATCTCGGTTTGAGCTTCTGGCAGCAAATGGCCACATATCGATCAAAGGTGAATGCGACTGTGAACCAGACAGAACAGTCCAGGGCTGCTTGACAGAAGGACACCTTCATTGAACAGACGGGAGTGATGAACAAGAAACTAACTGGGAAAAAGAAGTGGTTCATTCTCGTCAATATCACGCTAAGGATGACGAGCAACAAGTCAGCCACGGACATGGCCACCAGGTAACAGGTGATGCATTGAGAGAGACCGCACTTCCCTCGTCTTAGGATCACAATCGCCACGACGTTAACTGAAAGGTAATGAATTAAAAACAACAATTTACTTCCACAAATAATAGTAGAAACATGTTAAGAAGGAACATGGTAGATGGAAGCAGAGAAAGACACGCGGCCCTACTCGCAGCTCTATGCGATCACGGCTGTTCATTCACTCCAGTCCCTGTTCCAACCTGCTCCCCGCGCTCCCTTCAATCCCATTGGCACCGAGAAACATCAGACGAATGATCCCTCGTAACGTGTCCTATGTGTGGACCTGTCCAAATGCCTCAAATGTTGTTATTATTTATGGAATTCTCTGCACAGAAGGCAGTGGAGGCCAATTCACGATGTTTTCAAGAGAAAGTTAGATGTAGCTCTTCCACAATTTACTTCCACAAATAATAGTAGAAACATTTTATGAAACATGGTAGATGGAAGATGAAAGACACGCGGCCCTATTGCGGCTCGATGCGATCACGGCTGTTCATAATAATAATAATAATAATAATAATAATAATATATTTTATTGTCATTGCACATAAGTGCAACGAGATTTGGTATGCAGCTTCTATCCGATGTCATAACTTAAACAACTTAAATAAAAATAAAAAAACAATCCAGTTCCTGATAAAAAACTGTACGAATAGTTAATAAAGTGCAGGTTAAAAAAAAGCAACATTAAAATACAAGTAAAAAAAACAGTCATGAAATGTCCAGGGCAGCTGATTTAAGTGGCCTGAGGTAGTGCCAGAGTTATTACTCAGTGCAATAAATGGTCAGTGCAAAAGCAGCATAATCAGGTGGAGTGCCTGTTTAGCAGCCTCACAGCCTGTGGACGGAAGCTGTTTAGCAGTCTGGTTGTCCGGGCTTTGATGCTACGGTATCTCTTGCCTGATGGCAGGAGATCTAGATGTGTGTGGAGTGGGTGCAATCTGTCCTTTGCTATTCTCAGTGCTTTTTTCAGGCAGCGGCTCTGGAACAGTTCTTGAACCGAGGGTAGCGAGACGCCAATGATCCTCTCTGCTGCCCCTCACTACCCTCTGCAGACTTCCTGTCTGAGCAGTTACAGTTGGAGTACCACGTGTTCATGCAGTACGTGAGTACAGACTCCACCGTGCCCCTGTAAAACGTCCTGAGGATGTTGGTGGGCAGTGAGACAGTCAAAATAGTCTACTCCAGTACATGCACTCCAGTCCCTGTTCCAACCTGCTCCCCGCGCTCACTTCAATCCCCTTGGCAACGAGAAACATCAGACGCATGATCCCTCTGAACCTAGATGTAGCTCTTAGGGATAACGGACTCAAGGGATTATGGGGAGCAATCAGGAACAGGGTACTGATTTTGGATGATCAGCCATGATCATATTGAATGGCGGTGCTGGCTCGAAGGCACCGAATGGCCTACTCCTGCACCTATTTTCTATGTTTCAATGTTAGATTCGTAGAATCATACGGCCCGGAAACTGGTTGTTCAGCCCACCTTTGAGTATAGCAGTTGGGAGGCCATGTTAACGTTATACTGGGCATTGGCGCTGCCGCATTTATGATATTGCGTTCATTATAGAGAGGGGTTCAGCAGGCTATAACTTTATTTTTTGGCGCGCAGGGTGGGGTGGGGGGGGGGGGGGGGGGGGGGGGGGGGGGGGTGGGGGGGGGGGGGATGATAAGATCATGAGAGGAATAAATCGGGTAAATGCACAGTAGATTACCCAGAATAAGGGAATCGAGGCCAGGGTGCACGGGCCCAAGTGAGAGGGGAAAGATAGGATACGATCCTGAGCGGTAACTTTGTCATACAAGGATAGGTATACGGAACGAGAGGAGGTTGTTGAGGCAGGTTCTGTCATAACGTTTAAAAAAACATTTGGACAGATACATGGATAGGAAAGGTTTCGAGGGATATGGGCTAATCGCGAGCAAGTGGGACCAATGTATATGAGTCATTGACTTTATGCCTGTACTCACTCAGACGGCACAGAGTCGCAGAACACCAGAGACCCGGGTTCGATCCTAACATCGAGTGTTGGCCGTCTGGAGTTTGCATGTTTTCCCTGTGACCGCGTGGGTTTCCTCCGGGTGCTCCGGTTTACAAGAATGATCACAGGAATGAGTGGGCTAACATAAGATGAACATTTGACGATACTGGAGCGGATACTGGGGGTGGGGGGTGGGGGAGAGATCAGCCCTGATTGAAGGCAGATTAGACTTGATGGGATGAATGAGCTAATTATTCTCCTATAACTTAAGACCTTACGACCAGTCAACGTATTTTATAAGTACAATCAAGCCAGACACAAGCACAACACAAGTACAGAGAGTTAAATACCAGTGCAGAACATAGCGTAACACTGTTAGTGCATTACAGTTACATAGGAGCATTTTGTGAGTTTTCGGAGTGGCAACGTTTAAGAAACGTTTGCGCAGATACGTGAATAGGATCGGGTTAGCGGAAAATTGTCTAAACGCAGGCAGGCAGCACTAGTGCAGACGTGGCATGTTGGTCGGCGTGGGCAAGTTGGGGAGGGGCCTGTTTCCACGCTGTATGACTCTATAACTCGATCCTTGACGTTCATGGTGATTTCCATACTCGCGGTACTTTCCCTAATTTATCATGCTAATCGGATGCTCAGAGGACTATAACAGATAGATCAAATACAATTTCCCTCACTTAGTTATGTTAGATCTGCTCATTCCCAATGCTCCCAATGTTCTGTGATTACGTCTTTCATTGCAGATTCCCACATATTCCCGCCTCCGAGCTCATGCCAACGGATTGTTTTTACCCGTTCTGTCTTTGTTCTTCCTAGATAATGGGGTTAAAGATTCAACCCAAGCATCATAAATATCGTTACCTCTCTCTCCGCAACCAGCTCGTTCTAAACGCAGGGACGCAGTTCATCACTTCTTAAATTTCGACCTCACCGTGCACTGGTGATTTCGTAAACCTCCATATGGTCACCTGAGAGCTAATGCTTTTATTTCCCTAATTCCAGCTGAACCCTTGGCGCACTGGTAGTTCTTACAGTTTCTGCGCTTTATTCGATAAAAACAAAACCAGGTTCAGGAATAGCTACTTCCCCACAGCCATCAGGCTATTAAACATGGCTCGGACAAAACTCTGATTATTGACAACCCATTATCTGTTATTTGCACTTTATCAGTTTATTTATTCATGTGTGTGTATATTTATATTATGGTATATGGACACACTGATCTGTTTTGTAGTAAATGCCTACTATGTTCTGGTGTGCTGAAGCAAAGCAAGAATTTCATTGTCCTATCAGGGACACATGACAATGAACTCACTTGAACTTGGACTTGAACTTGAACTTTAATTCTTCTCCTATTTCCCTATTTTCTGTCATAGATCCTGGACTCTACGACCCACGTTTACCCTCGCATGTCATCCATTTTATGTGTCATTGACAGCTCTTACAGTCTGTTTTGGATATCAGTCTACTCTCTTATTCGTTTTCACTTCTTTGTCTCTTTGCTGCCCTTGCTGAGGCGAATTCTAAAGAATTCGCAGTCCGCAGGTTAGTGGCAATCTGGCAAATTTATTACACTGTTCTTAAACCTTAAATCTCAGAATCACACAGAATAATAATAATAATAATAATAATAATAACTTTATTTATAAAGCACTTTAAACAACCGCAGTTGCCACAAAGTGCTGTACATGAGAACTCATGGACAAAAAGTTATTACAAACCATGAAAGACCGTAAAACGAAGGACTAAAAAACAGTAAAAATTTAAAGACATTAAAAGCACTAAGAACAGGAGCAATGTCTCAGCCAGTGTCGAAAGCCAGAGAATAAAAATGAGTTTTTAGGGAGGATTTGAAGATGGACAGTGAGGGGGCCTGTCTGATGTGCAACGGCAAGGTGTTCCAGAGTGCCGGAGCAGCAACAGAAAAGGCTCTATCCCCTCTGAGCTTCCGCTTAGACCTTGGTACCTCAAGGAACAGCTGATCAGCTGACCTGAGGCACCGGGCAGGAGCATATAGGTGGAGCAGCTCAGAGAGGTAAGGCGGGGCGAGCCCATTCAACGATTTGAAAACAAATAAAATAATTTTAAAATTAACGCGAAAGTGCACTGGGAGCCAGTGAAGGGAGGCCAAAATTGGCGTAATGTGCTCCCTCTTTCGAGTTCCGGTTAAAAGGCGACCCGACCCGAAACATCACCCATTCCTTCTCTCCAGAGATGCTGCTTGTCCCGCCGAGTTCCTCCTGCATTTTGTGTCTACCTTCGGTTTAAACCATTTTGAACCAGCTGGAGACGAGCCAATGAAGCTCGTGCGACTCCAGAGTAGAGTGCGTTACAGTAATCCAGCCTAGATGTAATAAAGGCATGGATTACTGTTTCAAAATGCTGCCGCTCGAGGATGGGCTTCACCTTTGCCAGCTTCCTTAGGTGAAAGAAGCTGGACTTAACCACCGCGCCTATTTATTTATCTAGTTTAAAATCACCGTCCATCCTAAAACCCAGGTTTAAAACTGTTGGCTTTACGGACAATGCCAGTGGACCCAAGTCAACAAAGGGAGGTTCCCGGCAGCCATTTGGGCCAAACAAAATCACCTCTGTCTTTTTTTCATTAAGTCCCAGAAAGTTTAAGGCCATCCAGGACTTAATGTCCTCAAGACAAGACAGAAGTGATTTTAGAGAATAGTCGTCTTCTTTCCTGAGTGGCATATATAATTGGCTATCATCTGTGTAAAAGTGAAAGGAGATGCCATGCCTTCTTAAAATTGAGCCCAGAGGCAATAGGTATAGAGAGAAGAGCAGGGCCCCTAAAATTGAGCCCTGTGGAACCCCATATGCCAAGGGATTGGAGGAGGATTCAAAGCCAGCAAGGCTTACACGCATGGTTCTGTCTGCCAGATAGGACCTGAACCATGCCAGAAGATAGAAACAAAATGCTGGAGAAACTCGGCGGGACAGTCAACATCTCTGGAGAGAAGGAATAGGTGACGTTTCGGGTTGCGACCGTTCTTCAGACTCAAGAAGGGTCTCGACCCGAAACATCACCCATTCCTTCTCTCCAGAGATGCTGCTTGTCCCGCCGAGTTCCTCCTGCATTTTGTGTCTACCTTCGGTTTAAACCAGCATCTGCAGTTCCCTCCTACACACTCAGAGTCACACAACACGGAAACTAGACATTCAGCCCAACTTGCCCATGGGGACCAAATTCTCCACCAGTCTGCGTTTGACCCATATCCTCTGAACCTTTCCTATTCGTGTACCTGTCCAAATATCATTTAAACGTTGTAGTTGTACTTTCTTCTTTCACTTCCTCTGGCAGCTCGTTAATTTACCTATCACCCTCCGTATGAAAACAACGTCTTCAGGTGTCATGTAAATCCTTCCTCTCCCACCTTAATCCAAATGCCCTCCAGCTTTAGACAACTATGGGGAAAGGATTGTGACCATGCATCACATCAATGCCTGTCATATTGTAAACCTTCTAAAGATCATCCATTAACCCGCCTCCCTCGAAAGTAAACAGTCCCAGACGATACAGTCTTACCATGTATCTGAAGACGTCCAGTCACGGCAAAGATCTTGGGAACCTTTTCTGTGCCCATTCCTACTTAATCACATCCATCTTTTAACATCAGTAAGCAATGGTGTACCACAGGGATTGGTGTTGGGACCTTTGTTTTTTTTTTATAATATACGAAACTAAATTGGACGAGAACGTATGTGATCTGATGTTGATCTGTTGACAGCACGATGGATGGTGGAGAAGCAGTGAATAAGGGGAGGTGCCCTGATATACAGACAGACTTATATCAACTGGACAGTTGGTTGGACAATTATATTTAATCGAACCGATAATTGAATTTAATCGCGACAATTGTGAGATGATGCACATTGGGTTGTCTAATATTGGCCGGACATAGACAACGTTATAGACATCGGATGCGTTGACATACACAGGGATCCTGCATTGCAGGTTTACAGTACACTGAACATGGCAACACAAGTAGATAGGATAGTGAAGAAAACATTTACCTTGCTTGCTTCACAGGCAGAGACACTGGAAAGAACTGAGGCAAGGTGTTGCAGCGGTAAAAGGCATCGATTACGGCGCACTTGCAATACTGAATACACTTCTGGTCACAATGCTATAGAAATGACATGGTAGCGGTAGAAAGAGTCAAGAGAAGATTCGCCGGGATAATGGACAGCAGTCAATAGACAATAGGTGCAGTAGTAGGCCATTCGGCCCATCAAGCCAGCACCGCCATTCAATGTGATCATGGCTGATCATCCACAATCAGTACCACCTTGCTGCCTTCTACCCATATCCCCTGACTCTGCTATCTTTAAGAGACCTATCTAGCTCTCTCTTAAAAGTATCCAGACAACCGGCCTTCACGCCCCTCTGAGGCAGAGAATTCCACACTCACAACTCTCTGTGTGAAAATGTCTCTCTTCATCTCCGTTCTAAATGGGTTATCCCTTATTCTTAAACTGTGGACCCTGGTTCTGGACTCCCCCAACATCGGGAACATGTTTCCTGCCTGTAGCGTGTCCAAACCCTTAATAATATTTTATGTTTCAACAAGATCCTCTCTCATCCTTCCAAACTCCAGAGTGTACAAGCCCAGCCGGTCCATTCTCTCAGCATATGACAGTCCCGCCATCCCGGGAATTAACCTTGTGAACCGACGCTGCACTCGCTCAATAGCACAATACTCCAGGTGTGGTTTTACTAGGGCCATGTACAACTGCAGAAGGACCTCTTTGTTCCTATACTCAACTCATCTTGATACGAAGGCCAGCATGCCATTCCTTTCTTCACTGCCTACTGTACCTGCATGGTTATTTTCATTGACTAATGAACACGACCCTCAGATCTGGTTGTCTTTCCCCTTTTCCCAACTTGACACCATTTAGATAATAATCTGCCTTCCTGTTTTAGCTACTAAAGTGGACAACCTCACATTTATCCACATTAAGCTGCATCTGTCATGCATTTTCCCACACACCCAACGTATCCACGTCACCCTGCATTCTCATAGCATCCTCCTCACAGTTCACACTGCCACCCAGCTTTGTGTCATCTGCAAATGTGCAAATGTAATCCCTTCGTCTAACTCATTAATATATGTTGTAAATAAATGCGGTCCCAGCGACCTCACATTTATCCACATTAAGCTGCATCTGTCAAGCATTTGCCCACACACCCAACGTGTCCACGTCACCCTGCATTCTCATAGCATCCTCCTCACAGTTCACACTGCCACCCAGCTTTGTGTCATCTGCAAATGTGCAAATGTAATCCCTTCGTCTAACTCATTAATATATGTTGTAAATAACACTAGTCACTGCAGCCATTTTGAAAGGGATTTGTTCCATTCTGAAAGGGACCCGATGCATGGAATGGGGGGTTTTAATTAATAGAAAGGGTTGGAAGGGCTTAGGTTCCTTACACTGGAGCCCAGATCGGACAGTAAATTATAAAATTACGAGATGCATTAATATCATAGATAATCAAGGTTTTTATCAAGAGGATAGGAGAGATGATATGGATTGAAGGGGAAAGAGAGATATGTAACGGCGACCTCAGGGGAAATATTTCACACCAAGCTCATCTCCAAATACGTGGAACTTGGAATCAGCACTCCCCTTTGCAACTGAATGCTCCACTTCCTGACCAACAGGCCATTATCAGTGAGGATAGGTGACAAATCATTATCTATTATAATATAAAACTCTGTGTCGGGCTGGCTGTTTGGCCGGGTGTGTTTCTGACTTGTGGCTACCAGCCTTTGATTCGTTGCCACGCCAACGTCAGACGCAGAAACGCCCAGGTTTTTTCGGTAGAGATTACACTTTTCATTCCAAGTAACCACTCCTGATTAAATTTCGTCGTGTTTATGTACACATTTTTAATAAAATCCTTCTCCCCCTCCCCCCAAAATTAAAAAAAAAACAGCTCTCATCCATAACGTTGGTGAACGTTCCATCGTGTGTTGTCACAATGCAACGTTCCATCGTGTGATGTCACAATGCCCAATGCTCACAGATGTCCAATCGGAATGGATCCATTTGCAGCAGCCCCAGCCCCTCCCCCCCACCTCCGCAGCTTGTGTCGAAGCGCGTCACCACGTGTGTGGGAATAGAGAAAGAGGATTGGGGATGATAGGGAATGGGGAACAGATGGAGTGTCCCTACCCCTCCCCCTTCCACTCTACCTCCCTACTATTCCCCTCTCTCCCCCCACCCCTCTGCCCCTCCCTCCCCTACCCGTCTCCCTCCTCCCCCTCCCCCACACCTCTCTCCTCCCCATCCCTCTCTCCTCCTCTTCTCCATCTCCCTCTCCTCACACCTATCCCTCTCCTCCCCCTCCTTCTCCCACCCCATCCCTCTCTCCCCACCCCCCTTCCCTTTCCCCCCTTCCCCACTCCCTTCCCTCTCTCCCCATCCCCTCCCCCACCCCCTCCCCCACCCACTTCCCTCCCCCACTCCTTTCCCTCTCTCCCCCACCCCCTTTCCCCTCCCCACTCTCCCCCACCCCCTTCCGTCCCTCCACCACGTTTCTCTCTCTCCCCACCCTCTCCCCTCCCCACTCTTCCCCCTCCATCCACACTCTCCCCCCCTCTCCCCCCTACCCCATCTCCCTCCTCGCCTCCCTCCCCTATCCCCCACACCTCTCTCCACCTCCCCACAATCCTCCTCCCCATCCCTCTCTCCTCCCCCTCTCCATCTACCTCTCCTCACACCTCTTCCTCTCCCCCTCCTCCTCCCACCCCCATCCCTCTTTCCCCCACCCCCCTTCCCTCTCCCTTTCCCTCTCCTCCTTCCCTCTCCCGCACCCCTTCCCTCTCTCTCCCACCTCCCTCCCCCCACCCCCTACCCCGCTCTCCTCTCCCTCCCAAATCTCTCCCGTTTCCTCCTCCCCCTCTCCCGTCCCTCCCCTCTTCTCGACCTCCCCTCTCCCCACCCCGTCTCCCTCTCCCCTCCTCCTCCCACCTGTGTGTTTGGGGGGTGGTTAGTGTGAGTGTGATGCCGCAGCCCCAGCCCCCCCCCTCCCACCCGCTCCCCGCAAACGCGCGTTGGGGAAACAGACCCAACGGGTCTGCACTTGGTCTAGTCAACTATAATTCTCAACACTGGTACCCCGCAAGGATGCGTACTCAGCCCCCCACAATACTCCTTGTACACACATACTGGTGCAGACAAATACCAATGCAACTCAACTTACAAGTTCACAGATGACACCACCGGAGTTGGCTCAATATCAAATAATGACGGAGTACAGGAAGGTGATCGAGAACCTTGTGTCAAGATAACAAACTCCGTCGATGTCAGCAACGCAAAGGTGATAGAGATCGATTTCAGGGAAAATAGTGGTAAACATAACCCGTATACATTGACGGAGTCCACGTAGAGATGCTCAACAGTTTGAGTTCCTCGCAATAAATATCAACAGCAATTTGTCCTGGAGCAGCCACATCAAACCTATGCACAAGAAACCATACTAATGCATCTGTCTGGTTCCTTAGATCGCTTATGACGTTTGTTATGTCCCCAACGAGTCTCATCTACTACAACTGCGTGGAAAGCATTTTATCGGCACGCATCACACCATGGTTTGGGAATAGATCCATCTATGTCCGTAAGACGTTGTAGAGACTGGTGGACACAGCCCAGACCATCGCATACACCAACATCCCATTGAATCCATCAACACTTCACGCTGACTCGGCAAGGCCACCACAATAAACAAGGACCAGTCTCATCCTGGGCATCCCTCGTCTCCCCATCCGGCAACAGGTACCGTAGTTTAAAAACGCACACCTCGAGATTCAGGGACAATTTCTTCCCAGATGCATCAGCCAACTGAATCTTTCTCTCATCAGCTAGAATGCGGTCCTGGCATCCCATCTAACTCATTGGACTCTCTCATTGGACCCAAGACTCTCTCTAACTTCTACAGGTGCACAGTCGAGAGCATGCTGACCGGTTGCATCGTGGCTTGGTTCGGCAATTTGAGCGCCCTGGAAAGGAAAAGACTACAAAAAGTAGTAAACACTGCCCAGTCCATCATCGGCTCTGACCTTCCTTCCATCGAGGGGATTTATCGCAGTCGCTGCCTCAAAAAGGCTGGCAGTATCATCAAAGACCCACACCATCCTGGCCACACACTCATCTCCCTGCTACCTTCAGGTAGAAGGTACAGGAGCCTGAAGACTGCAACAACCAGGTTCAGGAATAGTTACTTCCCCTCAGCCATCAGGCTATTAAACCTGGCTCGGACAAAGCTCTGATTATTACCAACCACTTTCTGTTATTTGCACTATCAGTTTATTTATTCATGTGTGTATATATTTATATCATGGTATATGGACACATTTATCTGTTTTGTAGTAAATGCCTACTATTTTCTGTGTGCTTAAGCAAAGCAAGAATTTCATTGTCCTATACAGGGACACATGACAATAAACTCACTTGAACTTGAACTTGAGACCTTTGAACTATATGTAGTCGGACTGTATCTTGCACTATATGTCTTTATGTGAGCACTGTGGAAGGCTTGATTGTATTCAAGTATGCACGTTACAATAATGAACTAAACTGAACACCGTTGTTATCAGGAAATACCCGTGTAGGGAGGAAATGCAGATGCTGATTTACACCGAAGATAGACACAACAAGCTGGTGTAACTCAGCTGGACAGGCCGCATCTCTGAAGAGAAGGAATGGGTGACGTTTCAGGGTCGAGACCCGTCTTCAGTCATTCCTTCTCTCCAGAGTTGCTGCCTGTCCCGCTGAGTTACTCCAGCATTTTGTGTATTTTTATCAGGAAAGAACTACCAGTGGGGAGCCTTGAGGCGGATACAAATACCGACATTTAAAGGCACTCGCACAGGTACTTAGAGAAGAAAGAGAATAGCGATACCCGCCCCTGATGCAGGCGAATGCGTTCAACGCCGTTCAGGTCGGCAGGTCGCCAATATCTCTATCAAATTGTTCCTCTGATCCGGCGCATATTCCCACGCTAGAACGTCTCCCAGAGATACGGAGTGATAACATTTGATTGTTAAAAGTGCCTCGAAACCGGCTAGCTTTGCTAAGGTTTATAAATACACTGGGTCGTCTTTTTATGTTGCTGTAAATAATGAGATTTTGGACAAAAATCAGGGAGGGATCAAAATCTGCGTCCTGTGAATTCAGGCGCTATAATAACCCAACAGAAAAGATTCAATGCAAACGTCATCTTTCCTAACAAAAATCTGTTTGATGCTTTTAATAATAATTCAGAAATCCAAATAACAGTTCACTCGGTCACCATCCTGCTCCGTAGTTGTGACCACACGGCGATCAGTAAAAGCGAGACATTCAGCAAAGTTACTTACAGTGTAAGCAATAACGTTACAATTATGGGAGCTAGATCTCCCGGGTAATAGTCCCGATGACTGAACCGGTAACACCGAACATACAAAAAGCCTTTACAAAAGGACCAGAGCAGCGACACACAACTCTGGGCAGCGGGTTCGAGACCCGAGCGGCGCCTTACCGGTAACTCCAATGACCGCAAGAACAGGGTAGTATATGCGCTCGATCTGGAAGATTACTGGGTATCCCATTTCATCCGAGAAATCCCTGGTGCCGTGCACGCGGCGATTCTGCCCGGCCCAATGTCATGATGTGTTTAGAGAAGCATCATTTATATTGGGAACGCATCTTCAGTGTGGCAATTAGCGGAGTCGTGTGATCAGTGGATTAGTTACACACAGCTGAACAGGGAAGCGCCCATGCAATTTAATTTGAAGGTTGTCGCGTAATTGGATCTATTGTGAGGGATTTTTATGAGACAGATGCCAAAGGAGGTGCAATGGCGCAATTTTACTTGTCCCGTTAACAAACGGAGTCACCCACCACTCTCGGATGCAGAAGGTGAGCATCTGTGGGAGCGACGGTGCGTTTCCAAATGTAACTAAGCTGAACAGCCTCCTCCCTACCCAAGAGGATATCTTATTGGGGGTTTTTTCTCGAGGGTCAGATGAGTGGAATGCTATTTCATGTTGCTAAAATGAACTGGGTTGTCTTGGGCAATTAAGGAGGGCGTTCTATTTTTAATGATACAGACTGCAGCCACACCGCATGGGCAGTGGGGGACATAAGACATGTTAGGCCCTGGGATGTTTATGAAGGGGACTGTGTGACGATAATTTAATTTCCATTCTCTCCCTTTGTAGTTAACCATTTTAGTGAGGTCGATCTTACCTTCCAAGGAACAACTCCTGTACCTTGCACTGGAGTGGTTGACCAACAAATTCACCACCTCCTTTATATGGCACGACGAACCGGGACATTGACTGACTGGTTCTATCAGAGTCTCTTTGATGTGATCTTCAAGTTCAAGTTCGTATTTATTATCACATGCAACAATTGGTACAGTGAAATTTGAGTTACCATACAGCCATACAAATAAAAAGAACACAATACACAACAGAGTTTAACATAAACATCCACCAGAGCGGAATCAACGTTCTCACTGTGATGGAAGGCAAGACAGTTCAGTCATCGACCACTTTGTTCATCCGTGGCCAGGGCCTACCCTCCGCAGTCGCCGCTCCGGACGGCCCGATGTAGAAGCCCTCTCACTAGCATGATCAGGATGATCGAAACTCCGGCGTCGGAACGGATCGGAACACACTCTGCGGCATCACACTCTTTCAGCATCGGCCGCTTCTTACCGGAGACTGCAGCTTCCGAAGTCCACAGGCCGAGCTGTGCGGAATTCCAACACTGATGATCCTCGGCAAAAGATCCCAGGCTTCCGGGATGTTCAAGTCATTCGATCAAAGCTGCTTTGATTAAGGTCACTCACCTGCCATTGGCAGGCTGCCAAATTCAGACATTTTTGATTCATGCTTGTCTCTATGCTTTGATCAGTGAAGGAACGTCCTAGTTACAATTAGTAATCAGTTTACTGGATAGAATATGTCACTTGATAGTTCCCTAGAAAGGTACATAAAAGATTGATATAAGACACTCCGAGGTACAATTACATTGTACATGTCATAGTTCTCTGTAGGTGGTTACACAGGTAAACAAAAGAAGGCATGGGGCATGATTTCCTTTATTATCTGCACCATTCTGCACATGAGCACTGTGTGCAGTTCTGGTCGCCCTACTCTTCTATGTCTACGTTTTATTTTATGTCTATGACCTTCCCTCCTACGGTACCCGATCATGCCCCATACCCACAAAAACACGCTGAAAATGATGCCAACTTAAATTAATCATTTTTGCTGCATGAGACCCTTATTCCCCCATTCCATGCATATCCATGCACGATCTAAATGTTTGCTAAACGCCACAATAGTCTCTGCCCACACCACTCCTAGCAGCGGGCTCCAAGCATGCACCACTCTAGGTTGCCCGCTCCTATTGCCCACCAGCACTCACGATGAGAAGTGGCAGGACCGCAGAACAGGATGATATACATAGCTGGTCATAAGTGATTGGTGCAGAATTAGGCCATTCGGTCCAACAAGTCTACTCCGCCATTCAATCATGGCTGATCTATCTCTCCCTCACAATCCCATTCTCCTGCCTCCACAACCTCTGACACCCGCACTAATCAAGAATCTATCTGTCTCTGCCTTAAAAATATTCACTGACTTGGCGTCCACGGCCTTCCGTGGCAAAGAATTCCACAGAATCACCACCCTCTGACTAAATAAACGTCTTCTCGTCTCATTCCTTAAAGAACGCCATTTAATTCTGAGGCTATGACTTCTAGTCCTAGACTCTCCCACTCAGCATTGTCAGCTGCCCATTGCTTAGCCCGCCAGTACTCACATGTTGCTTCTTCAACGTGTAACCCTGTAGAATTGGATGTTGGCTTTAGGCAACTTTGATATTGCTGCGAGCATGGCCAGTTCAAGGAATTACAACATAGGTAACCCACATCTGTATAAAATTGGTAGATAAAGCAAAGAGTAAGACAACGGATTTCCTCCTGTTCTCAATCTCTGGGTCAGCGCGGAGTCCCTTGCGGAGGCGATTGGCTGTAACCAAGATGAGGAGCCTTTTCATGTTGGAATGTCGCATTAAGTTAGCTGTAATCTAATAAGGACGCATCCAAGAAACTTCAATTAGATATAGTTCAAAATGTACATTATTTTGTAAAAACCGAACTACTTTGTACTAACTTCAAGAAAATTAAAACATTTTGTTAATTCTAAAGTTAACTAACCTTTTAATGACTTTGTTGTGACTGCTTTTTGTGCGAAATCATTTGAATATTTGGTTGCAACATGGAGGTACGCAGTTTCAGCTGCTAGATGGGTATCCATCTTCTAGATGGCTATCCGTCATTTGTGACCTTAAAGGGTCTTGATTTGCGTTAGGTAGGAGAATGTAGATTCGCAGCAATAAGTGGTTGAAAAGCAAGAAATTCTTTTTCGTGCATGTTGCCAAAGACGTGTGTATTCTATTGCATTTTTCCATATTTCAATCGGATTTTTCTTAGCGTCAAATAAGGACTTTAAAATGTCATCTTCTGAGAGCTCAATCAATTCCATCTGTAGTTGTTTAGGAGCCTTGGGGGCATCAACGAGGTGAGATTGAAATGCTAATTTGAGTGTGATTTCATGATTCGCAAAGTCAGTAAACCTTTCATTGTATTCTTTAATTAATAAGTCTCTAACAGCTGCGTATTCTTCAAATGGTTCGCATGAATCCTCCTGCTCATCAATATCCTTCGTTAATTGGGGAAAATGTTCATCCGAAATTTCATTTTGAAGAAGAGTTCTGAAAAAAAGATAGCTTTTTTCGAAATGCTTGGATGTGTTGCCGCATATCATATATAGACTTAGTTTTACCTTGCATAGAAACATTCAAGTACTTTTGCTTTAACATGATATCACACAGAAATGCAGTATATAGAAATCTTCTTTCAATAATTCACATTGCTGATTTTGTTGTTTATGAAATCTAACTATCTGTTCTCGCAAAGATAAAACATTTGTAATCACCTTTCACTGCGGTAGACAACGCACTTTACAATGATACGTCAAATCCACACTGAATGCCTCATCGTCCAACGTTAGCATATTACAAAACTGACGATGCTGTGTTGCATTTGTCCCACTTGGGCGGCATTTGCGCGTCATTTATGCGACATCATTTACGCGTCACGAAGCACGACGCACGCGTCGTGTTGCGCACATAATGTGCGCATGGTGCGCATTACGTGCGCATGGCGCGTGGTGTCGTAGGCAGTGATGCGCGGTCGCGCGCGGCGCCCCAGGATTATGGGATGTACAAAATCTTCACGCGCCATATGCGATACGCACAAATGACGCCCATGTGGGACAGGCCCCCTTAACCTCCCTGCCTGACTGGCGCCTGAGGCTGGTTGACGAGAGGGAAAATGTCGGGGAGAGTCCGCCGGCCGTCCAGTCTTCAGTATTATCAACTTTTGGTAGCGGTGCTTTGTGATACTGCAATATCAACATTGAAAAAATTCAATGCTCAACAGCATTATGTCATTCGTAAGGACCACAAATATTTCAAATTAGAGAGTGAGGCGCAAAACGTTGCATTGCAGAAATTAAAAGATGAATAGCAAATGCAAAGGCAGTTATTTCCCTGAAATAATGCTACTGAAGCGACTTTATAAAGTAGCTTGTATACTATGGGGGGAAAGGGGAATCCATTTAGCGATGTAAAAGTCGCATTAGAACTAAATCATGAGCATAACAGGTATTAAAATAGCTCTCATGACTTACTAGTGTTTTAATTGTGGCCAGCAGTCGGGGCGGATTATTTCGTTGAATATTCTTTTACTCTTTGGTATTTTAAATACGTTCATTTTAAGATTACAATAAAAATAATAAAAGACAAACAAAAACATATTAATAAAAATAAAAGGATTTGTACGACAAAATTTGGATTCATTCAAAAGGCCGCACTCAATGGCCTAGAAGGCCGCAGGTACCCCACCCCTGGCAGTAACACTGTTCCTGATAGTCTGAGCGTTAAACACCAAGATCAGTGCGATCGGAAACAGCGGCGTTTTCGAAGTCTGTCAATCCACTCGTACACGGTCCATGAGGGTGAGCTGAAGGCTTTGTGTCTCAATGCAAGGAGCATTCGTAATAAGGTGGATGAGTTGAATGTGCAGATAGCTATTAATGACTATGATATAGTTGGGATCACGGAGACATGGCTCCAGGGTGACCAAGGCTGGGAGCTGAACATCCAGGGATATTCAATATTCAGGAGGGATAGAGAGAAAGGAAAAGGAGGTGGGGTAGCGTTGCTGATTAGAGAGGAGATTAACGCAATGGAAAGGAAGGACATTAGTTTGCAGGATGCGGAATCGGTATGGGTAGAGCTGCGAAACACTAAGGGGCAGAAAACGCTGGTGTGTGTTGTGTACAGGCCACCTAACAGTAGTAGTGAAGTTGGAGATGGTATCAAATAGGAAATTAGAAATGCGTGCGACAAAGGCAAAACCGTTATAATGGGTGACTTCAATCTACATATAGATTGGGTGAATCAAATTGGCAGGGGTGCTGAGGAAGAGGATTATTTGGAATGTATGCGGGATATTTATCTAAATCAACATGTAGAGGAACCAACGAGAGAGCAGGCTATTTTAGACTGGGTATTGAGTAATGAGGAAGGGTTAGTTAGCAGTCTTGTTGTACGTGCCCCCTTGGGCAAGAGTGACCATAATATGGTTGAGTTCTTCATTAGGATGGAGAGTGACATTGTTAATTCAGAAACAATGGTTCTGAACTTAAAGAAAGGTAACTTTGAGGGTATGAGACGTGAATTGGCCAAGATTGACTGGCAATTAATTTTAAAAGGGTTGACGGTGGATATGCAATGGAAGACATTTAAAGACTGCATGGATGAACTACAAAAATTGTTCATCCCAGTTTGGCAAAAGAATAAATCAGGGAAGGTAGTGCATCCGTGGATAACAAGGGAAATCAGGGATAGTATCAAAGCGAAGGATGATGCGTACAAATTAGCCAGAAAAAGCAGCATACCGGAGGACTGGGAGAAATTCAGAGACCAGCAGAGGAGGACAAATGGCTTAATTAGGAAAGGAAAAATAGATTATGAAAGAAAACTGGCAGGGAACATAAAAACTGACTGCAAACGTTTTTATAGATGTGTGAAAAGAAAGAGATTAGTTAAAACAAATGTAGGTCCCTTGCAGTCAGAAACGGGTGAGTTGATCATGGGGAACAAGGATATGGCGGACCAATTGAATAACTACTTTGGTTCCGTCTTCACTAAGGAAGACATAAATAATCTGCCGCAAATAGCAGGGGACCGCGGGTCAAAGGAGTTGGAGGAATTGAGTGAAATCCAGGTTAGCCGGGAAGTGGTGTTGGGTAAATTAAATGGATTAAAGGCCGATAAATCCCCAGGGCCAGATAGGCTGCATCCCAGAGTACTTAAGGAAGTAGCTCCAGAAATAGTGGATGCATTAGTAATAATCTTTCAAAACTCTTTAGATTCTGGAGTAGTTCCTGAGGATTGGCGGGTAGCAAACGTAACCCCACTTTTTAAGAAGGGAGGGAGAGAGAAAACGGGGAATTACAGACCAGTTAGTCTAACATCGGTAGTGGGGAAACTGCTAGAGTCAGTTATTAAAGCTGGGATAGCAGCACATTTGGAAAGTAGTGAAATCATTGGACAAAGTCAGCATGGATTTACAAAAGGTAAATCATGTCTGACGAATCTTATATAATTTTTCGAGGATGTAACTAGTAGCGTGGATAGGGGAGAACCAGTGGATGTGGTGTATCTGGACTTCCAGAAGGCTTTCGACAAGGTCCCACATAAGAGATTAGTTTACAAACTTAAAGCACACGGCATTGGGGGTTCAGTATTGATGTGGATAGAGAACTGGCTGGCAAACAGGAAGCAAAGAGTAGGAGTAAACGGGTCATTTTCACAATGGCAGGCAGTGACTAGTGGGGTACCGCAAGGCTCAGTGCTGGGATCCCAGCTATTTACAATATATATTAATGATCTGGATGAGGGAATTGAAGGCAATATCTCCAAGTTTGCGGATGACACTAAGCTGGGGGGCAGTGTTAGCTGTGAGGAGGATGCTAGGAGACTGCAAGGTGACTTGGATAGGCTGGGTGAGTGGGCAAATGTTTGGCAGATGCAGTATAATGTGGATAAATGTGAGGTTTTGGTGGCAAAAACAGGAAAGCAGACTATTATCTAAATGGTGGCCGACTAGGAAAAGGGGAGATGCAGCGAGACCTGGGTGTCATGGTACACCAGTCATTGAAAGTGGGCATGCAGGTGCAGCAGGCAGTGAAGAAAGCGAATGGTATGTTAGCTTTCATACCAAAAGGATTTGAGTATAGGAGCAGGGAGGTTCTACTGCAGTTGTACAGGGTCTTGGTGAGACCACACCTGGAGTATTGCGTACAGTTTTGGTCTGCAAATCTGAGGAAGGACATTATTGCCATAGAGGGAGTGCAGAGAAGGTTCACCAGACTGATTCCTGGGATGTCAGGACTGTCTTATGAAGAAAGACTGGATAGACTTGGTTTATACTCTCTAGAATTTAGGAGATTGAGAGGGGATCTTATGGAAACTTACACAATTCTTAAGGGGTTGGACAGGCTAGATGCAGGAAGATTGCTCCCGATGTTGGGGAAGTCCAGGACAAGGGGTCACAGCTTAAGGATACGGGGGAAATCCTTTAAAACCGAGATGAGAAGAACTTTTTTCACACAGAGAGTGGTGAATCTCTGGAACTCTCTGCCACAGAGGGTAGTCGAGGCCAGTTCATTGGCTATATTTAAGAGGGAGTTAGATGTGGCCCTTGTGGCTAAGGGGATCAGAGGGTATGGCGAGAAGGCAGGTACGGGATACTGAGTTGGATGATCAGCCATGATCATATTGAATGGCGGTGCAGGCTCGAAGGGCCGAATGGCCTACTCCTGCACCTAATTTCCATGTTTCTATGTTTCTATGTAATAGTGCGGGGTTTGGACACAAAACCACGGGACACCGTCGATAATAAGTGCAGGCACAAACATGAGTCACTGGGAATGGATAGCAAACAGGCACCTGCACTAACTGCCCCTAAACCAGCAGCCGCAGTGTTGTCCATGTAATATCTTGGCTTAAGCTTTAAACAATAAATAACCACATATCGGTCAGAGGTTGGGGCGACTAGGGACCAGATGGGACAGTTCAGGGCACCCATTAATAAAGCAGTCCTAACTACACACGCGAGAGTGATCGACATGAAAATAACTGGAAATTGCTGGATATTGATTAGATTAAATATCACGTCAAGAAGGACAAGTAACAGATCTGCAATCCTGGGCATTGCAGCCAGGTAGCAGGTGATGCATCTGGAGAGACCACACTTCCCGTGAGGCCTATGTAAGATCTATGAAGTTGAAATTGCATGGTGGCTTGGTGAAATATAAACTAAATAGTAGAGAATTTAGACAGGATAAGCATGGAGGGTTTAGGGCCACACAATGATGGGCATATACCAAGAGCCAGAGGAAGAGGTATAACTGTGTTCTTCACATTGGTATTCGGCCCGGGGACGTACATGGAGGCAAGCAAGCATGGAGGAGAACGCTGATATTCTACGGCATGTTGGTAACATGGAGGGGGATGTTGGATCTCTTGAAGAATACGAAGGTGGATAAATCCCTAGAGCCTAATAGGATCTAATCCAGGAGCAGGGGAAAGTTTAAATGAGATTCACGTAGCCGGGGAAATCGGTGGCAGCTTCAACGTTAGCAACCTTTCGGAGCCATTTGGACAGACATGTGGATATGTCGGGAATGAAGGGATGTGGACCATGTGCAGACAGATGGGGATCAGTTTTATTTGGCATTATGGGCGGCACAAACTTCGTCGGCTGAAAAGCCTGTTTCTCTACCGTTCCGTCCTATGCTATCTGTTATTTAATATTTTGTAAAAAAATCCATCTGTTTTTTTCCCCCCTCTGTAATGTTTATAGAGTCATGGAGTCAAAGTCATAGTCATGGTGCTGGAGTCATAGAATCATAATCATTGATTCAAAGGATATCTAAGTTTACATCCAGATCTAGATCAGTTTCAAAGATGGACCAAGGTATGGCGAATAGAGTTTAACTCTAACAAGCGTGAGCATTTGAACTTTGGTATTTCAAACCATGGCCGAAATTAATCGCTCTAAAGTAACTAGAATTAATAAACCGCTCTAAACTAAACGAATTGATCAAAAGACAAACTGAAGACACTGGGTGTTTACAAAAAAAGACACATTACTGGAGTAATTCAGCGGGTCAAGCAGCACCTCTCGAGAAAATGGATAGACGACATTTCGAGTCGGGATCCTTCTTCATAACTCGACTGTGATTTTCAGTCTGGGATATTGTGGAAGCGGAAACATAACGAGTTATCGAGGATAGGAGTGAACAGCCGTGTTAGGGCAGCGTGCAAGGAACAGATCAATGAAACCTGACAAGGAATATAAAATGTCCAGAGACTGATGAAGTTGGTGTAGGCTCGGATGGTATGATGGTACGGCAACAGGCTTTCTTTGCGGTGGAGTGGGGATGGAAGTTAGGGCAACATAGTCGATCAAATATCGCCATTGCAAATTGACTGTTTTAGACGATGCGGTTCAGAAATCATCCAATAACTCTTCCTCTTGGCTGATCATTACAGGTTATTGGAAAGGAAGTTTATGTTCACACGCCATAGGAGCAGAAAACAGGCGATGCGGCTCATCGAATCTACTTCTCCATTCCATTGTGGCCTTTCTATCTTCCCCTCTCAGTGCATTCTACTGACATCAACCCAAACCTCTGACACCCTTACTGATCAAGAACCAGTCAATCTCTGTTTTACAAACACTCAAGGACATGGACTCCAAAGCCGTTGATACGTTATAGGGAGGGTACAAAGAAGGTTTATTACATTTATTTAATTGTTTGCCGGAGGGAACTGGAGAGGCAGATACAATGACAACATTTTGCAGATATTTGGACAGGTTCATGGCTGGGAAAGGCTGGAAAACGTGGCTAGGGAGTAACCTCGGGTGAGCAACTTGCCGCCGTGGCTGACTTGGTCGGAAAGACCTGTTTCTCTGATGTATAACTTTCTGACTATCACTGGTTCCGGGACTAATGAGATACATCAGAAAGGCTCCTTAGCGATGAGAAGACGGGGGGCATTGATAGTGCGGGAAATGATGGACAGAGTAGGCAATGCAGACGGTTCCCATCGCTTGACTCTTGAACGCACTGACTGTATATGCGATGGGTTTAGATCTCACCGTGGCCTTCAATTGGGTAAATATATTGAAGGGGTAAATTTTCAAAAGAAGCGAGGAGGGACCGGGTGGAACTAGTGAGTTGATCGGTCAGGCAGCACTAACATGATGGGATGAACGGTCGCCTCTATGCTGCAATCATCGTGAGATTCTGCCGTCTATCATCTTGCTGGCGATTAAATAATGACCGATTGTGCAGTCCTGTACCCAGCTTGGATTTGTACTGCCCCCTTATGCTATGTAGGTTGATGGGTAATATTACTCAGTTAGAAAATGTTGTCATTGTTCGGAAGCAGCTTGGCTATAGACAGAGTCTATTATACAGTGCAGGTCGCCAGTGTTACGGGTGAATAGATACTAATAGAATAGAGGGATATAGACGGCATGTAGGCAAAACTGGCTAATCCATGCAGGCAAATTGATAGATATAATAATAATAATAAATTTTATTTATGGGCGCCTTTCAATAGTCTCAAGGACACCTTGAGATATGGACGGGTTGGGTCGAGGGCTCGGCCACCATTTCATGACTCTCTGGCTTTGCTCCTGGGCTTGTCGCCTAGATTTGGACCTTCGCAATACACACTGGCCTCAGATATTTCGAGTGAATCCAAATGAGCTTTAGCCCGGCTTCAGTGATGGCAAATATCTCAGGAGAGACCGGAGACAGATTATCCTCGCAGTATTTCTGGCTGAATACAGCTTCCAATGTGTCTGCCTTGTCCTCACTCATATACTCTGACAGTTATGTCAGTTGCACATGTTTTAGCTCACACATTGTCATTTAAAAACCGGTCGGGGCTAGCTTGCAACACATTCCTTCAAGGTCGGCAGAGGAGCGGCAGGTGACGGAACGAGTACGGGGATTGGCTGCAGATGTTAAAGCCTTCGTGAGTTTTTCAAGAGCGGGTTATTTAAAAACAGAGAACCAAATTTGTAAATTAGCCAATTAGTAAAATTGGTTAATTGAACAGTAAATAAAAGTAGGGCTTGCTCGAGGGCGAGCGGCGTTGTTGAGGCGAAGTGCCTTGGTGAGTAAAGTGCGAGTCTTTGACGAGGAGGTTGAGGCAAGAGGCAACAATTATTGTGTTGTGTGTTTAATTTAAATATTTAAGGTTAATGGCAGGGACGCTTGTTGCAGGATGCTGGAGTCAGGGGCATTGCTGGAGTCACTCACACACAAGAGCTTTTCTTGAGGTCCTCTGAGGGAGCGCTGTATCTGTATGTATGTATTTATGTATGTATTGTTGATCTATGTACCACAGTTTTTAGCACGTTGGTACCTGCACTAATGTGAAGCACTTTGGTCAACGAGAGTTGTTTTCAAATGTGCTATACAAATAAAATTGACTTGACTTGACTTGACTTGACAACACCTGCGGTAACTGTGTCCAGGTGTAGTTCCTCAATGACCGAGTTATGGAACTGGAGCTTCAGCTGGATGACCCGCAGTCCATCCAGGAAGCCAAAAGCTTCCTGGACATGACCTACAGTCAGATCGTCACTCCAAGAGTGTAGGATATGCGACGTAGGGACGGAAAGAAGGAGGATGAAGCAGCCGCTTGGTGGCTGTCGGGGCAGACGACGCTTCCAGTCCGAGTGGCGGACAGGTTGTTCCTCGCGATGAGACTCGACCGGCGAGACCAACGTCGGGCAGGGCCATAGTGGTGGGTGATTCTATTGTCCGAGATGCGAACAGGATATTCAGTGGCGGCAGGCGAGAATCGAGGATGGTCTGTTGCCTCCCTGGTGCCATGGCCCGAGATGTCTCGGACTGACTTCAGAACATGCTCGAGAGGGTAGGTGCGCAGCCGGAAGTGGTCGTGCATGTGAGTACAAACGACGTCGGGAAGGAGGCTCTGCAACATGAGTTCAGAGAGTTTGGAAGAAGACTGAAAAGCAGTACTTCCAGGGTGGTTTTCTTTGGATTGGTTCCAGCACCTCGTGCAGGTGAAGGCAGGAACAGGGAGATAGGGGGTCTGAATGTGTGGCTGAGGAACTGGTGCAGAGAGCATGGATTTGGATTTATAGATCACTGGGATCTCTATTGGGGTAGAGGTGCACCTTAACTGGAGAGGGGATCAAAATTCTGGCCGGCAGGTTTGCTAATGCTACACGGGCGAGGTTAAAGTAAACAAGGGGTGTGGTGGGGGGGGGGGGGGGGGGGGGGGGGGTGGTTGACGAATTGGAAGTATAAGGAAGGAGGTAAAGGGGAAGAGAGAACAGGAACAGTTATGAAACACACCCGAATTAATGGGACAGAAAGTTCAAGAACGGATAAGAGAGTAAGGACGGGTGAAATAGGACCGGTGTGAGGGCAGGTGAATACCGATTTAAAAATGTTATATATGAATGCGTGAGAATAAGAAGTAAAATGGATGAGCTTGACGCTCAGTTAGAAATTGGTAAGTATGATGATGTGCGAATTACGTAGAATTGGCTGCAAGAGGATCAGAGGCTACACGTCCTATCGAAAAGACGGACAGGTGGCCAGAGGGGGTGTGGTGACTCTGTTGTTCTGTCCCTTGCGAGGGGTGGCATAGAATCAGAAGATCTAGAATCATTGTGGATAGAACTAAGAAATTGTAAGGGTAAAACGTCTCTAATGGACGTTATCTACAGGCCCCCAAACAGTAGCCTGGAGATAGGGTGCAGGTTGCATTAGGAGTTAAAATTGGCATGTAACAAAGGTAATGCTACAGAGATTATGGGAGATTTCAACATGTAGGTAGACTGGGAAAATCAGGTTGGTCGGGACCCCAAGCAAATGAGTTTGTAGAGCTCCTCCGAGATGGATTCTTGGAGCAGCTTGTAATAGAGCCTGCCAGGGAGAAGGTAATTCTGGATTTGGTGTTGTGTAATGAACAGGATTTGATAAGGGAACTCGAGGTAAAGGAACCATTAGGCGGTAGTGACCATAATATGATGTTTGTATTTGAAGTTTGAGATGGAGAAGGTAAATCGGAAGTGTCAGTATTGCAGTTGAACAAAGGTAACTATGAAGGCATGAAAGAGGAGGTGGTCAACGTTGATTGGAAGGGGACCGTAGCAGGGATGACGGTGGGACAGCAAACGTAGATATTTCTGGGAATAATCCAGAAGTGTAGGATCAGTTTATTCCAAATAATAAGAAAGATTCTAAGGGGAGTAAGAGGTGACCGTGGCTGATAAGGGAAGTCAAGGACTGTGTAAAACGAAAAGAAAAGACGTATAACATAGCAAAGATGAGCGGGAAGCCAGAAGATTGGGGGACTTTTAAAGATAAACAAAAGGTAACTAAAAAAGCAATACGGGGATAAAAGATGAAGTACGAAGGTAAGCTAGCCAAGAATATAAAGGAGGATAGTAAAGCTTACTTAGGTATGCGAAGAGGAAAAAAATAGTAAAGACAAACGTGGGTCCCTTGAAGACAGAAACAGGTGAATTTATTATGGGGAACAAGGAAATGGCAGACGAGTTGAACAGGTACTTTGGTTCTGTCTTCACAAAGGAAGACACAAACAATCTCCCAGACGCACTAGGGGACAGAGAACCTAGGGTGACGGAGGAACTGAAGGAAATTTACATTTGGCAGGAAATGGTGTTGGGTAGACTGATGGGACTGAAGGCTGATAAATCCCCAGGGCCTGATGGTCTGCATCCCTGGGTACTTATGGAAGTGGCTCTAGAAATCGTGGATGCAGGGTGATTATTTCCGATGTTCTATCGATTCTGGATAAGTTCCTGTGGATTGGAGGGTAGCTAATGTTATCCCACGTTTTAAGAAAGGAGTGAGAGAGAAAGCAGGGAATTGTAGACCAATTAGCCTGACATCAGTGGTGGGGAAGATGCTAAATTCAATTATTAAACATTTAATAGCAGCGCATTTGTATAGAAGTAACACGATCGGTCCAAGTAAGCATGGATTTACGAAGGGGAAATCATACTTGAAAGATCTTCCGGAATTTTTTGGGGATTACAAGTCTAATGGAGAAGAGAGAGCCTGTGAATGTAGCGTGCCTGGACTTTCAGAAAACCTTTGATAAGGTCCCACACAGGAGATTAGTGGGCAAAATTAGTAGGCAAAAATATAGCACATGGCATTGGGGTTAGGGTATTGACATGGATAGAAAATTGGTTGGCAGACAGGAAACAAATCGTAGAGATTAACGGGTCCCTTTCAGAATGGCAGGCAGTGACTGCAAGGCTCAATGCTGGGACCACAGCTATTTATAATATACATTAATGATTTAGATGAAGGAATTAAACGTAGCATTCGCAAATTTGCGGATGACACAAAGTTGAGTGGCAGTGTGAACTGTGAAGAGGATGCTATGAGGATGCAGGGTGACTTGGATATTTTAAAGGCGGAAATTGACAGATTCTTGATTAATAAATGGTGTCGCGGGTTATAGAGAGAAGGCAGGAGAATGGGGTTGGGAAGAAACGATAGATCAGCCATGATTGAATGGAATAGATGTGATGGGCCGAATGGCCCAATTCTGCTCCTATCACTTATGAAAATATGAACTGAGATATTGTGAAACCGGGGAGCCAAAACGAATTATTGTCGACAGTGTGAGACGAGTCTTGTGTGGGAAATGTCCAAGGAGCAGACCATTGAAACTTGACAAGGAGCAAGAAAGGATTCAGAAACTGACGGGTTACAGAGAATGCATAGACGTTGTGGTGAGCGGGACCAGGCTGCATTTGTAGTGTCGGGGAAATAGAAGATATTACACACAAACCGATGAAATATTACCATTGTAAATTACAAAGTTAGGTTGACATTATTATTTACACGATGTAACAATGTGTGTGAACGGATATCTAAGCCCATTTTTTAACTCCTCTCTGAATTTACTCTGGGTTAAAGCATAAATACACGTGTTAGTACATGAACTGAGAAGTCTCAACATGTATCCACACTGTTGGGCAATATAGATTGGATTACTAAGACTTCTGTCTGTATAATCGAAGTTTACAACCGGCCAGTTTAAAGAATGTACAACGTTAGTAACCCACATCAGTATAAAATTGGCAGACAAAGCAAAGAGTAAGACGATGGATTTCCTCCTGTTCTCCGCCTCTGGGTCAGCGCGGTTCTCTCCCTTGCCGTTGGCGCGGAGTCCTTTGCGGAGGCGATTGGATGTGACAATGTTCCTGACAGTCAGAGCGTTAAACACCAGGATCAGTGCGATCGGAAACAGCGGAGGTAGAAAACTGTCAACCCACTCGTACACGGCCCAAAAGAGTGATGTGTAATAATCTCGGCATGCCACACAAAACCACGGGACACCGTCAATAACAACTCCGGGCACAGACACAAAGCACCATGGAATGGATCGCAAGTAGGCGACGGCGCTCACTGCTCCCAATACCACAGCTGCATTTTTCTCCGTGCAGTATCTCGGTTTGAGCTTCTGGCAGCAAATGGCTACATATCGATCAAAGGTGAATGCGACTGTGAACCAGACAGAACAGCCCAGGGCTGCTTGACACAAGGACAGCTTCATTGAACAGACGGGAGTGATGAACAAGAAACTAACTGGGAAAAAGAAGATGTTCATTCTCGTCAATATCACGCTAAGGATGACGAGCAACAAGTCAGCCACGGACATGGCCACCAGGTAACAGGTGATGCATCGAGAGAGACAGCACTTCCCTCGTCTTAGGATCACAATCGTCACGACGTTAACTGAAAGGAAATGAATTAAAAACAACAATTTACTTCCACAAATAATAGTAGAAACATGTTAAGAAGGAACATGGTAGATGGAAGCAGAGAAAGACACGCGGACCTACTAGCGGCTCCATGCGATCACGGCTGTTCATTCACTCCAGTCCCTGTTCCAACATGCTCCCCGCGCTCCCTTCAATCCCATTGGCACCGAGAAACATCAGACGAATGATCCCTCGTAACGTGTCCTATGTGTGGACCTGTCCAAATGCCTCAAATGTTGTTATTATTTGTGGAATTCTCTGCACAGAAGTCAATGGAGGCCAATTCACGATGTTTTCAAGAGAAAGTTAGATGTAGCTCTTCCACAATTTACTTCCACAAATGATAGCAGAAACATTTTATGAAACATGGTGGATGGAAGATGAAAGACACGCGGCCCTATTGCGACTCCATGCGATCACGGCTGTTCATAATAATAATAATAATAATAATAATAATAAAAATAATATATTTTATTGTCATTGCACATAAGTGCAACGAGATTTGGTATGCAGCTTCTATCCGATGTCATAACTTAAACAACTTAAATAAAATTTGGATTTAGATACCCGAGAACATGGTTTATAAAAAGACAGTAATCATCATCATCATCATTCTTTATTGTCATCTTGCAAAGCAACAATTGTACAGTGCAAAATGAGAAGACGTTTCCCAGGGAATACCGGAGGATCGCACATAAAAACTTAAATGTTTCACGCATAAATAAAAACGATTAAAACATTTTTTTTTTTAAACAAAAACAATCCAGTTCCTGATAAAAAAAACTGTACGAATAGTTAATAACGTGCAGGTAAAAAAAAGCAACATTAAAATACATGTAAAAAAACAGTCATAAAATGTCCAGGGCAGCTGATTTAAGTGGCCTGAGCCAGTGCCAGAGTTATTAGTCAGCGCAATAAATTGTCAGTGCAAAAGCAGCAGAATCAGGTGGACTGCCTGTTTAGCAGCCTCACAGCCTGTGGAAGGAAGCTGTTTAGCAGTCTGGTTGTCCGGGCTTTGATGCTGTGGTATCTCTTTCCTGATGGCAGGAGATCTAGATGTGTGTGGAGTGGGTGCAGTCTGTCCTTTGCTATGCTCAGTGCTTTTTTCAGGCAGCGGATCTGGAACAGTTCTTGTACCGAGGGTAGCGAGACGCCAATGATCCTCTCTGCTCCCCTCACTACCCTCTGCAGACTTCCTGTCTGAGCAGTTACAGTTGGAGTACCACGTGTTCATGCAGTACGTGAGTACAGACTCCACCGTGCCCCTGTAAAAAGTCCTGAGGATGTTGGTGGGCAATGAGACAGTCAAAATAGTCTACTCCAGTACATGCACTCCAGTCCCTGTTCCAACCTGCTCCCCGCGCTCCCTTCAATCCCCTTGGCAACGAGAAACATCAGACGCATGATCCCTCTGAACCTGTCCTATCTGTGGACCTGTCCAAATTGCTGAAATGTTGTTATTCTTTGTGGAATTCTCAGCCACAGAAGGCAGTGGAGGCCAATTCACTTCATGTTTCCAAGAGAAAGTTAGATGTAGCTCTTAGGGATAACGGACTCAAGGGATTATGGGGAGCAATCAGGAACAGGGTACTGATTTTGGATGATCAGCCATGATCATATTGAATGGCGGTGCTGGCTCGAAGGCACCGAATGGCCTACTCCTGCACCTATTTTCTATGTTTCTATGTTAAATTCGTAGAATCATACGGCCCGGAAACTGGTCGTTCAGCCCACCTATGAGTATAGCAGTTGGGAGGCCATGTTAACGTTATACTGGGCATTGGCGCTGCCGCATTTATGATATTGCGTTCATTATGGAGAGGGGTTCAGCAGGCGAGAACTTTATTTTTTGGCGCGCAGTGGGGGGAGGGGGTGATAAGATCATGAGAGGAATAAATCGGGTACATGCACAGTAGATTACCCAGAATAACGGAATCGAGGTCAGGGTGCACGGGCCCAAGTGAGAGGGGAAAGATAGGATACGATCCTGAGCGGTAACTTTGTCATACAAGGATAGGTATACGGAACGAGAGGAGGTAGTTGAGGCAGGTACTGTCATAACGTTTAAAACAACATTTGGACAGATACATGGATAGGAAAGGTTTCGAGGGATATGGGCTAAACGCGAGCAAGTGGGACCAGTGTATATGAGTCATTGACTTTATGCCTGTACTCATTCAGACGGCACAGAGTCGCAGAACACCAGAGACCCGGGTTCTATCCTAACATCGAGTGTTGGCCGTGTGGAGTTTGCATGTACTCCCTGTGACCGCGTGGGTTTCCTCCGGGTGCTCCGTTTTGCTCCTACTGCCCAAAGACGTGAGGGGTTGCACGGTTTTTGTAGTATCCCCACCATCCGGGCCATGCCCTCTTCTCACTGCTCCTACTGGGCAAGACTTGCAGAATCCCAATGTCCCAATCCTCCAGGTCCATGAATAGTTTCTTAGCTACAACTGTCATTTTATTGAACCGACCAGAGCGACCGTAATCCCACCCGGCAAATCAACATTACGGACGACCCTTCACACGACCATGGACTCGCTTTCTAATTGTGTTCTGCAATTATCTCTTGTTTCTGCAGTATTTTTTCATTTCGCTGTCTTATCTAATTTATGTTTTTTTAGGGTTGATATTTGGTATACTATCATGTGTGACGCAGGTCAGTGGTAAAACCTTAGCATTAATTTCCAGGGGGCTTGTATATAAAACAGAGATGCAATGTTGAGGCGCGGTACGGCGCTGGACATGCCGCATTTGTAATATTGTGAGCAATTGTGGGCACCATATACAGTATGAGAAAGGATGTGCTGGCTCTGGAGAAAGTCCAGAGGAGGTTTGCAAGAATGATCACAGGAATGAGTGGGCTAACATAAGGTGAACATTTGACGATACTGGACCCGTATTCGCTAGATTCCAGAAGAATGGGGGGGTGGAGGGGGGGGGGGGGTGGTGTGGAGGGTGTTTCCATTAGCGGGAGAGTCTAAGACGAAAGGACATAGCCCCAGAATTAAACGCGTTCCATTGGGAAGGAGATGAAGAATTTATTTCGGAAGAGGATGGTGAATCTGTGGAATTATTTGCCTTAGAAGGCTGTGGAGGCGGTCAATGGATATGTTTACGGCAGAGACAGATAGAATCTTGATTAGTATGAGTGTCATGGTGTATGAGGGGTTTGGAGGGAGAGATGGATCAGCCCTGATTGAAGGCAGATTAGACTTGATGGGACGAATGAGCTAATTATGCTCCTGTAACTTAAGACCTTACGACCAGTCAACGTATTTTATAAGTACAATCAAGCCATACACAAGCACAACACAAGTACAGAGAGATAAATACCAGACTGCAGAACATAGCGTAACACTGTTAGTGCATTACAGTTACATAGGAGCATTTTGTGAGTTTTCGGAGTGGCAACGTTTAAGAAACGTTTGGACAGATACGTGAATAGGATCGGGTTAGAGGAAAATTGTCTATACGCAGGCAGGTAGCACTAGTGCAGACGTGGCATGTTAGTCGGCGTGGGCAAGTTGGGGAGGGGCCTGTTTCCACGCTGTATGACTCTATAACTCGATCCTTTACGTTCATGGTGATTTCCATACTCGCGGTACTTTCCCTAATTTATCATGCTAATCGGATGCTCAGAGGACTATAACTGATAGATCAAATACAATTTCCCTCACTTAGTTACGTTGGATCTGCTCATTCCCAATGCTCCCAATGTTCTGTGATTACGTCTTTCATTGCAGATTCCCACATATTCCCGCCTCCGAGCTCATGCCAACGGATTGTTTTTACCCGGTCTGTCTTTGTTCTTCCTGGATAATGGGGTTAACGATTCAACCCAAGCATCATAAATATCGTTACCTCTCTCTCCGCAACCAGCTCGTTCTAAAGGCAGGGACGCAGTTCATCATTTATTCAATTTCGACCTCACCGTGCACTGGTATTTGGTAAACCTCCATATGGTCACCTGAGAGCTAATGCTTTTATTTCCCCAATTCCAGCTGAACCCTTGGCGCTCTGGTAGTTCTTATAGTTTTTGCGTTTTATTCGATAAAAACAAAACCAGGTTCAGGAATAGCTACTTCCCCACAGCCATCAGGCTATTAAACATGGCTAGGACAAAACTCTGATTATTAACAACCCATTATCTGTTATTTGCATTTTATCAGTTTATTTATTCATGTGTCTGTATATTTATATTATGGTATATGGACACACTGATCTGTTTTGTAGCAAATGCCTACTATGTTCTGGTGTGCTGAAGCAAAGCAAGAATGCCATTGTCCTATCAGGGACACATGACAACAAACTCACTTGCACTTGGACTTGAACTTGAACTTTAATTCTTCTCCTATTTCCCTATTTTCTGTCATAGATCCTGGACACTACGACCCACGTTTACCCTCGCATGTCATCCATTTTATGTGTCATTGACAGCTCTTACTGTCTGTTTTGGATATCAGTGTACTCTCTTATTCTTTTTCACTTCTTTGTCTCTTTGCTGACCTATCTGAGGCGAATTCTAAAGAATTCGCAGTCCGCAGGTCAGTGGCATTCTGGCAAATTTATTACACTGTTCTTAAACGTTAAATCTCAGAATCACACAGAAGCTAGAAACAAAATGCTGGAGTAACTCGGCGTGACAGGCAACATCTCTGGAGAGAAGGAATAGGTGACGTTTCGGGTTACGATACTTCTTCAGACTCAAGAAGGGTCTCGACCCGAAACATCACCCATTCCTTCTCTCCAGAGATGCTGCTTGTCCCACCGAGTTCCACCGGCATTTTGTGTCTACCTTCGGTTTAAACCAGCATCTGCAGTTCCTTCCTACACACTCAGAGTCACACAACACGGAAACTAGACATTCAGCCCAACTTGCCCATGGGGACCAAATTCTCCACCAGCCTGCGTTTGACCCATATCCTCTGAACCTTTCCTATTCGTGTACCTGTCCAAATATCTTTTAAACGTTGTAGTTTTACTTTCTTCTTTCACTTCCTCTGGCAGCTCGTTCATTTGCCTATCACCCTCCGTATGAAAACAACGTCTTCAGGTGTCATGTGCATCCTTCCTCTCCCACCTTAATCTAAATGCCCTCCAGCTTTAGACAACTATGGGGAAAAGATTGTGACCATGCATCACATCAATGCCTGTCATATTGTAAACCTTCTAAAGATCATCCATTAATCCGCCTCCCTCGAAAGTAAACAGTCCCAGACGATACAGTCTTACCATGTATCTGAAGACGTCCAGTCACGGCAAAGATCTTGGGAACCTTTCCTGTGCCCATTCCTACTTACTGACATCCATCTTTTAACATCAGAAAGCAATGGTGTACCGCAGGGATTGGTGTTGGGACCTTTTTTTAAAAAAATCATACACGAAACTAAATTGGACGAGAACGTATGTGATCTGATGTTGATCTGTTGACAGCACGATGGATGGTGGAGTAGCAGAGAATAAGGAGAGGTGCCTAGAAGTACAGAAAGACTTATATCAACTGGACAGTTGGTTGGACACTTATATTTAATCGAGTCGATAATTGAATTTAATCGCGACAATTGTGAGATGATGCACATTGGGTTGTCTAATATTGGCAGGACATAGACAACCATATAGACATCGGATGCGTTGACATACACAGGGATCCTGCATTGCAGGTTTACAGTACACTGAACATGGCAACACAAGTGGATAGGATAGTGAAGAAGACATTTAGCTTGCTTGCTTCACAGGCAGAGATACTGCGAAAGAACTGAGGCAACGTGTTGCAGCGGTAAAAGGCATCGATTAGGGCCGCACTTGTAATACTGAATACACTTCTGGTCACAACGCTATAGAAATGATATGGTAGCGGTAGAGAGAGTCAAGAGAAGCTTCGCCAGGATAATGGACAACAGTCAATAGACAATAGGTGCAGGAGTAGGCCATTCGGCCCTTCAAGCCAGCACCGCCATTCAATATGATCATGGCTGATCATCCACAATCAGTACCACCTTCATGCCTTCTCCCCATATCCCCTGACTCTGCTATCTTTAAGAGACCTATCTAGCTCTCTCTTAAAAGTATCCAGACAACCGGCCTTCACAGCCCTCTGAGGCAGAGAATTCCACACTCACAACTTTCTGTGTGAAAATGTGTCTCCTCATCTCCGTTCTAAATGGGTTATCCCTTATTCTTAAACTGTGGACCCTGGTTCTGGACTCCCCAAACATCGGGAACATGTTTCCTGCCTCTACCGTGTCCAAACCCTTAATAATCTTATATGTTTCAATAAGATCCTCTCTCATCCTTCTAAACTCCAGAGTGTACAAGCCCAGCCGGTCCATTCTCTCAGCATATGACAGTCCCGCCATCCCGGGAAGTAACCTTGTGAACCGACGCTGCACTCGCTCAATAGCACAATACTCCAGGTGTGGTTTTACTACGGCCATGTACAACTGCAGAAGGACCTCTTTGTTCCTATACTCAACTCATCTTGATACGAAGGCCAGCATGCCATTCCTTTCTTCACTGCCTGCTGTACCTGCATGGTTCAGATCTCTGATGGTCCAGACCCTCAGATATAACCATATAATATAACAATTACAGCACGGAAACAGACCATCTCGACCCTTCTAGTCCGTGCCGAACACATAATCTCCCCTAGTCCCATATACCTGCGCTCAGACCATAACCCTCCATTCCTTTCCCATCCATATAACTATCCAATTTATTTTTAAATGATAAAAACGAACCTGCCTCCACCACCTTCACCGGAAGCTCATTCCACACAGCTACCACTCTCTGAGTAAAGAAGTTCCCCCTCATGTTACCCCTAAACTTCAGTCCCTTAATTCTCAAGTCATGTCCCCTTGTTTGAATCTTCCCTACTCTCAGTGGGAAAAGCTTTTCCACGTCAACTCTGTCTATTCATCTCATCATTTTAAAAACCTCTATCAAGTCCCCCCTTAACTTTCTGCGCTCCAAAGAATAAAGCCCTAACTTGTTCAACCTTTCTCTGTAACGTAGTTGCTGAAACCCAGGCAACATTCTAGTAAACCTCCTCTGTACTCTCTCTATTTTGTTGACATCCTTCCTATAATTAGGCGACCAAAACTGTACACCATACTCCAGAATTGGCCTCACCAATGCCTTGTACAATTTTAACATTACATCCCAACTTCTATACTCAATGCTCTGATTGATAAAGGCCAGCACACCAAAAGCTTTCTTTACCACCCTATCTACATGAGATTCCACTTTCAGGGAACTGTGCACAGTTATTCCCAGATCCCTCTGTTCACCTACATTCTTCAATTCCCTACCATTTACCATGTACGTTCTATTTTGATTTGTCCTGCCAAGATGTAGCACCTCACACTTATCAGCATTAAACTCCATCTGCCATCTTTCAGCCCACTCTTCCAACTGGCATAAATCTCTCTGTAGACTTTGACACTCTACTTCATTACCCGCAACCCCACCTATCTTAGTATCATCTGCATACGTACTAATCCAATTTACCACACCATCGTCCAGATCATTGATGTACATGACAAACAACAGTGGACCCAACACAGATCCCTGTGGCACCCCACTCGTCACTGGCCTCCAACCTGACAAACAACCATCCACCATTACTCTCTGGCATCTCCCATTCAGCCACTGTTGAATCCATCTTGCTACTCCACCATTAATTCCCAACCATTGAACCTTCTTAACCAACCTTCCATGAGTAACCTTGTCAAAGGCCTTACTGAAGTCCATATACACAACATCCACCGCTTTACCCTCATCAATTTCCCGAGTAACATCTTCAAAAAATTCAAGAAGGTTAGTTAAACATGACCTTCCAGGCACAAATCCATGTTGACTGTTCCTAATCAGACCCTGTTTATCCAGATGCTTATATATATTATCTCTAAGTATTCTTTCCATTAATTTGCCCACCACTGACGTCAAACTAACAGGTCTATAATTGCTAGGTTTACTCTTAGACCCCTTTTTAAACAATGGAACAACATGCGCAGTACGCCAATCCTCCGGCACTATTCCCGTTTCTAATGACATTTGAAATATTTCTGCCACAGCCCATGCTATTTCTACACTAACTTCCCCCAATGTCCTAGGGAATATCCTGTCCGGACCTGGAGACTTATCCACTTTTATATTTCTCAAAAGTGTCAGTACTTCCTCTTCTTTGATCCTCATAGTTTCCATAGCTACTCTACTTGTTTCCCTTACCTCACATAATTCAATATCCTTCTCCTTGGTGAATACCGAAGAAAAGAAACTGTTCAATATCTCCCCCATCTCTTTTGGCTCTGCAGATAGTTGGCCATCTGACTCTCTAATGGACCAATTTTATCCCGCGTTATCCTTTTGCTATTAATGTAGCGGTAGAAACCCTTCGGATTTACTTTTACCTTACTTGCCAAAGCAACCTCATATCTTCTTTTAGCTTTTCTAATTTCTTTCTTAAGGTTCTTTTTACATTCTTTATACTCCTCAAGCACCTCATTTACTCCATGCTGCCTATAATTATTGTAGATCTCCCTCTTTTACCGAACCAAGTGTCCAATTTCCCTTGAAAACCATGGCTCTTTCCGATTTTTACTATTTCCTTTCAACCGAACAGGGACATAAAGATTCTGTACTCTTAAAATTTCACCTTTAAATGTACTCCATTTCTCTTCCACATCTTTCCCATAAAACAAAATGTACCAATTTACTCCTTTTAAATCCTTTCGCATCTCCTCAAAGTTAGCCTTTCTCCAATCAAAAATCTCAACCCTAGGTCCAGTTCTGACCCTCTCCATAATTATATTGAAACTAATGGTATTGTGATCACTGGTCCCGAACTGTTCCCCAACGCATACCTCTGCCACCTGACCCGTCTCATTTCCTAACAGGAGGTCCAGCACCGCCCCTTCTCTAGTAGGTACTTCTATGTATTGCTGCAAAAACTATCCTGCACACATTTTACAAACTCCAACCCATCCAGCCCATTTACAGAATGTGTTTCCCAGTCTATGTGTGGAAAATTGAAATCTCCCCCAATCACTACCTTGTGCTTACTACTAATATCTGCAATCTCCTTACATATTTGCTCTTCCAATTCTCGCTCCCCATTTGGCGGTCTATAATACACCCCTATAAGTGTTGCTACCCCTTTCCCATTTCACAGTTCCACCCAAATAGCCTCGCTAGACGAGCCCTCTAATCTATCCTGCCAAAGCACTGCTGTAATATCTTCCCTGATAAGCAATGCAACACCTCCACCTCTTGCCCCTCCAATTCTATCACACCTGAAGCAACGAAAACCTGTAATATTTAGTTTTCAATCACAGCCCTCCTGCAACCATGCCTGGAAGTACTGATCGCCACAACATCATACTTCCAGGTGTCAATCCAGGCTCTAAGTTCATCCACCTTTCTTACAGTGCTCCTAGCATTAAAATATACACATTTAAGAAACCCACCCTCTCTTATTCTCTGTTATTGTCTTTTTCTTCTCTCTCCCCTACATTTTGGGTCAGAGTGCTACCATTCTCTGCCTCCTGCCTCACACACTGACTGCTAGCTTTCCCAATTTGAGTCCCTCCCCCCAACCATACTAGTTTAAAGTATCCCCAGTAGCCTTTGCAAATCTCCCCGCCAGGATATTGGTCCCCCTCTAGTTCAAGTGCAACCCCTCCTTTCTGTACAGGTCGCACCTTCCCCAAAAGAGGTCCCAATGATCCAGAAACTTGAATCCATACCCACTGCACCAGTCCCTCATCCACTCATTTATCCTCCACCTCGCCCCATTCCTACTCTCACTTTCGCGTGGCACAGGCAGTAATCCTGAGATTGTTACCTGTGCAGTCCTTCTCCTTAACTCTCTACCTAACTCCCTAAATTCTTCTTTCAGGACCTCTTCTCCTTTTTTACCTATGTCGTTGGTACCTATATGACCCACAACTTCAGGCTCCTCTCCCTCCCATTTCAGGATTTTTTGGACCCGTTCAGACACATCCCTGACCCTGGCACCAGTGAGGCAAACTACCATCCGGGTCCCTTGTCTGCGTCCACCGAATCGCCTATCCGACCCCCTGACTATAGAGTCCCCTATTACAATTACAATAAAACGCCCAGATTTTTTAGGTAGAGATTACACTTTTCATTCCAAGTATCCACTCCTGATTAAATTTCGTCGTGTTTATGTACACATTTTTAATACAATCGTTCTCCCCCTCCCCCCAAAATTAAAAAAACAGCTCTCATCCATAACGTTGGTGAACGTTCCATCGTGTGATATCACAATGCAACGTTCCATCGTGTGATGTCACATGCTACGTTCAGTCGTGTGATGTCACAATGCCCAATGCTCACAGATGTCCAATCGGAATGGATCCATTTGCAGCAGCCCCAGCCCCTCACCCCTACCCCCGCAGCTTGTGTCGAAGCGCGTCACCACATGTGTGGGAATAGAGAAAGAGGATTAGGGGTGATAGGGAATGGGGAACAGATGGACTGTCCCTAACCCTCCCTCTTCCACTCTCCCTCCCTACTATTTCCCCTCTCTCCCCCCACCCCTCTCCCCCTCCCTCCGCTACCCCATCTCCCTCCTCCCCCCCTACCCCACCTCTCTCCTCCTCTTCTCCATCTCCCTCTCCTCACCCTCTCCCTCTCCTCCACCTCCTCCTCCCACACTCATCCCTCTCTCCCCCACCCCCTTCCCTTTCCCCCCTTCCCCACTCCCTTCCCTCTCTCTCCCACCCTCCTCCCCCCACCCCCCTTCCCTCCCACACTCCGTTCCCTCTCTCCCCCACCCCCTTCCCCCTCCCCCCACCCCCTTCCGTCCCCCACCCCCTTCTCTCTCCCCACCCCTCCCCCTCCCCACTCTTCCCCCTCCATCCACACTCTTACCCCTCTAGCCCTACCCCATCTCCCTCCTCGCCTCCCTCCCCTATCCCCCTCACCTCTCTCCCCCTCCCCTCTCTCCTCCTCCCCATCCCTCTCTCCTCCCTCTCTCCCTCTCCTCACACCTCTCCCTCTCCACCCCCCTCCTCCTCCCACCCCATGCCTTTCTCGCCCACCCCCCTTCCCTCTCCCCCTTCCCTCTCACCCTTCCTTCTCCCCGTTCTCTCCCCCACCCCCTTTTCTCTCTCCCCCACCTCCCTCCCCCCACCCCGTACCCCGCTCTCCTCTCCCTCCCAGATCTCTCCCGTTTCCTCCTCCCCCTCTCCCCTCCCTCCCCTCTTCTCAACCTCCCCTCTCCCCACCCCGTCTCCCTCTCCCCCCTCCTCCCACCTGTGTGTTTGGAGGGTGGTTAGTGTGAGTGTGATGCCGCAGCCCCAGCCCCCTCCCCCCCATCCCCTCCCCGCAATCGCGCGTTGGGGAAACAGACCCAACGGGTCTGCACTTGGTCTAGTCAACTATAATTCTCAACACTGGTACCCCGCAAGGATGCGTACTCAGCCCCCCACAATACTCCTTATACACACATACCGGTGCAGACAAATACCAATGCAACTCAACTTACAACTTCACAGATGACACCACTGTAGTTGGCTCAATATCAAATAATGACGGAGTACAGGAAGGTGATCGAGAACCTTGTGTCAAGATAACAAACTCCCTCGATGTCAGCAACGCAAAGGAGAAAGTGACCGATTTCAGGGAAAATAGCGGTAAACATAACCCGTATACATTGACGGAGCCCAAGTAGTGATGGTCAACAGTTGGAGTTCCTCGCAATAAATATCAACAGCAATTTGTCCTTGAGCAACCACATCAAAGCTATGCACAAGAAACCATACCAATGCATCTGGTTCCTTAGACCGCTTATGACGTTTGTTATGTCCCCAACGACTCTCATCTACTACAACTGCGTGGAAAGCATTTTATCGGCTCGCATCGCACCATGGTTTGGGAATAGATCCATCTATGTCCATAAGACGTTGTAGAGACTATTGGACACAACCCAGACCATCACATAAACCAACATCCCATTGACTCCATCAACACTTCACGCTGACTCGGCAAGGCCACCACAGTGGCTTGCAAACGTTTTCATATCCCTTGAACTTTTCCACATTTTGTCACGTTACAACCACAAACGTAAATGTGTTTTATTGGGATTTTATGTGATAGACCAACACAAAGTGGTGCATAATTGTGAAGTGGAAGGAAAATGATACATGGTTTTCAAATTTGTTTACAAATAAAAAACTGAAAGGTGTGGCGTGCAAAAGTATTCAACCCCCCTGAGTCAATACTTTGTAGAACCACCTTTCGCTGCAATTAAAATTGCTGTTCACAGACGCTCTCCATCCAATCTGACTGAGCTTGAGCTATTTTGCAAAGAGGAATGGGCAACATTTTCAGTCTCTAAATGTGCAAAGCTGGTAGAGACATACCCCAAAAAACATGCAGCTGTAATTGCAGCGAAAGGTGGTACTACAAAGTATTGACTCAGGGGGGCTGAATACTTTTGCACGCCACACTTTTCAGTTTTTTATTTGTAAACAAATTTGAAAACCATGTATCATTTTCCTTCCACTTCACAATTATGCGCCATTTTGTGTTGGTCTATCACATAAAATCCCAATAAAATACAATTACGTTTGTGGTTGTAACGTGACAAAATGTGGAAAAGTTCAAGGGGTATGAATACTTTTGCAAGCCACTGTAGATTTCACCTAGAGCCACACTTTGGCAATGGACAGTGTGCAGAAGAGATTCACCGGGATGTTCGCTAGCAGTAAGAAGCAGAGAGAGTGAAGAACGGTCAGAATGTAAAACAACGGAGCTGCAGGAGCTGGTTTCCAAAAAAAGACACAAAGTGCTGGAGCAACCTCCCTGTAGCCTTAACCATCTAATCCAGGCATCTTTCTGGTAAACCCACTGCACATCAATGCTGTTTCGGTTCTTGCCAATTAATATATATTCACGCCTACATTTAACCTCGCATGTCGGTCACGATCTCCCGAGTACGATTCGCGACGACTGAACCGAATATGCGCCTTTACACAACGAATACACCGAACATGCGCCTTTACAAAACGAGCGGAGCAACACTGGGCGCGCGTTCGAGACCCAAGCGGCGCCTTACCGGTAACTCCAATAACCGCAAGACAAGGGTAGTAAATTCGCTCGATCTGGAACAGTACCGTGTATCCCATTTCCTCCGAGAAATCCCTGGTGCCGTGTTCGCGGCGATTCTGCCCGGCCAAATGTCATGATGTGTTTATAGAAGCATCATTTATACCGGGAATCCATCTCCATTGAGAAATAGACGAGGCAGGTGTTCAATGGATTACTTACACACAGCTAAACAGGAAGGCGCGCACGCATTTTATCGCAACGTTTATGATGCAATTCAATCTATTTTTACGGGTTTTATGAAACACACGATCATATATTGTTTTGAATGTCAAACAATGACGTGGCGAAGGGAGGTGCAGCCCCGCCATTGCTCGCAACAACCGTCCTTTCGAATGCATGAAGTAGATAGTCATGAGGGAACAGGCAGAGTGAATGCACAAAGTATTTTACCGTGGGTAGGGAACTTGAAATCCAAAGACCAAGAGGTGCAACTTTTTTTCATTCAGAGGGTGTTGAATATGTGGAACAAGCTGTCAGAGGAGATGGTTAAGGCAGGTTCTGACAGCATTCACAAGGTACTTGGACAGGTACAAAGGTAAGAACGATTTGGATGGATTTGGGCAAAACGACGGCAAATGGGACTCGTGTAGTAAGAGCATCGTGGTGGCCATGGACGAGTTGGGCCGAAGGGACTGTTTCCGTGCTGTACACTTTGTGCATTTACTCTCACTGTTCCCTTATGATTTTATACATATCCATAAGAACATGCTTCAGCCTCCTGAGGCGTAGCCTGCCCAACCTCACCTAATAGCTCAGCTTCTCGAGTCCTGGCAACATCCTCGTAAATCTTTTCGGTCCAATCACGCCATTCCTATCGCAGAACGACTAAAACCGTACAAAGTAGCGTCCAATTGTGCCCTCGCCAACGTTTTGTACAACTGCAACATCTCATCCCAAGTTGGGAAAAAGGGGAAGTACAACAAAATCTGTGGATCCTTGTTCATCAGTCACTGAAAGTAAGCATGCAGGTACAGCAGGCAGTGAAGAAAGCGAAAGGCATGTTGGGCTTCATACACAACACCCTGACAGGTGAAGGCCAATGTACTGAAAGGCTTCTTCACCATCCTATCTGTCTGTGACGTCACCTTCAAGGAACAATGTACTTGTATTATTTGATCCTTCTGCCCTGCAACACTCCCCAGGAACTAATGTTTTTCTGTGGAGGTCCTGCCCTGGTTTGACTTCCCGGACTGCAACACCTCGCACTTATCTACTTTACACTCCATTAGCCATCACTGATCCCTCTTGCCTAGCTGGTCAAAACAATGTTGTATTTAAGGATATCTTAACATTGATAATCCATTCCTAGTAGTTTTTGCGATCTCAATATTCTCCTCAACCTAAGCTGACCTTTAAGCATAGGAACCAGTTCATAACTTAAAAAAACTATTCCTATTTCCACCCCTGCAATCCTGTCTATTTTCTGCCTCTGATAGACTGACGACCAGTTTCTAGAATACCTCAATTTATACTGCAAGCTTGACCCTAGCTTCCCAAAACCTGCCTCTTTAATTGTACACCACACCCATCTTGTCATACAGTGTGGAAACAGGCCCTTTGGCCCAAATCACGGACCAAATTCTCATCTAACGTATTCATATTTGCCTGCATTTGACCAATGCGTCCCTAAACATTTCTTTCCATGTACCTGTCCAAAAGTATTTTAAATGTAATCGTATCTGCAGCAACCACAGTGTCTGGCCGGGGTTTCCAACTCCCTCTCCAACCTTCATGTTGGACCTCCTATGCTGATGCAATGAACCTCTTCATCCGAGCAGCATTTCTATATTTGGGTCATAAGCCCACTACTCTTCTCCAGTTCTCATTTTAATAAAACATAGCTTCTGTTTTTACTAGTCGCTGACATATTATTTTAGTCAGCCTCATCATTATATGCAATTCAATCTCACCTGCCCTTGACCCCATTGTGGAGCTTTCCTCCCCTTGTCTTAGCATCTTACACGGTTTTATTTCAAGATATTTTCAACTTCTGATGGTGGGATGTCTGAAACGTTATTCTGCCTTTTCTATCCACAACGTGTCCTGTCTAAGTACGTCTAGCACTTTCTATTGTATCAACAATTTAGCCCTCTATGCCGTATTTCCTCTACGGTTAACGTTTAAAGGCAATGTGCGGGGCAGGTTGGTGTTTACACAGAGGGTGGTGGGGACCTGGAACCGCCAGACGTGGTGGTGGTGGTGGAGGCAAATATGAGAGTGACCCTGTGGAGACTATTAGGCAGCCCCATGGACATTGCTCTGCCCAAGACTGCAACGAACAGCATAACCAGAAAACTTACCTTGCGAATCTGGAGTGGAAGGCGAACAGTTGGAGAAGCTTAATGGGTCAGGCAACAATTGTGGAGGGAAATGGACAGTCGATATTTTGGATTGGGACCGCTCTTCAGACTGGGAAACGGGGGTGTTAAAGGAGGCCATGCGATGTCCATGATGAACATGTTATAGGGAATGGCATGGAAGATTATGGGATCAGTTAGGGGTATGTAGATACTCTCGGGCATGTTAATATGCAGACGTACCGCCTGATAGGTTACTTGATGAACTGTTATGTGGCCAAAGGTGAGATGGAGATTGTCCCGGGTTATTAGCCGAGGCAAGAGAGGAGATTGCTGAGGCCTTCGCACAGCTCTTTATATTCCTTTCATCCACAGACGAAATCCCAGAAGACTGCAAATAGCCAATGTTGTTCTAGTAGTTAAAAATGGAAACAAGGACTCTGTAAGAAATGCAGGGTACAAATATGCAGATAGGAATAGCTGATTAAGTTTAATCCGGACATTGGTGAGATTGGATCAAGCTTGTAATTGACCCTTGCATTGTAGCTTGCATTGACCCTTCATGGTGTGCATACAAATGCAACACTTAGCATTTAACTGAATGAATCGTCACCAGCCAGTGCTTGGCCTATTTGCACAGTTAATCAAGTTTCTGTTGAAACCTGTGACAACTTTCCTCATTGCCCACCTTATCACCAATCTCAGTGAACAGGTAACGGACAGAAATAGCCGAAGTTGCTTAGTATCAGCTGACAGAGGCGACGGCTTGGTGAGCTTCACCGTATAGGGTGTGGAACAGACTGTGGGACTGGTGCTGATGGGCGATGGGGTTTCATGCCACTGTTGGCTGCGTGTGCATGGCCAGTAACCATCTTCCAACACTTCTGGAAGCATACTGACGTCTGACCTGACATAATAGGCTGAATGTTTCACGGCAGTGGTTTAAACCAGGAACACCGTCTCCCAATAGGGAGTGGGATGTCTATGCGATGGGAAAAGGAGAATGTCCAAGCACCGAGTGCTGAATCATGGGATTAGTGTAAAGGAGGCCCTATTGCTCGTCGTAACGGCGTGCAGCTGAATGGCCTGAATCTACCATGTAGCGTGGCGAAGGGTTGCCTCGGTGTGTGCAGTAGTCACTTCCTCAACAGCGGTCATGGATTAGTGCACATGCGCCGGAAGACTGGTGCCGATTAGGTCAATTACGTTTATTCCCGATCTTGGTTCATGAATCCCTCCCGCAGCCGCAACCAATCTCGTCGCTTTTCAGTGTAGGACTCAGGCAGATCAGGTATTCGTGACGCTGGCTCGAAGTGCCGAATGGCCTCCTCCTGCACCTAGTTTCCAAGTTTCTATGTTTCTAAAACAAACCGAGATTTTGGATGTGCCGGTTGGGTCAGAACCCGTTGCAGGAAATGGATACTCGACGCTTTGGTTCACGACCCATCGGGTCTCGATGATGCAAGATGAGCTGTGGGAACCTCAAATGGTGATTATCTGTTTCCCTCAACAAATGCTGCCTAACCCGTTGTGTTTCTCTTGGCTGATCATTACCAGGTTATTGGATAGGAAGTTCATGTTCACACGCCATAGGAGCAGAAAATAGGCGATGCGGCCCATCCAATCTACTCCGCCATTCCATCGTGGCCTTTCAATCTTCCCCTCTCAGTGTCATTCTCCTCCCATCAACCCAAAACCTTTGACACCTTTAAACTGATCAAGAACCAGTCAACCTACGCTTTACAAACACCCAAGGTCATGGTCTCCAAAGCCGTTGACACAGCATAGCGAGTGTACAAAAAATATGTATTACATTTATTTTATTGTTTGTCAGAGGGAACTGGAGAGGCAGATACAATGACAACATTTAGCAGATATTTGGACAGGTTAATGACTGGGAAAGGCTTCCGAGGAAATGAGCCAAACGTGGTAAACGAGAGTAGCCTCCGATGAGCAACTTGCTGCCGTGGCTGACTGGGTCTGAAAGATCTGTTTCTCTGGTGGGGGGGATTGATGGACAGAGTAGACAGTGCAGACGGTTCCCATCGCTTGACTCTGGAACGCACTGACTGTATATGTGGTGGGTTTAGGTCCCACCGTGGCCTTCAATTGGGTAAATATATTGAAAGGGTAAATTTTCAAAAGAAACGAGGAGTGGAACTGGTGAGTTGATCGGTCAGGCAGCACTAACATGATGAGATGAACAGTCGCTTCTATGCTGCAATCATCGTGAGATTCTGCCGTCTATCATCTTGCTGGCGATTAAATAACGGCCGATTGTGCAGTCCTGTACCCAGCTTGGATTTGTACTGCTCCCTTATGCTAAGTAGGTGGATGAGCAATATTACACTCTATCAGAGAGTGTTGTCACTTTTCGGAAGCAGCTTGGCTATAGACAGAATCTATTATACAGTGCAGGTCGCCAGTGTTACGGGTGAATAGATACTAATAGAATAGAGGGATATCGACGGCACGTAGGCAAAGCTGGCTAATCCATGCAGGCAAATTGATAGATATGGACGGGTTAAGTCGAGGGCTCGGCCACCATTTCATGACTCTCTGGCTTTGCTCCTGGGCTTGTCGCCTAGATTTGGACCTTCGCAATACACACTGGCCTCAGATGTTTCGAGTGAATCCAAATGAGCTTTAGCCCGTCTTCAGTGATGGCAAATATCTCAGGAGAGACCGGAGACAGATTACCCTCGCAGTATTTCTGGCTGAATACAGCTTTCAATGTGTCTGCCTTGTCCTCACTCATATACTCTGACAGTTATGTCAGTTGCACATGTTTTATCTCACATATTGTCATTTAAAAACAGGTCGGGGCTAGCTTGCAACACATTCCTTCAAGGTCGGCAGAGGAGCGGCAGGTGACGGAACGAGTACGGGGATTGACTGCAGATGTTAAAGCCTTCGTGAGTTTTTCAAGAGCGGGTTATTTAAAAACGGAGAACCTAATTTGTAAATTAGCCAATTAGTAAAATTGGTTAATTGAACAGCAAATAAAAGTAGGGCTTGCTCGAGGGCGAGCGGCGTTGTTGAGGTGAAGTGCCTTGTTGAGTAAAGTGCGAGTCTTTGGCGAGGAGGTTGAGGCAAGAGGCAACAATTATTGTGTTGTGTGTTTAATTTAAATATTTAAGGTTAATGGCAGGGACGCTTGTTGCAGGATGCTGGAAGTCAGGGGCACCGCTGGAGTCACTCACACACAAGAGCTTTTCTTGAGGTCCTCTTAGGGAGCGCTGTATGTAGGTATGTTACAATACTTACCTCCAGCGGCGCTGCAATTCTGCCACTGGCCGTGTGCGCCTTTGAGGGGGGGGGGGGGGGGGGTTGAGACGCTTTCCCCCCCTACCTTGTCCTGGATTATATTTCGTTGGAGTGCAAGCCTTTGCTGAAGAATCGTTCCGACGGGCGTTCTATGTATTCTGATTTTAAATCGCCCGACAATTTCAGCGCTGGAGTAATTTTAAAATCAGCTTCAAAAGCCGTAAACGCCGACAACGGGGACGGATTTTAGGTACGGGACAGGTAAACGAAAGCCGCAGTATTTTTGCTGTCGATACGGGTTTAAATCCACCGCAAACCGCAACGTTCCAAATGATCGCGTTCCAGAAAAACCCACTGGCAAGATGATTTAAATGGCCATTAATTTACAGCTATATAACATTACCTGTAAATTCCTTCCTTTTGGCCTATAAATCCATGATATAGAGATTTTAAAATGATGTTATATTGCGAATTCTTGTGGGTATGTTATTTGGACACTTAGGCTATTTAAAAATGTTAATCTATTCTTAAGAAATTGATAGATGTTTAGATCTAGTAATTGAATTTTGTAATTAGCTACAATTAGGTAACTAACTAATTATATGCTTTAATTTCAAGTCATCTAAGTAAGATTGTTTCATATTTGTTTCACAATGCTCCAATCTATAATAACTGAACATTTCTTTCAGTTCTCTTAATTTTTAAGACAGTTATGGGCTTTTGATTGTCCTCGATCACAGCTTTTGTGTTAAGTCAATGGAAAAGTAATAGGGAATTTCCGAGCATGAAAATAGACATAACTTTTTTAATACTGAAGATATTAAAGTGAATTAGGTGTCAAATTAAACAATTTTTTGCTTTATCTGATGGGAAAAATTACAGTCTTGATATTTTAAATCTCAAAATGTTGTATTTATGAATGAATTGTTGATCTATGTACCACAGTTTTTTAGCACGTTGGTACCTGCACTAATGTAAAGCACTTTGGTCAACGAGAGTTGTTTTCAAATGTGCTATAGAAATAAAATTGACTTGAATTGACTTGACAACACCTGCGGTAACTGTGTCCAGGTGGGGTTCCTCAATGACCGAGTTATGGAACTGGAGCAGCAGCTGGATGACTCGCAGTCCATCCAGGAAGCCAAAAGCTTCCTGGACATGCTCTAAGTCAGATCGTCACTCCAAGAGTGTAGGATATGCGACGTAGGGACGGAAAGAAAGAGGATGAAGCGAGTGCAGGAGACCTCGGTGAGAGTTCTTCTTGCAAACAAGTCCGCCCGCTTGGTTGCTGTCGGGGCAGACGACGCTTCCAGTCCGAGTGGGGGACAGGTTGTTCCTCGCGATGAGGCTCGACCGGCGAGACCAACGTCGGGCAGGGCCATAGTGGTGGGTGATTCTATTGTCCGGGGTGCGGACAGTATATTCTGTGGCGGCAGGCGAGACTCGAGGATGGACTGTTGCCTCCCTGGTGCAAGGGCCCGAGATGTCTCGGACTGACTTCAGAACATCCTCGAGCGGGAAGGTGCGCAGCCGGAAGTGGTCGTGCATGTGGGTACAAACGACGTCGGGAAGGAGGCTGTGCAACATGAGTTCAGAGAGTTTGGAAGAAGACTGAAAAGCAGTACTTCCAGGGTGGTTTCCTTTGGATTGCTTCCAGCACCTCGTGCTGGTGAAGGCGGGAACAGGGAGACAGGGGGTCTGAATGTGTGGCTGAGGAACTGGTGCAGGGAGCATGGATTTGGATTTATAGATCACTGGGATCTCTATTGTGGTAGAGGTGCACCTTAACTGGAGGGGGACCAACATTCTGGCCGGCAGGTTTGCTAGTGCTACACGGGAGAGGTTAAAGTAAATAAGGGGGGTGGGCGGTTGGTTGACGAATTGGAAGTATAAGGAAGGAGTTAAAGGGGAAGAGAGAACAGGAAAAGTTATGAAAGACACCCGAATTAATGGGACAGAAAGTTCAAGAACGGATAAGAGAGTAAGGACGGGTGAAATAGGAACCGGTGTGAGGGCAGGTGAATCCCGAATTAAAAATGTTATATATGAATGCGCGAGAATAAGAAGTAAAATGGATGAGCTTGACGCTCGGTAAGAAATTGGTAAGTATGGTGATGTGTGAATTACGTCGAAATGGCTGCAAGAGGATCAGAGATGGGAACTGAATATTCAGGGCTACACGTCCTATCGAAAAGACGGACAGGTGGACAGAGGGGGTGTGGTGACTCTGTTGTTCAGTACCTTGCAAGGGGTGGCATAGAATCAGAAGATCTAGAATCATTGTGGATAGATCTAAGAAATTGTAAGGGTAAAAGTCTCTAATGAACGTTATCTACAGGCCCCCAAACAGTAGCCTGGATATAGGGTGCAAGTTGCATCAGGAGTTAAAATTGGCATGTGACAAAGGTAACGCTACGGTGATTATGGGAGATTTCAATATGCAGGTAGACTGGGAAAATCCGGTTGGTCGGGACCCCAAGCAAATTAGTTTGTAGAGCTCCTCCGAGATGGATTCTTGGAGCAGCTTGTAGTGGAGCCTGCCAGGGAGAAGGTAATTCTGGATTTGGTGTTGTGTAATGAACCGGATTTGATAAGGGAACTCAAGGTAAAGGAACCATTAGGCGGTAGTGACCATAATATGACGTTTGTATCTGAGGTTTGAAATGGAGAAGGTAAAATCGGAAGTGTCAGTATTGCAGTTGAACAAAGGTAACTATGAAGGCATGAAAGAAGAGGTGGTCAAAGTTGATTGGAAGGGGACCCTAGCAGGGATGACGGTGGGACAGCAAAGGTAGATATTTCTGGGAATAATCGAGAAGTGTAGGATCAGTTCATTCCAAAGAGGAAGAAAGATTCTAAGGGGAATGAGAGGTGACCGTGGCTGACAAGGGAAGCCAAGGACTGTGTAAAAAGAAAAGAAAAGACGTATAACATAGCAAAGATGAGCGGGAAGCCAGAAGATTGGAGGACTTTTAAAGATAAACTAAAGGTAACTAAAAATGCAATACGGGGAGAAAAGATGAAGTACGAAGTTAAGCTAGCCAAGAATATAAAGGAGGATAGTAAAGCTTATTTAGGTATGTGAAGAGGAAAAAAAATAGTTAAGACAAACGTGGGTCCCTTGAAGAATGAAACAGGTGAATTTATTATGGGGAACAAGGAAATGGCAGACGAGTTGAACAGGTACGTTGGTTCTGTCTTCACAAAGGAAGACAAAAACAATATCCCAGATGCACTAGGGGACAGAGAACCTAGGGTGACGGAGGAACTGAAGGGAATTTACATTTGGCAGGAAATGGTGATGGGACTGAAGGCTGATAAATCCCCAGGAAGTGGCTCCAGAAATCGTGGATGCAGGGTGATTATAGACCAATTAGCCTGACATCAGTGGTGGGAAAGATGCTGGATTCAATTATTAAACATGTAATAGCAGCGCATTTGTATAGCAGAAACAGGATCGGTCCAAGTAAGCATGGATTTACGAAGGGGAAATCATACTTGACGAATCTTCTGGAATTTTTTGAGGATATAACAAGTTTAATGGAGAATAGAGAGCCTGTGAATGTAGTCTGCCTGGACTTTCAGAAAACCTTTGATAAGGTCCCACACAGGAGATTAGTGGGCAAAATTAGAGCACATGGCATTGGGGGTAGCGTATTGACATGGATAGAAAATAAGTTGGAAGACAAGAAACAAATAGTAGGGTTTAACGGGTCCCTTTCAGAATGGCAGGCAGTGACTGCAAGGCTTAGTGCTGGGACCACAGCTATTTATAATATACATTAATGATTTAGATGAAGGAATTAAAAGTAGCATTCGCAAATTTGCGGATGACTCAAAGCTGAGTGGCAGTGTGAACTGTGAAGAGGATGCTATGAGGATGCAGGGTGACTTGGATATTTTAAAGGCGGAAATTGACAGATTCTTGATTAATAAGTGGTGTCGCGGGTTATAGAGAGAAGGCAGGAGAATGGGGTTGGGAAGAAACGATAGATCAGCCATGATTGCATGGAATAGATGTGATGGGCCGAATGGCCCAATTCTGCTCCTATCACTTATGAACTTATGAACTGAGATATTGTGAAACCGGGGAGCCAAACCTAAATATTATTGACGGTGGAGAAGAGTCTTGTGTGGGAAATGTCCAAGGAGCAAACCATTGAACCTTGACAAGGAGCGTGAAAGGATTCAGAAACAGACGGGTTACAGAGAATGCATAGACGTTATGGTGAGCGGGACCAGGCTGCATTTGTAGTGTCGGGGAAATAGAAGAAATACACACACACCGATCAAATATTACCATTGTAAATTACAAAGTTAGGTTGACATTATTATTTACACGATGTAACAATGTGTGTGAACGGATATCTAAGCCCATTTTTTAACTCCTCTCTGAATTTACTCTGGGTTAAAGCATAAATACACGTGTTAGTACATGAACGGAGGAGTCTCAACATTTATCCACACTGCTGGGCAAAATAGATTGGATTACTAAGACTTCTGTCTGTATAATTGAAGTTTACAACCGGCCAGTTTAAAGAATGTACAACGTTAGTAACCCACATCAGTATAAAATTGGCAGACACACCTAGGACTAAGACGATGGATTTCCTCCTGTTCTCCGCCTCTGGGTCAGCGCGGTTCTCTCCCTTGCTGTTGGAGAGGAGTCCTTTGCGGAGGCGATTGGCTGTGACAATGTTCCTGACAGTCAGAGGGTTAAGCACCGGGATCAGTGCGATCGGTAGCAGCGGCGTTAGAAAACTGTCAACCCACTCGTACACGGCCCAGAATAGTGATGTGTAATAATCTCGGTTTGTGACACAAAACCACGGGACACCGTCAATACCAACTCCGGGCACAAACACAAATTACCATGGAATGGATCGCAAGCAGGCAACGGCGCTCACTGCTCCCAATACCACAGCTGCATTTTTCTCCGTGCAGTATCTCGGTTTTAGCTTCTGGCAGCAAATGGCCACATATCGATCAAAGGTGAATGCGACTGTGAACCAAACAGAACAGTCCAGGGCTGCTTGATCCAAGGACACCTTCATTGAACAGACGGGAGTGATGAACAATAAACTAACTGGGAAAAAGAAGTTGTTCATTCTCGTCAATATCACGCTAAGGAAGACGAGCAACAAGTTAGCCACGGACATGGCCACCAGGTAACAGGTGATGCATCGAGATAGTCCGCACTTCCCTCGTCTTAGGATCACAATCGCCACGACGTTAACTGAAAGGAAATGAATTGAAAATAACAATTTACTTCCACAAATAATAGTAGAAACATGTTAAAAAGGAGCATGGTAGATGGCAGCAGAGAAAGACACGCGGCCCTACTAGCGGCTCCATGCGATCACGGCTGTTCATTCACTCCAGTCCCTGTTCCAACCTGCTCCCCGCGCTCCCTTCAATCCCATTGGCACCGAGAAACATCAGACGAATGATCCCTCGTAACGTGTCCTGTGTGTGGACCTGTCCAAATGCCTCAAATGTTGTTATTATTTGTGGAATTCTCTGCACAGAAGGCAGTGGAGGCCAATTCACGATGTTTTCAAGAGAAAGTTAGATGTAGCTCTTCCACAATTTACTTCCACAAATAATAGTAGAAACATTTCATGAAACACGGTAGATGGAAGATGAAAGACACGCGGCCCTATTGCGGCTCGATGGGATCACGGCTGTTCATAATAATAATAATAATAATAATAATAATAATAATAATAATAATAATAATAATAATAATAATAATAATAATAATAATAATAATAATAATAATAATAATAATAACAATAATAATAATAATAATATATGTTATTGTCATTGCACATAAGTGCAACGAGATTTAGTATGCAGCTTCTATCCGATGTCATAACTTAAACAACCTAAATTAAAATTGGACTTAGATACCCGAGAACATGGTTTATAAAAAGAACAGTAATCATCATCATCATTCTTTATTGTCATCTTGCAAAACAACAATTGTACATTGCAAAATGAGAAGACGTTTCCCAGGGAATACCGGAGCATCGCGCATAAAAACTTAAATATTTCACGCATAAATAAAAACGATAAAAAAAACAAAACAAAAAAACAAAAAACAATCCAGTTCCTGATAAAAACAGTACGAATAGTTAATAAAGTGCAGGGTAAAAAAAAAGCAACATTAAAATACAAGTTAAAAAAACAGTCATAAAATGTCCAGGGCAGCTGATTTAAGTGGCCTGAGCCAGTGCCAGAGTTATTACTCGGTGTAATAAATTGTCAGTGCAAAAGCAGCAGAATCAGGTGGAGTGCCTGTTTAGCAGCCTCACAGCCTGTGGAAGGAAGCTGTTTAGCAGTCTGGTTGGACCTGTCCAAATTGCTGAAATGTTGTTATTCTTTGTGGAATTCTCAGCCACAGAAGGCAGTGGAGGTCAATTCACTTCATGTTTCCAAGAGAAAGTTAGATGTAGCTCTTAGGGATAACGGACTCAAGGGATTATGGGTAGCAATCAGGAACAGGGTACTGATTTTGGATGATCAGCCATGATCATATTGAATGGCGGTGCTGGCTCGAAGGCTCCGAATGGCCTACTCCTCCACCTATTTTCTATGTTTCTATGTTAGTTTCGTAGAATCATACGGCCCGGAAACTGGTCGTTCAGCCCACCTATGAGTATAGCAGTTGGGAGGCCATGTTAACGTTATACTGGGCATTGGCGCTGCCGCATTTATGATATTGCGTTCATTATAGTGAGGGGTTCAGCAGGCAAGGACTTTATGTTTTGGCGCGCAGGAGGAATAAATCGGGTAAATGCACAGTAGATTACCCAGAATAAGGGAATCGAGGCCAGGGTGCACGGGCCCAAGTGAGAGGAGAAAGATAGGATACGATCCTGAGCGGTAACTTTGTCATACAAGGATAGGTATACGGAACGAGAGGAGATAGTTGAGGCAGGTACTGTCATAACGTTTAAAAAAACATTTGGACAGATACATGGATAGGAAAGGTTTCGAGGGATATGGGCTAAACGCGAGCAAGTGGGACCAGTGTATATGAGTCATTGACTTTATGAATGTACTCACTCAGGCGGCACAGAGTCGCAGAACACCAGAGACCCGGGTTCGATCCTAACATCGAGTGTTGGCCGTGTGGAGTTTGCATGTTCTCCCTGTGACCGCGTGGATGTCCTCCGGGTGGAGGTTTACAAGAATGATCACAGGAATGAGTGGGCTAACATAAGATGAACATTTGACGATACTGGACCCGTATTCGCTATAGTCCAGAAGAATGGGGGGGGGGGGGGGGGGGGGGTCAATGAAACGTACAAAATAGTGAAAGGCTTGCATAGAGTGGTGTGTGGAGGATGTTTCCATTAGCGGGAGAATCTAAGACGAAAGGACATAGCCCCAGAATTAAACGCATTCCATTGGGAGGGAGATGAAGAATTAATTTCGGAAGAGGATGGTGAATCTGTGGAATTATTTGCCTCAGAAGGCTGTGGAGGCGGTCAATGGATATGTTTACGGCAGAGACAGATAGACTAGTAAGGATAAACGAGAATTTATCAGTTTGATCTTTATTTTATGAGGAGGAACGTTGAGGGACTACGTGAAGAAACCCGCTAGGACGCATGCGTGTATTCTTCAAAGCAGCGGTGTGAAATCACAGATAACTGTAATGACCAAACATAGTAAGATTAGACAACAGATACCAGTTCAGACTATGATCAAGGGTGGGAGCGGAGGGCACGTAGTCCCTCAACGTTCCTCCTCATAAAATAAAGATCAAACTTCAAACTGGTAAGTTCTCGTTTAATCTTACTATTTTACTTCGGAGTCACGTGAGTGACTACGTGAAGATTTTAAAGCTCTGTGATTTCATGCCGTGGAACGAGTCCATGCATCACATCTGCCTTGATTTTTGGGGAGAATAGAGTTAACATCATTAGAGATCAATACGATATTGAAATCCAACAGTAAAAATATTAACACCAATTATTGCCCCTATTTATGGGTATATTATAGTACAGAACTTAAATTTGTTTCTGCAAATGTTCCAGGTTCAATGACTGGTTTGTTATAAAGTCGCTGGAAAATTCCTCCGTTGACCATCCTGCTATCTTGAGGATTAGGTCCATTGGTTCGTCCAACTTTATAGCTGCCAATGTAGCTGCAGCCCTAGTGGAGTGAGATTTGAAATGCTAGTGTCCACTCCAGCCTATTTAGGACTTGTTTTAGCCATCTAGAGATGGTCTGGACTGTCACTGTTTTGAATGGCTTTAGTAGCTGATTAAAGTGACATTTCTTCCCTCTGATGATCTTCGTATACTTCATGTATGATAGTAAGTGAGTTATAATACAGAGACGGCCATCTGTAGGGTAGGCTCTGAATTAAAAAAAAAATTTAGGCGTGTTGACCCCTGTCTGTTCTGTATGACTATTACACTGATGTAAACCATAAATTCCAGATGAATTAATCATGTTGTCCAACCTTATTTTCTGTGGTGACTGGACCCTTTGTAGCGTGACCAGGACCATCAGCATGACTGTTTTCATATTCAGTTTCCGTAGGAACAGAGCTGTAGCTGGAGACCAGTTTCTTAACATGGTCAGTGCAATGCTCACATCCCATATTTGGGAGTACCTGGTTCTTGGGGTTAATTTTAAAAATGCCCCTCATGAGTTTGTTTACCAGGGTTTGTCCCAACAGAATGCCGCTCTCTACCTTCGACAGGTATGTTGACAGAGCACTTCTGGCGCTGTTGATGGCACTTGGACTGAGCCTCTCATCGTAATGGAGGCTTGCCTGGAATTCCAGAACAGACGGGATGTTCATAGATCTGTGGGTGATGATTATTGTTGTGACAGTACTTCCCATTATTAGATGATACCAAGCACTGATGTTTGGGTGGACTGTCTGTGAACCGCTGAAATAATTCCGCATTCGGTCCGTCAGTCCCAGGTGTAGCAGAGGTGCTTACAACTCTAAATAAATAGGTTAATATATAATAGTGACATGGATAACTCCCCTTGTTGCGGAAAGACCCAGTAAGTTAGGTCTATGATGGATGGTGATGTATGGTTCTGACCCAAGTTGATACCACCAATACCCATTGGTTGCGTGGGGCCATCAGGTATTATCAAAATTCGAGACGTGGAGTCTATAGTTTCTTCCTAAATACCCGACTGATGAGGCAAAGGGAGGGATGCATAAAGGATCCCCCAATCAGCGAAGATACATCTGAACCACTGCCCCAGGTTCTGGCTCCCAAGAACATAATTTGATAACTGGTAAGAGCATGGATGTGAATAGCTCGTTATCTGGTGTTCCATACCGGCTGTTCCAGCAATACATATTTTATCCACCATCCATACAGTGTTTTTAGACTTAGCGTGACCTGTTGTCTGCCACTAAATTCAGTTTCCCTGGTAGTTGGAAGCTGATATCCAATCTCTATCTGGAAACGCTATTAATCCAGATTAATAGAGACAGTAACTCTAAGACTATTGCCTCCATCACAGTGAGGAGGTGTTTGGTGAACTCACTGTGGTGGATGTTAGTTTGTGTTTATTGTGTGTTGTTATTATTACATGTATGGCTGCAGGCAACAACATCTCGTTCAGACCGAAAGGTCTGACTGACAATAAAGGATTCAATTCAATTCAATTCAATTCACAAATAGTGTTGGCCAGATAGTCAAATGATGTCGATATGTTTCTACCCATATGGTTGACACATGCTACCCCGGTGGTGTTGTCAATTTGTAGACTAACATGCTGGTAATATAACCCAAAACAATATGACTTAAAGCCATGACTAGCTCTCACTTCCCCAGGTATATATGCCCAACGTTAGTAGTGATGCCTCCTGAGCATTCCATCTCCCCCTCAGCTGGAGATGGAATTAGTAGCATCCCAATCCAAGGCCCATCAGTATGTGGTTCCATAGACGGGTAACTGAGTTTGGTTAGGAACAATGCCTAATGTATGTTCCACCATTTTTGTACCATGGTAGCCTCTGTTGGTTGCTTCATTCGTCTGTCAGAATGAACCCCACATAACTTCTTGAGTGACGCGTGTTACGCTCTGTACTATGATTATGTAAAGGTCCGATATCATGTGGCTGTCACATAGCCCCTAATGCCAATTATTCTACTACCAGTCTGATAGATGGTTTAGTTCCCTGCAAGCCTCCATAAAGGCTGTACCCTTTCTTACGGCAAATTCACTGCCATGTGAACTGTGTTAACGGTGGACCGCAGACGATGTTTCTTTCCTGTGATACGTGTTGGATGTCCTCCATAACTACTATAATATATGGGCACTGTAGTTCAGTATGCGCTTTAGTTGATTCTTACCCGTTAAGCATGAACATTCAGTTCGGTACATGCTGAACTGGAGGATAATGGAATGAATAATTCTAAGGTATACCCTTATAACTATGAATTTTAAGTGTCGCTAGAATAATTCTATGCATACAGATGGATCTGTTATCTCCCACCAACCTCCCTGGTTACTATTAGTAGGTGTGTTACTATTTCGGCATTCTCCGTGGTCGTTGGGGTGCCGGTGTCTGATGAGGGTAGCACATTTCCCAGGAAGTAGTTTTTAAGACGTTCCTTAATGTGCCCCAGAGTTCCCTCTATGTGAAGTTCTTTCCCTGTTAAGATAAGATGCCTCCAAATTTTAATATTGGAGGTTGGGAGGTTCCAGGTTAGCATATAAGGCTAGTGCATCCTGGTGATCTGGTGTCATGTCTCTGTTTATAGTGCGACCGATCCCGTCCCGCTGTTAGGACTTAGAACTTTCTTTCGTTTCAATTCCGTGCCCTACCATGTTTTGGTTGATACTGGCAACATTCAGGTTTGCAGTTCCCTGATGGTTATCTGCACCCTAAGTGTACTAGGGGTATGTTCTGCTCCCCTGTTCACGTCCAGCCGGAAATTGACCCCCCTATACTCCCCTCTGATGAGGAGAACACTGTGCAGCCCTAGATGAGGTACTGCTGTAGGACTTACTAGCTACCCCTCTGTGACAAGTCTCCATCTCATGGAGCTGCCACTTACCTGCTCCAACAGCCGCTCCAGCTGGTCCCGATGCTCTCGGGCACCCAACCGGCTCCAATGCACATGATCACTGGTCATCGCGGCTGCTCCTGATGCCGTTACTCCTGAGGCTGCTCCTTCTCCAGTTCCGGCAGCCAGCCCAGGATTGACTCTCGGTGTTCCCCTCTGATGAGTGAGAAACTCTGTGCCGCCCCACAAGGAGTACTGCTGTGGGCTTGTTAGTTGCCCACTGTGGCTTTGCCTCTTTGGAGTATTTCCACTCTGCAGCCCCACAAAGGGTACTGCTCCTGCAGCCGGTCCAACCGGCTCCAATGCTCTCGGGCACTGGCCGCCCCCGACTGCTCTTTATTCTGCATGCTGCAGCCGCTACAACCGTCCCCGGTGCTCACGGGCACTGGCCGCTCACGGCTGCTCGTCATGCTGCAGCCGCTCCAACCGACCCCGGTGCTCACGGGCACTGGTCGCTCGCGGCTGCTTAATTTCTCCTGCAGCCGCTGAAACCGACCCCCATGCACACGGGCACTGGTCGCTCGTGGCTGCTCCTCTCCCGACCGGCCGGGCAGGCGCGGGAGCGAAGTCGGGAGCGAAGTCGGGCACAGCTGTTCCCATTACGGGAGATCAGCGTGCCGTTTGCTGCTGCTGCCGGCTGCCCGCAATTCTGCGGTTCTCCCCCGCCAGCGTTCCCGCAGCCTTCGTGGATCTGGTCCATGTCTCCATCTAAAAGGTAAGTGGAAGGAACGCAGAGTCTCTTACCTGCTGTTCCCGACTTTCAAATTCTGGAACGCAGAGTCTTCTTATCTACTGTTCCCGGCCTTCAAATTTTGGCGCTAAGGGGAACGTCGTTCCCCCTGCTGTGATTCGTTGCAATGCGTGTAGCGATATGACACGCATGCGTCCTAGCGGGGTTCTTCACGTAGTCACTCACGTGACTCCGAAGTAAAATCTTGATTAGTATGAGTATCATGGTTTATGAGGGGTTTGGAGGGAGAGATAGATCAGTCCTGATTGAAGGCATATTAGATTTGATGGGATGAATGAGCTAATTATGCTCCTATAACTGAAGACCTTACGACCAGTCAACGTATTTTATAAGTACAATCAAGCCATACACAATCACAACACAAGCACAGAGAGATAAATACCAGACTGCAGAACATAGCGTAACACTGTTAGTGCATTACAGTTACATAGGAGCATTTTGTGAGTTTTCGGAGTGGTAACGTTTAAGAAACGTTTGGACAGATACGTGAATAGGATAGGGTTAGAGGAAAATTGTCTAAACGCAGGCAGGCAGCACTAGTGCAGACGGGGCATGTTAGTCGGCGTGGGCAAGTTGGAGAGGGGTCTGTCTCCACGCTGTATGACTCTATAACTCGATCCTTGACGTTCATGGTGATTTCCATACTCGCGGTACTTTCCCTAAATTATCATGCTAATCGGATGCTCAGAGGACTATAAGAGATAGATCAAATACAATTTCCCTCACTTAGTTACGTTGGATCTGCTCATTCCCAATGCTCCCAATGTTATGTGATTACGTCTTTCATTGCAGATTCCCTCATATTCCCGCCTCCGAGCTCATGCCAACGGATTGTTTTTACCCGTTCTGTCTTTTTCTTCCTAGATAATGGGGTTAAAGATTCAACCCAAGCATCATAAATATCGTTACCTCTCTCTCCGCAACCAGCTCGTTCTAAACGCAGGGACGCAGTTCATCACTTCTTAAATTTCGACCTCACCGTGCACTGGTGATTTCGTAAACCTCCATATGGTCACCTGAGAGCTAATGCCTTTATTTCCCCAATTCCAGCTGAACCCTTGGCGCTCTGGTAGTTCTTACAGTTTCTGCGTTTTATTCGATAAAAACAAAACCAGGTTCAGGAATAGCTACTTCCCCACAGCCATCAGGCTATTAAACATGGCTCGGACAAAACTCTGATTATTAACAACCCATTATCTGTTATTTGCACTTTATCAGTTTATTTATTCATGTGTGTGTATATTTATATTATGGTATATGGACACATTGATCTGTTTTGTAGTAAATGCCTACTATGTTCTGGTGTGCTGAAGCAAAGCAAGACTTTCATTGGCCTATCAGGAAAACATGACAATAAACTCACTTGAACTTGGACTTGAACTTGAACTTTAATTCTTCTCCTATTTCGCTATTTTCTGTCATAGATCCTGGACTCTACGACCCACGTTTACCCTCGAATGTCATCCATTTTATGTGTCATTGACAGCTCTTACGGTCTGTTTTGGATATCAGTCTACTCTCTTATTCTTTTTCACTTCTTTGTCTCTTTGCTGCCCTTGCTGAGGCGAATTCCAAAGAATTCGCAGTCCGCAGGTAAGTGGCAATCTGGCAAATTTATTACACTGTTCTTAAACGTTATATCTCAGAATCACACAGAAGATAGAAACAAAATGCTGGAGTAACACGGCGGGACAGGCAACATCTCTGGAGAGAAGGAATAGGTGACGTTTCGGGTTGCGACCGTTCTTCAGACTCAAGAATGGTCTCGACCCGAAACATCACCCATTCCTTCTCTCCAGAGATGCTGCTTGTCCCGCCGAGTTCCTCCAGCATTTTGTGTCTACCTTCGGTTTAAACCAGCATCTGCAGTGCCCTGCTACACACTCAGAGTCACACAACACGGAAACTAGACATTCGGCCCAACTTGTCCATGGGGACCAAATTCTCCACCAGCCTGCGTTTGACCCATATTCTCTGAACATTTCCTATTCGTGTACCTGTCCAAATATATTTTAAACGTTGTAGTTGTACTTTCTTCTTTCACTTCCTCTGGCAGCTCGTTCATTTACCTATCACCCTCCGTATGAAAACAAGGTCTTCAGGTGTCATGTAAATCCTTCCTCTCCCACCTTAATCCAAATGCCCTCCAGCTTTAGACAGCTATGGGGAAAGGATTGTGACCATGCATCACATCAACGCCTGTCATATTGCAAACCATCTAAAGATCACCCATTTACCCGCCTCCCTCGAAAGTAAACAGTCCCGGACGATACAGTCTTACCATGTATCTGAAGACGTCCAGTCACGGCAAAGATCTTGGGAACCTTTCCTGTGCCCATTCCTACTTACTCACATCCATCGTCTACCATCAGTAAGCAATGGCGTATCGCAGGGATTGGTGTTGGGACCTTTGTTTTTTTTAATATAATATAAGAAACTAAATTAGACGAGAACGTATGTGATCTGATGTTGATCTGTTGACAGCACGACGGATGGCGGAGTAGCGGAGAATAAGGACAATTATCAGTACTCCACACCCAGGCAGTTAAAAGGAAAGCCAACCTCATTACACATGATCCCACCCACCCCCTGCACAAGTCCCTCCAACTTCTGCCATCAGGCAGCCGATATAAAGTCCCCCTATCCAAGAAAAACATCCACAAAAACTCATCAATACCCATTGCCATAAACAGCTTAAATAAAAAATGAACAAGGGACACATTAACCCTGACGCACTGTCACTTTACACGTATCCACAACTTTTATCTTGTCTATTTTTATAGTTTCTAATCTTTATACTTGCTTTTAAGATCTATACACACTGTGTGTGCTCGCATAAATCTGTGTTGTTTGACTGCTTATCAGTACATTGTCCTGGTTGTATGTTGAGCCACGTCAAATAAGATTTTCTGTTACGACAGACAATAAAGTTTTCTGAATCTGAATCTGAATCTGAAGGAGAGGTGCCCTGATAAACAGAAAGACATATCAACTGGACAGTTGGTTGGACAATTATATTTAATCGAATCGATAATTGAATTTAATCGCGACAATTGTGAGATGATGCACATTGGGTTGTCTAATATTGGCCGGACATAGACAAACATATAGACATCGGATGCGTTGACATACACAATTATCCTGCATTGCAGGTTTACAGTACACTGAACATGGCAACACAAGTGGATAGGATAGTGAAGAAAACATTTAGCTTGCTTGCTTCACAGGCAGAGACACTGCGAAGGAACTGAGGCAAGGTGTTGCAGCGGTAAAAGTCATCGATTAGGGTGCACTTGCAATACTGAATACACTTCTGGTCCCAATGCTATAGAAATGATATGGTAGCGGTAGAAAGAGTCAAGAGAAGATTCGCCAGGATAATAGACAACAGTCAATAGACAATAGGTGCAGGAGTGGGCCATTCGGCCCTTCAAGCCAGCACCGCCATTCAATGTGATCATGGCTGATCATCCACAATCAGTACCACCTTTCTGCCTTCTCCCCATATCCCGTGACTCTGCTATCTTTAAGAGACCTATCTAGCTCTCTCTTAAAAGTATCCAGCCAACCGGCCTTCACAGCCCTCTGAGGCAGAGAATTCCACACTCACAACTCTCTCTGTGAAAATGTGTCTCCTCATCTCCGTTCTAAATGGGTTATCCCTTATTCTTGAACTGTGGACCCTGGGTCTGGACTCCCCCAACATCGGGAACATGTTTCCTGCCTCTAGCGTGTCCAACTCCTTAATAATCTTATATGTTTCAATGAGATCCTCTCTCATCCTTCTAAACTCCAGAGTGTACAAGCCCAGCCGGTCCATTCTCTCAGCATATGACAATTCCGCCATCCCGGGAATTAACCTTGTGAACCGACGCTGCACTCGCTCAATAGCACAATACTCCAGGCGTTGTTTTACTAGGGCCATGTACAACTGCAGAAGGACCTATTTGTTCCTATACTCAACTCATCTTGATACGAAGTCCAGCATCCCATTCCTTTCTTCACTGCCTGCTGTACCTGCATGGTTATTTTCATTGACTAATGAAAACGACCCTCAGATCTGGTTGTCTTTCCCCTTTTCCCAACTTGACACCATTTAGATAATAATCTGCCTTCCTGTTTTAGCTACTAAAGTGGACAACCTCACATTTATCCACATTAAGCTGCATCTGTCATGCATTTGCCCACTCACCCAACGTGTCCACGTCACCCTGCATTCTCATAGCATCCTCCTCACAGTTCATACTGCCACCCAGCTTTGTGTCATCTGCAAATGTGCAAATGTAATCCCTTCGTCTAACTCATTAATATATGTTGTAAATAGCTGCGGTCCCAGCACCGAGCCTTGCGATGCCCCACCAGTCACTGCCAGCCATTTTGAAAGGGATTTGTTCCATTCTGAAAGGGACCCGATGCATGGAATGGGGGGTTTTAATTAATAGAAAGGATTGGATGGGCTTAGGTTCCTTACACTGGAGCCCAGATCGGACAGTGAATTATAAAATTACGAGATGCATAAACATCATAGATAATCATGATTTCTATCAAGAGGATAGGAGAGATGATATGGATTGAAGGGGAAAGAGAGATATGTAACGGCGACCTCAGGGGAAATATTTCACACCAAGGTAATTCCCAAATACGTGGAACTTGTAATCAGCACTCCCCTTTGCAACTGAATCCTCCACTTCCTGACCAACAGGCCATTATCAGTGAGGATAGATGACAAATCATCATCTATTATAACATAAAACTCTATGTCCGGCTGGCTGTGTGGCCGGGTGTGTTTCTGACTTGTGGCTGCCAGCCTTTGATTCGGTGCCACGCCAACGTCAGACGCAGAAACGCCCAGATTTTTTCCATTTCGGTAGAGATTTCACTTTTCATTCCAAGTATCCACTCCTGATTAATGTCGTCGTGTTTATGTACACATTTTTAATAAAATCCTCCCCCCGCCCAATAAAAACCCCCAGCTCTCATCCATAACATGTTGGTGAACGTTCCATCGTGTGATGTCACAATGCAACGTTCCATCGTGTGATGTCACAATGCCCAATGCTCACATATGTCCAATCGGAATGGATCCATCCCGCCGCCTGTGTCGAAGCACGTCTTCACGTGTGTGGGAATAGAGAAAGAGGATTGGGGTGATAGGGAATGGGGAACAGATGGGTTGTCCTACGCCTCTCCTTCCACTCTCCCCTCCCCACTATTTCCCCTCTCTCCCCCCCCCCACTCCTCTCCCCCTCCCTCCCCTACCCCATCTCCCTCCTCCCCACATCTCCCGCACACATCTCTCCACCTCTCCCATCCCTCTCTCCTCCCCTTCTCTATCTCCCTCTCCTCACCCCTCCCTCTCTCCTCCCCCTCCCCCTCACACCCCATCCCTCTCCCCCCCCACCCCCATTCCATCCCCACTACCATCTCCCACACCCTTCCCACTCTCCACAACATCCCTCCCCCCCACCTCCTTCCCTCCGCCACTCCTTTCACTCTCTCCCTCTCCTCCCCCACCCCCTTCCCCCTCCCCACTCTTCTCCCACCCCCCTTCCTTCCCCCACCCCATTCTCTCCTCCTCCCCACCCTTCCCCCTCCCCACTCTTCCCCCTCCATCCCACTCGTCCCCCTATAACGCCCTACCCCATCTCCCTCCTCGCCTACCTCCCCTCTCCCCCACACCTCACTCCGCTCCACTCTCTTCTTCCCTCCCCTCCCCCACCCCTAACTCCTCCCCCTCTACATCTCCTTCTCCTCACCCCTCTCCTCTCCTCCCTCTCTTCCTCCCACCACCATCCCTCTCTCACCCACCCCCCTTCCCTCTCCCCTTCCCTCTCCCCCTTCCTCCCCCACCCCTTCCCTCTGTACCCCCACCCCTTCACCTCCCCCTACCCCGCTCTCCTCACCCTCCCAAATCTCTCCCGTTTCCTCCTCCCCCTCCTCCCTCCCTCCCACCTTCTCACCCTCCCCTCTCCCCACCCCGTCTCCCTCCCTCCCCCCACCTGTGTGTTTGGGGGGTGGTTAGTGTGAGTGTGATGCCGCAGCACCAGCCCCCCCCCCCCCCCCTCCCCGCAAACGCACGGTGGGGAAACAGACCCAGCGGGTCTGCACGGTCTAGTCAACTATAATTCTCAACACTGGTACCCCGCAAGGATGCGTACTAAGCCCCCCACAATACTCCTTGTACACACATACCGGTGCAGACAAATACCAATGCAACTCAACTTACAAGTTCACAGATGACACCACCGTAGTTGGCTCAATATCAAATAATGACGGAGTACAGGAAGGTGATCGAGAACCTTGTGTCAAGATAACAAACTCCCTCGATGTCAGCAACGCAAAGGAGATAGAGACCGATTTCGGGGAAAATAGCGGTAAACATAACCCGTATACATTGACGGAGCCAACGTAGAGATGGTCCACTGTTTGAGTTCATCGCAATAAATATCAACAGCAATTTGTCCTGGAGCAGCCACATCAAAGCTATGCACAAGAAACCATACTAATGCATCTGGTTCCTTAGACCGCTTATGACGTTTGTGATGTCCCCAACGAGTCTCATCTACTACAACCGCGTGGAAAGCATTTTATCGGCACGCATCACACAATAGTTTGGGAATAGATCCATCTATCTCCATAAGACGTTGTGAAGACTAGTGGACACAGCCCAGACCATCACATAAACCAACATCCCATTGACTCCATCAACACTTCACGCTGACTCGGCAAGGCCACCACGCTAAACAAGGACCAGCCTCACCCTGGTCATCCCTCGCCTCCCCATCCGGCAACAGGTACAGTAGTTTAAAAACGCACACCTCCAGATTCAGGGACAATTTCTTCCCAGATGCTATCAGCCAACTGAATCTTTCTCTCATCAGCTAGAATGCGGTCCTGGCATCCCATCTAACTCATTGGAGACCTTTGAACTATATGTAGTCGGACTGTATCTTGCAGTATATGTCTTTATGTGAGCACTGTGGAAGGCTTGATTGTATTCAAGTATACACGTTACAATAATGAACTAAATTGAACACCGTTGTTATCAGGAAATATCCGTGTAGGGAGGAAATGCAGATGCTGGTTTACACCGAAGATAGACACAACAAGCTGGTGTAACTCAGCTGGACAGGCCGCAACTCTGGAGAGAAGGAATGGGTGACGTTTCAGGGTCGAGACCCGTCTTCAGTCATTCCTTCTCTCCAGAGTTGCTGCCTGTCCCGCTGAGTTACTCCAGCATTTTGTGTATTTTTATCAGGAAAGAACTACCAGTGGAGAGCCTTGAGGCGGATACAAATACCAACATTTAAAGGCACTCGCACAGGTACTTAGAGAAGAAAAGGAATATCTGATCCGGCGCATACAACGTCTCCCAGAGATACGGAGTGATAATATTTGATTGTTAAAAGTGCCTCGAAACCGGCTAGCTTTGCTAAGGTTTATAAATACACTGGATCGTCTTTTTATGTTGCTGTAAATAATGAGATTTTGGACAAAAATCAGGGAGGGATCAAAATCTGCGTCCTGTGAATTCAGGCGCTATAATAACCCAACAGAAAAGATTCAATGCAAACGTCATCTTTACCAACAAAAATCTGTTTGATGCTTTTAATAATAATTCAGAAATCCAAATAACAGTTCACTGGGTCAACATCCTCCTCCGTAGTTGTGACCACACGGCGATCAGTGAAAGCGAGACATTCAGCAAAGTTACTTACAGTGTAAGCAATAACGTTACAATTATGGGAGCTAGATCTCCCGGGTAATAGTCCCGATGACCGAACCGGTAACACCGAACATACAAAAAGCCTTTACAAAAGGACCAGAGCATCGACACACAACTCTGGGCAGCGGGTTCGAGACCCGAGCGGCGCCTTACCGGTAACTCCAATGACCGCAAGAACAGGGTAGTATATGCGCTCGATCTGGAAGATTACTGGGTATCCCATTTCCTCCGAGAAATCCCTGGTGCCGTGCACGCGGCGATTCTGCCCGGCCCAATGTCATGATGTGTTTAGAGAAGCATCATTTATATTGGGAACCCATCTTCAGTGTGACAATTAGCGGAGTCATGTGATCAGTGGATTAGTTACACACAGCTGAACAGGGAAGCGCCAATGCAATTTAATTTGAAGGTTGTCGTGTAATTGGATCTATTATGAGGGATTTTTACGAGACAGATGCCAATGGAGGTGCAATGGCGCAATTTTCCTTGTCCCGTTAACAAACGGAGTCACCCACCACTCTCGGATGCAGAGGGTGAGCATCTATGGGAGAGATGGTGCGTTTCCAAATGTAACTAAGATGAACAGCCTCCTCCCTACCCAAGAGGATATCTTATTGGGGGGTTTTTCTCGAGGGTCAGATGAGTGGAATGCTATTTCCTGTTGCTAAAATGAACTGGGTTGTCTTGGGCAATTAAGGAGGACGTTCTATTTTTAATGATACAGACTGCAGCCACACCGCGTGTTAGGCCCTGGGATGTTTATGAAGGGGACTGTGTGACGATAATTTAATTTCCATTCTCTCCCTTTGAAGTTAACCATTTTAGTGAGATCGATCTTACCTTCCAAGGAACAACTCCTGTTCCTTGCACTGGAGTGGTTGACCAACAAATTCACCACCTCCTTTATATGGCACGACGAACCGGGACATTGACTGACTGGTTCTATCAGAGTCTCTTTGATGTGATCTTCAAGTTCAAGTTCGTATTTATTATCACATGCACCAATTGGTACAGTGAAATTTGAGTTACCATACAGCCATACAAATAAAAAGAACACAATACACAACAGAGTTTAACATAAACATCCACCACAGCGGAATCAACGTTCTCACTGTGATGGAAGGCAAGACAGTTCAGTCATCGTCCACTTTGTTCATCCGTGGTCAGGGCCTAGAACCCTCCGCAGTCGCCGCTCCGGACGGCCCGATGTAGAGGCCCTCTCACTAGCGTGATCAGGATGATCGAAACTCCGGCGTCGGAACGGATCGGAACACACTCTGCGGCATCACAATCTTTCAGCATCGGCCGCTTCTTACCGGAGACTGCGGCTTCCGAAGTCCACAGGCCGAGCTGTGCGGAACTCCAACACTGATGATCCTCGGCAAAAGATCCCAGGCTTCCGGGATGTTCAAGTCATGCGATCAAAGCTGCTTTGATTAAGGTCACTCACCTGCCATTGGCAGGCTGCCAAATTCAGACATGTTTGATTCATGCTTCTCTCTATGCTTTGAATCAGTGAAGGAACGTCCTAGTCACAATTAGTAGGGGTTCGGCCCGAAACGTCGCCTATTTCCTTCGCTCCATAGATGCTGCTGCACCCGCTGAGTTTCTCCAGCAATTTTGTGTACTGGATAGAATATGTCACTTGATAATTCCCAAGAAAGGTACATGAAAGATTGATATAAGACACTCCGAGGTACAATTACATTGTACATTTCATAGTTCTCTCTAGGTGGTTACACAGGTAAACAGAAGAAGGCATGGGGCATGATTTCCTTTATTATCTGCGCAATTCTGCACAGGAGCAATATGTGCAGTTCTGGTCGCCCTACTCTTCTATGTCTACGTTTTATGTTATGTCTATGACCTTCCCTCCTACGGTACCCGATCATGCCCCGTACCCACAAAAACACGCTGAAAATGATGCCAACTTAAATTAATCCTTTTTGCTGCATGAGACCCTTATGCCCCCATTCCATGCATATCCATGCACGATCTAAATGTTTGCTAAACGCCACAATAGTCTCTGCCCACACCACTCCTAGCAGCGGGCTCCAAGCAAGCACCACTCTAGGTTGCCCGCTCCCATTGCCCACCAGCACTCACGATGAGAAGTGGCAGGACCGCAGAACTGGATGATATACATCGCTGGTCATAAGTGATAGGTGCAGAATTAGGCCATTCGGTCCAACAAGTCTACTCCGCCATTCAATCATGGCTGATCTATCTCTCCCTCACAATCTCATTCTCCTGCCTCCACAACCTCTGACGCCCGCACTAATCAAGAATCTATCTGTCTCTGCCTTAAAAATATTCACTGACTTGGCGTCCACGGCCTTCCGTGGCAAAGAATTCCACAGAATCACCACCCTCTGACTAAATAAACGTCTTCTCGTCTCATTCCTTAAAGAACGCCATTTAATTCTGAGGCTATGACCTCTAGTCCTAGACTCTCCCACTCAGCTTTGTCAGCTGCCCATTGCTTAGCCCGCCAGTACTCACATGTTGCTTCTTCAACGTGTAACCCTGTAGAATTGTATGTTGGCTTTAGGCAACTTTGATATTGCTGCGAGCATGACCAGTTCAAGGAATTACAACATCGGTAACCCACATCTGTATAAAATTGGTAGATAAAGCAAAGAGTAAGACAACGGATTTCCTCCTGTTCTCAGTCTCTGGGTCAGCGCGGAGTCCCGTGCGGAGGCGATTGGCTGTAACCAAGATGAGGAACCTTTTCATGTTGGAATGTCGCATTAAGTTAGCTGTAATCTAATAAGGACGCATCCAAGAAACTTTAATTAGATATAGTTCAAAATGTACATTATTTTGTAAAAATCGAACTACTATGTACTAACTTCAAGAAAATTAAAACATTTTCTTAATTCTAAAGTTAACTAACCTTTTAATGACTTTGTTGTGACTGCTTTTTGTGCGAAAGCATTTGAATATTAGGTTGCAACATGGAGGTACGCAGTTTCAGCTGCTAGATGGGTATCCATCTTCTGGATGGGTATCTGTCATTTGTGACCCTAAGGGGTCTTGATTTGCGTTAGGTGGGAGAATGTAGATTCGCAGCAATAAGTGGTTGAAAAGCACGAAATCATTTTTCGTGCATGTTGCCAAAGACGTGGGTATTCTATGGCATTTTTCCATATTTCAATCGGATTTTTCTTAGCGTCAAATAAGGAATTTTAAATGTCATCTTCTGAGAGCTCAATCAATTCCATCTGTAGTTGTTTAGGAGCCTTGGAGGCATCAACGAGGTGAGATTGAAATGCTAATTTGAGTGGGATTTCATGATTCGCAAAGTCAGTAAACCTTTCATTGCATTCTTTAATTAATAAGTCTCTAACAGCTGCGTATTCTTCAAATGGTTCGCATGAATCCTCCTGCTCATCAATATCCTTCGTTAATTGGGGAACATGTTCATCCGAAATTTCATTTTGAAGAAGTGTACTGAAAAAAAGATAGCTTTTTTCGAAATGCTTGGATATGTTGCCACATATCATATATAGACTTAGTTTTACCTTGCAAAGAAACATTCAAGTAATGTTGCTTTAACATGATATCACACAGAAATGCAGTATATAGAAATCTTCTTTCAATAATTCACATTGCTGATTTTGTTGTTTATGAAATGTAACTATCTGTTCTCGCAAAGATAAAACATTTGTAATCACCTTTCCCTGCGGTAGACAACGCACTTTACAACGATACGTCAAATCCACACTGAATGCCTCATCGTCCAACTTTAGCATATTACCAAACTAACGATGCTGTGTTGCATTTGTCCCACTTAGGCGGCATTTGCGCGTCATTTATGCGACATCATTTACGCGTCACGATGCACGACGCACGCGTCGTAATGCGCACATGATGTGCGCATGGTGCGCATTACGTGCGCATGGCGCGTGGTGTCGTAGGCAGTGATGCGCGGTCGCGCGCGGCGCCCCAGGATTATGGGATGTACAAAATCTTCACGCGCCATCTGCGTGACGCACAAATGACGCCCAAGTGGGACAGGCCCCCTTAACCTCCCTGCCTGACTGGCGCCTGAGGCTGGTTGACGAGAGGGAAAATGTCGGGGAGAGTCCGGTGGCCGTCCAGTCTTTAGTATTATCAACTTTTGGTAGCGGTGCTTTGTGATACTGCAATATCAACATTGAAAAAATTTAATGCTCAACAGCATTATGCCATTCGTAAGGACCACAAATATTTCAAATTAGAGAGTGAGGCGCAAAAGGTTGCATTGCAGAAATTAAAAAAAGATGAATAGCAAAGGCAAAGGCAAAGATTTCCCTGAAATAATGCTACTGAGGCGACTTTATAAAGTAGCTTATATACTCTGGGGGGAAAGGGGAATCCATTTAGCGATGTAAAAGTCGCATTAGAACTAAATCATGAGCATAACAGGTGTTAAAATAGCTCTCATGACTTACTAGTGTTTTAATTGTGGCCAGCAGTCGGGGCGGATTATTTCGTTGAATCTTCTTTTACTCTTTGGTATTTTAAATACGTTCATTTTAAGATTACAATAAAAATAATAAAAGACAAACAAAAACATATTAATAAAAATAAAAGGATTTGTACGACAAAATTTGGATTCATTCAAAGGGCCGCACTCAATGGCCTAGAAGGCCGCAGGTTCCCCACCCCTGGCAGTAACAATGTTCCTGATAATCTGAGCGTTAAACACCAAGATCAGTGCGATCGGAAACAGCGGCGTTTTCGAAGTCTGTCAATCCACTCGTACACGGTCCATGAGGGTGAGCTGTAATAGTGCGGGGTTTGGACACAAAACCACGGGACACCATCGATAATAAGTGCAGGCACAAACATGAGTCACTGAGAATGGATAGCAAACAGGCACCTGCGCTAACTGCCCCTAAACCAGCAGCCGCAGTGTTGTCCATGTAATATCTTGGCTTAAGCTTTACACAATAAATAGCCACATATTGGTCAGAGGTTGGGGCGACTAGGGACCAGATGGGACAGTTCAGGGCACCCATTAATAAAGCAGTCCTAACTACACACGCGAGAGTGATCGACATGAAAATAATTGGAAATTGCTGGATATTGATTCGATTAAATATCACTTTAAGAAGGACAAATAACAGATCTGCAATCCTGGGCATTGCCGCCAGGTAGCAGGTGATGCATCTGGAGAGACCACACTTCCCGTGAGGCCTATGTAAGATCGATGAAGTTGAAATTGCACGGTGGCTTGGTGAAATATAAACTAAATAGTAGATAATTTAGACAGGATATGCATGGAGGGTGTAGGGCCACACAATGATGGACATATACCAAGAGCCAGAGGAAGAGGTATAACTGTGTTCTTCACATTGGTATTCGGCCCGGGGACCTACATGGAAGCAAGTAAGATCATAGAGGAGAACGCTGATATTCTACGGCATGTTGGTAACATGGAGGGGATGTTGGATCTCTTGAAGAATACGTAGGTGGATAAATCCCTAGCGCCTAATAGGATCTAATCCATGAGCAAGGGAAAATTTAAATGAGATTCACGTGGCCGGGGAAATCGGTGGCAGCTTCAACGTTAGCAACATTTCAGAGCCATTTGGACAGACATGTGGATATGTCGGGAATGAAGGGATGTGGACCATGTGCAGACAGATGGGGATCAGCATTATTTGTCATTATGGGCGGCACAAACTTCGTCGGCTGAAAAGCCTGTTTCTCTACAATTCCGTCCTATGCTATCTGTTATTTAATACGTTGTAAAAAATCCATCTGTTTTTTCCCCCCTCTGTCATGTTTATAGAGTCATGGAGTGAAAGTCATGGTCATGGTGCTGGAGTCATAGAATCATAATCATTGATTCAAAGGAAATCTAAGTTTACATCCAGATCTAGATCAGTTTCAAATATGGGCCAAGGTATGGGAATAGAGTTTAACTCTAACAAGCGTGAGCATTTGAACTTTGGTATTTCAAACCATGGCCGAAATGAATCGCTCTAAAGTAACTAGAATTAATAAACCGCTCTAAACTAAACCAATTGATCAAAAGACAAACTGAAGACACTGGGTGTTTACAAAAAAAGACACATTACTGGATTAATTCAGCTGGTCAAGCAGCACCTCTCGAGAAAATGGATAGACGACATTTCGAGTCAGGATCCTTCATCATAACTCGACTGTGATTTTCAGTCTGGGATATTGTGAAAGCGGAAACATAACGAGTTATTGAGGATAGGAGTGAACAGCCGTGTTAGGGCAACATGCAAGGAACAGAACAATGAAACCTGACATGAATATAAAATGTCCAGAGACTGATGAAGTTGGTGTAGGCTCGGATGGTATGATGGTACGGCAACATGCTTTCTTTGCGGTAACGTGGGGATGGAAGTTACGGCAACATAGTCGATCAAATGTCACCATTGCAAATTGGCTGTTTTTAGACGACGCGGTTCAGAAATTATCCAATAACTCTTCCTCTTGGCTGATCATTACAGGTTATTGGAAAGGAAGTTTATGTTCACACGCCATAGGAGCAGAAAACAGGCGATGCGGCCCATCGAATCTACTTCTCTATTTCATTGTGGCCTTTCTATCTTCCCCTCTCAGTGCCATTCTCCTGCCATCAACCCAAACATTTGACACCCTTACTGATCAAGAACAAGTCAATCTCTGTTTTACAAATACTCAAGGACATGGACTCCAAAGCAGTTGATACGTCATAGGGAAGGTACAAAGAAGGTTTATTACATTTATTGAATTGTTTGCCGGAGGGAACTGGAGAGGCAGATACAATGACACAATTTTGCAGATATTTGGATAGGTTCATGGCTGGGAAAGGCTGGAAAACGTGGCAAGGGAGTAGCCTCGGGTGAGCAACTTGCCGCCGTGGCTGATTCGATCTGAAAGGCCTGTTTCTCCGATGCATAACTTTATGGCTGTCACTTGTCCCTGGACTAATGAGATACATCAGAAAGGCTCCTTAGCGATGAGAAGACGGGGGGGGGGGGGGGGGGGGCATTGATAGTGCGGGAAATGATGGACAGAGTAGGCAATGCAGACGGTTCCCATAGCTTGACTCTCGAACGCACTGACTGTATATGCGGTGGGTTTAGGTTCCACCGTGGCCTTCAATTGGGTAAATATATTGAAGGGGTAAATTTTCAAAAGAAACGAGGAGTGGAACTGGTGAGTTGATCGGTCAGGCAGCACTAACATGATGGGATGAACGGTCGCTTCTATGATGCAATCATCGTGAGTTTCTGCCGTCTATCATCTTGCTGGCGATTAAATAACGGCCGATTGTGCAGTCCTGTACCCAGCTTGGATTTGTACTGCTCCCTTATGCTAAGGGGGTGGATGAGCAATATTACACTCTATCAGAGAGTGTTGTCATTGTTCGGAAGCAGCTTGGCTATAGACAGAATCTATTATACAGTGCAGGTCGCTAGTGTTACGGGTGAATAGATACTAACAGAATAGAGGGATATCGACGGCACGTAGGCAAAACTGGCTAATCCATGCAGGCAAATTGATAGATATGGACGGGTTGGGTCGAGGGCTCGGCCACCATTTCATGACTCTCTGGCTTTGCTCCTTGGCTTGTCGCCTAGATTTGGACCTTCGCAATACACACTGGCCTCAGATGTTTCGAGTGAATCCAAATGAGCTTTAGCCCGGCTTCAGTGATGGCAAATATCTCAGGAGAGACCGGAGACAGATTACCCTCGCAGTATTGCTGGCTGAATACAGCTTTCAATGTGTTTGCCTTGTCCTCACTCATATACTCTGACAGTTATGTCAGTTGCACATGTTTAAGCTCACACATTGTCATTTAAAAACCGGTCGGGGCCAGCTTGCAACACATTCCTTCGAGGTCGGCAGAGGAGCGGCAGGTGACGGAACGAGTACGGGGATTGGCTGCAGATGTTAAAGCCTTCATGAGTTTTTCAAGTGCGGGTTATTTAAAAACGGAGAACCAAATTTGTAAATTAGCCAATTAGTAAAATTGGTTAATTGAACAGCAAATAAAAGTAGGGCTTGCTCGAGGGCGAGCGGCGTTGTTGAGGTGAAGTGCCTTGGTGAGTAAAGTGCGAGTCTTTGGCGAGGAGGTTGAGGCAAGAGGCAACAATTATTGTGTTGTGTGTTTAATTTAAATATTTAAGGTTAATGGCAGGGACGCTTGTTGCAGGATGCTGGAGTCAGGGGCACCGCTGGAGTCACTCACACACAAGAGCTTTTCTTGAGGTCCTCTGAGGGAGCGCTGTATGTAGGTATGTTAGAATACTTACCTTCAGCGGCGCTGCAATTCTGCAACTGGCCGTGTGCGCCTTTGAGGAGGGGAGGGGGAGGGGGAGGGGGAGAGGGTTAAAACGCGGTTTTTTCCTACCTTGTCCTGGATTATATTTCGTTGGAGTGCAAGCTTTTGCTGAAGAATCGTTCCGAAGGGCGTTCTGTGTATTTTGGTTTTAAATCGCCCGACAAGTTCAGCGCTGGAGTAATTTTAAAATCAGCTTCAAACGCTATAAACGCCGACAACGGGGACGGATTTCAGGTACGGGACAGGTAAACGAAAGCCGTTTATTTTATGTATACAAGTGCTCCTGAAGCCTTTAATTCACATTTTAAGTTGCGAAACGGTGATTCCCCCCCCCCCCCCCATACCAACCGGCAGTATTTTTGCTGCCGATACGGGTTTAAATTCACCGCAAACCGCAACGTTCCAAATGATCGCGTTCCAGAAAACCCCACTGGCAAGATGATTTAAATGGCCATTAATTTACAGGTATTAAACATTACCTGTAAATTCCTTCCTTTTGGTCTATAAATCCATGATATAGAGATTTAAAAATTATGTTATATTGCGAATTCTTGTGTGTATGTTATTTGGACACTTAGGCTATTTAAAAATGTTAATCTATTCTTAAGAAATTGATAGATGTTTAGATCTAGTAATTGAATTATGTAATTAGCTACAATTAGGCAACTAACTAATTATATGCTTCAATTTCAAGTCATCTGAGTAAGATTGTTTCATATTTGTTTCAGAATGCTTCAATCTATAATAACTGAACATTTCGTTCAGTTCTCTTAATGTTTAAGAAAGTGATGGGCTGTTGATTGTCCTCGATCACAGCTTTTGTGTTAAGTCAATGGAAAAGTAATAGGGAATTTCCCAGTATGAAAATAGCCATAACTTTTTTAATACTGAAGATATTAAAGTGAATTAGGTGTCATATTAAACCATTGTTTGCTTTACCTGATGGGATAAATTACAGTCTTGTTTTTTTAAAATCTCAAAATGTTGTAACATTGCTACTCTATGTATGTATTTATGTATGTATTGTTGATCTATGTACCACATTTTTTTAGCACGTTGGTACCTGCACTAATGTAAAGCACTTTGGTCAACGAGAGTTGTTTTCAAATGTGCTATAGAAATAAAATTGACTTGACTTGACTTGACTTGACTTGACTTGACAACACCTGCGGGAACTGTGTCCAGGTGGAGTTCCTCAATTACCGAGTTATGGAACTGGAGCAGCAGCTGGATGACCCGCAGTTTCCTGTTAGGTCAAAAGTTTCCTGGATATGACCTACAGTCAGATCGTCACTCCAAGAGTGTAGGATATGCGACGTAGGGACGGAAAGAAAGAGGATGAAGCGGGTGCAGGTGTCCTCGGTGAGAGTTCCTCTTGCAAACAAGTCCGCCCGCTTGGTGGCTGTCGGGGCAGACGACGCTTCCAGTCCGAGTGGCGGACAGGTTGTTCCTCGCGATGAGACTCGACCGGCGAGACCAACGTCGGGCAGGGCCATAGTGGTGGGTGATTCTATTGTCTGAGATGCGGACAGTATATTCTGTGGCGGCAGCGAGACTCGAGGATGGTCTGTTGCCTCCCTGGTGCCAGGGCCCGAGATGTCTCGGACTGACTTCAGAACACGCTCGAGAGGGAAGGTGCGCAGCCGGAAGAGGACGTGCATGTGGGTACAAACGACGTCGGGAAGGAGGCTCGGCAATATGAGTTCAGAGACTTTGGAAGAAGACTGAAAAGCAGTACTTCCAGGGTGGTTTTCTTTGGATTGCTTCCAGCTCCTCGTGCTGGTAGAGGCAGGAACAGGGAGATAGGGGGTCTGAATGTGTGGCTGAGGAACTGGTGCAGGGAGCATGGATTTGGATTTATAGATCACTGGGATATCTATTGGGGTAGAGGTGCACCTTAACTGGAGGGGGACGAACATTCTGGCCGGCAGGTTTGCTAGTGCTACACGGGCGAGGTTAAAGTAAATAAGTGGGGAGGGGGTGGGGTGGGGGGGGGGGGGGGGGGGGGGGGGGGGTTGGTTGACGAATTGGAAGAATAAGGAAGGAGTTAAAGGGGAAGAGAGTACAGGAAAAGTTATGAAAGACACCCGAATTAATGGGACAGAAAGTTCAAGAACGGACAAGCGAGTAAGGACGGGTGGAATAGGAACCGGTGTGAAGGCAGGTGAATACGGATTTAAAAATGTTATATATGAATGCGTGAGAATAAGAAGTTAAATGGATGAGCTTGACGCTCAGTTAGAAATTGGTAAGTATGATGATGTGGGAATTACGTAGAAATAGCTGCAAGAGGATCAGAGCTGGGAACTGAATATTCAGGGCTACACGTCCTATCGAAAAGACGGACAGGGGGACAGAGAGAGAGCACACTGACTCTGCTGTTCAGTCCCTTGCGACGGGTGGCATAGAATCAGAAGATCTAGAATCATTGTGGATATAACTAAGAAATTGTAAGGGTAAAAAGTATCTAATGGACGTTATCTACAGGCCCATAAAACAGTAGCATGGAGAGAGGGTGCAAGTTGCATCAGGAGTTAAAATTGGTATGTAACAAAGGTAACGCTACAGTGATTATGGGAGATTTCAACATGCAGGTAGAATGGGAAAATCAGGTTGGCCGGGACCCCAAGCAAATGGGTTTGTAGAGCTCCTCCGAGATGGATTCTTGAAGCAGCTTGTAATAGAGCCTGCCAGGGAGAAGGTAATTCTGGATTTGGTGTTGTGTAATGAACCGGATTTGATAAGGGAATTCAAGGTAAAGGAACCATTAGGCGGTAGTGCCCATAATATGATGTTTGTATCTGAAGTTTGAGATGGAGAAGGTAGAATCGGAAGTGTCAGTATTGCAGTTGAACAAAGGTAACTATGAAGGCATGAAAGAGGAGGTGGTCAAAGTTGATTGGAAGGGGACCCTATCAGGGATGACGGTGAGACAGCAAACGTAGATATTTCTGGGAATAATCCACAAGTGTAGGATCAGTTTATTCCAAAGAGGAAGAAAGATTCTAAGGGGAGTAAGAGGTGGCCGTGGCTGATAAGGGTAGTCAAGGACTGTGTAAAAAGAAAAGAAAAGACGTATAACATAGCAAAGATGAGCGGGAAGCCAGAAGATTGGGGGACTTTTAAACATAAACAAAAGGTAACTAAAAAGGCAATACGGGGAGAAAAGATGAAGTACGAAGGTAAGCTAGCCAAGAGTATAAATGTGGATAGTAAAGCCTATTTAGGGATGCGAAGAGGAAAAAAAATAGTTAAGACAAACGTGGGTCCCTTGAAGACAGAAACAGGTGAATTTATTATGGGGAACAAGGAAATGGCAGACGAGTTGAACAGATACTTTGGTTCTGTCTTCACAAAGGAAGACACAAACAATCTCCCAGATGCACTAGGGGACAGAGAACCTAGGGTGACGGAGGAACTGAAGGAAATTTACATTTGGCAGGAAATGGTGTTGGGTAGACTGATGGGACTGAAGGCTGATAAATCCCCAGGGCCTGATGGTCTGCATCCCAGGGGACGTATGGAAGTGGCTCTAGAAATCGTGGATGCAAGGTGATTGTTTCCAATGTTCTATCGATTCTGGATAAGGTCCTGTGGATTGGAGGGTAGCTAATGTTATCCCACGTTTTGAGAAAGGAATGAGAGAGAAAGCCGGGAATTGTAGACCAATTAGCCTGACATCAGTGGTGGGGAAGATGCTAAATTCTATTATTAAACATTTAATAGCAGCGCATTTGTATAGCAGTAACAGGATCGGTCCAAGTAAGCATGGATTTACGAAGGGGAAATCATACTTGACAAATCTTCTGGAATTTTTTGAGGATATAACAAGTCTAATGGAGAAGAGAGAGCCTGTGAATGAAGTGTGCCTGGACTTTCAGAAAACATTTGACAAGGTCCTACACAGGAGATTAGTGGGCAAAATTAGAGCACATGGTATTGGGGGTAGGGTATTGACATGGATAGAAAATTGGTTGGCAGACAGGAAACAAATAGTAGGGATTAACCGGTGCCTTTCAGAACGGCAGGCAGTGACTGCAAGGCTCAGTGCTGGGACCACAGCTATTTATAATATACATTAATGATTTAGATGAAGGAATTAAAAGTAGCATTCGCAAATTAGCGGATGACACAAAGCTGAGTGGCAGTGTGAACTGTGAAGAGGATGCTATGAGGATGCAGGGTGACTTGGATATTTTAAAGGCGGAAATTGACAGATTCTTGATTAATAAGTGGTGTCGTGGGTTATAGAGAGAAGGCAGGAGAATGGGGTTGGGAAGAAACGATAGATCAGCCATGATTGAATGGAATAGATGTGATGGGCCGAATTGCCCAATACTGCTCCTATCACTTATGGACTTATGAACTGAGATATTGTGAAACCGGGGAACCAAACCTAAATATTGTTGACGGTGGAGACGAGTCTTGTGTGGGAAATGTCCAAGGAGCAGACCATTGAACCTTGACAAGGAGCAAGAAAGGATTCAGAAACAGACGGGTTACAGAGAATGCATAGACGTTGTGGTGAGCGGGACCAGGCTGCATTTGTAGTGTCGGGGAAATAGAAGAAATTACACACAAACCGATCAAATATTACCATTGTAAATTACAAAGTTAGGTTTACATTATTATTTACACGATGTAACAATGTGTGTGAACGGATATCTAAGCCCATTGTTTAACTCCTCTCTGAATTTACTTCTGGGTTAAAGCATAAATACACGTGTTAGTACATGAACTGAGAAGTCTCAACATGTATCCACACTGTTGGGCAATATAGATTGGATTACTAAGACTTCTGTCTGTATAACTGAAGTTTACAACCGGCCAGTTTAAAGAATGTATAACGTTAGTAACCCACATCAGTATAAAATTGGCAGACAAAGCAAAGAGTAAGACGATGGATTTCCTCCTGTTCTCCGCCTCTGGTTCAGCGCGGTTCTCTCCCTTGCTGTTGGCGCGGAGTCCTTTGCGGAGGCGATTGGATGTGACAATGTTCCTGGCAGTCAGAGCGTTAAACACCAGGATCAGTGCGATCGGAAACAGCGGAGTTAGAAAGCTGTCAACCCACTCGTACACGGCCCAAAAGATTGATGTGTAATAATCTCGGCTTGTGACACAAAACCACGGGACACCGTCAATAACAACTCCGGGCACAGGCACAAAGTACCATGGAATGGATCGCAAGCAGGCAACGGCGCTCACTGCTCCCAATACCACAGCTGCATTTTTCTCCGTGCAGTATCTCGGTTTGAGCTTCTGGCAGCAAATGGCTACATATCGATCAAAGGTGAATGCGACTGTGAACCATACAGAACAGCCCAGGGCTGCTTGACACAAGGACAGCTTCATTGAACAGACGGGAGTGATGAACAAGAAACTAACTGGGAAAAAGAAGTTGTTCATTCTCGTCAATATCACGCTAAGGATGACGAGCAACAAGTCAGCCACGGACATGGCCACCAGGTAACAGGTGATGCATCGAGAGAGACCGCACTTCCCTCGTCTTAGGGTCACAATCGCCACGACGTTAACTGAAAGGAAATGAATTAAAAACAACAATTTACTTCCACAAATAATAGTAGAAACATGTTAAGAAGGAACATGGTAGATGGAAGCAGAGAAAGACACGCGGCCCTACTAGCGGCTCCATGCGATCACGGCTGTTCATTCACTCCAGTCCCTGTTCCAACCTGCTCCCCGCGCTCATGTGCGAAAGTTAGATGTAGCTCTTCCACAATTTACTTCCACAAATAATAGTAGAAACATTTTATGAAACATGGTAGATGGAAGATGAAAGACACGCGGCCCTATTGCGGCTCGATGCGATTACGGCTGTTCATAATAATAATAATAAAAATAATATATTTTATTGTCATTGCACATAAGTGCAACGAGATTTGGTATGCAGCTTCTATCCGATGTCATAACTTAAACAACTTAAATAAATTTGGATTTAGATACCCGAGAACATGGTTTATAAAAAGAACAGTAATCATCATCATCATTCTTTATTGTCATCTTGCAAAGCAACAATTGTACACTGCAAAATGAGAAGACGTTTCCCAGGGAATACCGGAGCATCGCACATGAAAACTTAAATATTTCAAGCATAAATAAAAACGATTAACATTTTTTTTTTTTTAAACAAAAACAATCCAGTTCCTGATAAAAAAAAAAACTGTACGAATAGTTAATAAAGTGCAGTTAAAAAAAAGCAACATTAAAATACATGTAAAAAAAACAGTCATAAAATGTCCAGGGCAGCTGATTTAAGTGGCCTGAGACAGTGCCAGGGTTATTACTCAGTGCAATAAATTGTCAGTGCAAAAGCAGCAGAATCAGGTGGAGTGCCTGTTTAGCAGCCTCACAGCCTGTGGAAGGAAGCTGTTTAGCAGTCTGGTTGTCCGGGCTTTGATTCTGCGGTATGGCAGGAGATCTAGATGTGTGTGGAGTGGGTGCAGTCTGTCCTTTGCTATGCTCAGTGCTTTTTTCAGGCAGCGGCTCTGGAACAGTTCTTGTACCGAGGGTAGCGAGACGCCAATGATCCTCTCTGCTCCCCTCACTACCCTCTGCAGACTTCCTGTCTGAGCAGTTACAGTTGAAGTACCACGTGTTAATGCAGTACGTGAGTACAGACTCCACCGTGCCCCTGTAAAAAGTCCTGAGGATGTTGGTGGGCAGTGAGACAGTCAAAATAGACTACTCCAGTACATGCACTCCAGTTCCTGTTCCAACCTGCTCCCCGCGCTCCCTTCAATCCCCTTGGCAACGAGAAACATCAGACGCATGATCCCTCTGAACCTGTCCTATCTGTGGACCTGTCCAAATTGCTGAAATGTTGTTATTCTTTGTGGAATTCTCAGCCACAGAAGGCAGTGGAGGCCAATTCACTTCATGTTTCCAAGAGAAAGTTAGATGTAGCTCTTAGGGATAACGGACTCAAGGGATTATGGGGAGCAATCAGGAACAGGGTATTGATTTTGGATGATCAGCCATGATCATATTGAATGGCGGTGCTGGCTCAAAGGCACCGAATGGCCTACTCCTGCACCTATTTTCTATGTTTCTATGTTAGATTCGTAGAATCATACGGCCCGGAAACTGGTCGTTCAGCCCACCTATGAGTATAGCAGTTGGGAGGCCATGTTAACGTTATACTGGGCATTGGCGCTGCCGCATTTATGATATTGCGTTCATTCTAGAGAGGGGTTCAGCAGGCTAGAACTTTATTTTTTGGCGCGCAGGTGGGGGGGGGGGGGGGGGGGGGGGGGGGGGGATGATAAGATCATGAGAGGAATAAATCGGGTAAATGCACAGTAGATTACCCAGAATAAGGGAATCGAGGCCAGGGTGCACGGGCCCAAGTGAGAGGGGAAAGATAGGATACGATCCTGAGCGGTAACTTTGTCATACAAGGATAGGTATACGGAACGAGAGGAGGTAGTTGAGGCAGGTACTGTCATAGCGTTTAAAAAAACATTTGGACAGATACATGGATAGGAAAGGTTTCGATGGATATGGGCTAAACGCGAGCAAGTGGGACCAGTGTATATGAGTCATTGACTTTATGCCTGTACACACTCAGACGGCACAGAGTTGCAGAACGCCAGAGACCCGGGTTCGATCCTAACATCGAGTGTTGGCCGTGCGGAGTTTGCATGTTCTACCAGTGAACGCGTGGGTTTCCTCCGGGTGCTCCATTTTGCTCCTACTGCCCATAGACGTGAGGGGTTGCAGGGTTTTTGTAGTGTCCCCACCATCCGGGCCATGCCCTCTTCTCACTGCTCCTACTGGGCAAGACTTGCAGAATCCCAATGTCCCAATCCTCCAGGTCCATGAATAGTTTCTTAGCTACAACTGACATTTTATTGAACCGACCAGAGCGACGGTAATCACACCCGGCAAATCAACATTACGGACCACCCTTCACACGACCATGGACTTGCTTTCTAATTGTGTTCTGCAATTATCTCTTGTTTCTGCAGTATTTTTTCATTTCGCTGTCTTATCTAATTTATGTTTTTTTAGGGCTGATATTGGTATTCGTGTATTACTATCATGTGTAACGCAAGTCAGTGGTAAAACCTTAGCATTAATTTCCAGAGGGCTTGTATATAAAACAGAGATGTAATGCTGAGGCTCTGTACGGCGCTGGCCATGCCGCATTTGGAATATTGTGAGCAATTGTGGGCACCATATACAGTATGAGGAAGGATGTGCTGGCTCTGGAGAAAGTCCAGAGGAGGTTTACAAGAATGATCACAGGAATGAGTGGGCTAACATAAGATGAACATTTGACGATACTGGACCCGTATTCGCTAGAGTCCAGAAGAATGGGGGGGGGGGGGGGGGGGGGGGGAGAGATAGATCAGCCCTGATCTGCTCATTCCCAATGCTCCCAATGTTCTGTGATTACGTCTTTCATTGCAGATTCCCACATATTCCCGCCTCCGAGCTCATGCCAACGGATTGTTTTTACCCGTTCTGTCTTTGTTCTTCCTAGATAATGGGGTTAAAGATTCAACCCAAGCATCATAAATATCGTTACCTCTCTCTCCGCAACCAGCTCGTTCTAAAGGCAGGGACGCAGTTCATCATTAATTAAATTTCGACCTCACCGTGCACTGGTGATTTCGTAAACCTCCATATGGTCACCTGAGAGCTAATGCTTTTATTTCCCCAATTCCAGCTGAACCCTTGGCGCTCTGGTAGTTCTTACAGTTTCTGCGTTTTATTCGATAATTTCAAAACCAGGTTCAGGAATAGCTACTTCCCCACAGCCATCAGGCTATTAAACGTGGCTCGGACAAAACTCTGATTATAAACAACCCATTATCTGTTATTTGCACTTTATCAGTTTATGTATTCATGTGTCTGTATATTTATATTATGGTATATGGACACACTGGTCTGTTTTGTAGTAAATGCCTACTATGCTCTGGTGTGCTGAAGCAAAGCAAGAATTTCATTGTCCTATCAAGGACACATGACAATAAACTCACTTGAACTTCGACTTGAACTTGAACTTTAATTCTTCTCCTATTTCCCTATTTTCTGTCATAGATCCTGGACTCTACGACCCACGCTTACCCTCGCATGTCATCCATTTTATGTCTCATTGACAGCTCTTACAGTCTGTTTTGGATAACAGACTACTCTCTTATTCTTTTTCACTTCTTTGTCTCTTTGCTGCCCTTGCTGAGGCGAATTCTAAAGAATTCGCAGTTCGCAGGGTAGTGGCAATCTGGCAAGTTTATTACACTGTTCTTAAACGTTAAATCTCAGAATCACACAGAAGATATAAACAAAATGCTGGAGTAACTCGGCGTGACAGGCAACATCTCTGGAGAGAAGGAATAGGTGGCGTTTCGGGTTGCGATCCTTCTTCAGACTCAAGAAGGGTCTCGACCCGAAACATCACCCATTCCTTCTCTCCAGAGATGCTGCTTGTCCCACCGAGTTCCTCCAGCATTTTGTGTCTACCTTCGGTTTAAACCAGCATCTGCAGTTCCTTCCTACACACTCAGAGACACACAACTAGACATTCAGCCCAACTTGCCCATGGGGACCAAATTCTCCACCAGCCTGCGTTTGACCCATATCCTCTGAACCTTTCCTATTCGTGTACCTGTCCAAATATATTTTAAACGTTGTAGTTTTACTTTTTTCTTTCACTTCCTCTGGCATCTCGTTTATTTGCCTATCGCACTCCGTATGAAAACAACGTCTTCAGGTGTCATGTAAATCCTTCCTCTCCCACCTTAATCCAAATGCCCTCCAGCTTTAGACAACTATGGGGAAAAGATTGTGACCATGCATCACATCAATGCCTGTCATATTGTAAACCTTCTAAAGATCATCCATTAACCCGCCTCCCTCGAAAGTAAACAGTCCCAGACGATACAGTCTTACCATGTATCTGAAGACGTCCAGTCACGTCAAAGATCTTGTGAACCTTTCCTGTGCCCATTCCTCCTTACTCACATCCATCTTTTAACATCAGTAAGCAATCGTGTACCGCAGGGATTGGTGTTGGGACCTTTGTTTTTTTTTAAATCATATACGAAACTAAATTGGACGAGAACGTATGTGATCTGATGTTGATCTGTTGACAGCACGATGGATGGTGGAGTAGCAGAGAATAAGGAGAGGTGCCTAGATGTACAGAAATACTTATATCAACTGGACAGTTGGTTGGACAATTATATTTAATCGAATCGATAATTGAATTTAATCGCGACAATTGTGAGATGATGCACATTGGGTTGTCTAATATTGGCCGGACATAGACAACCATATAGACATCGGATGCGTTGACATACACAGGGATCCTGCATTGCAGGTTTACAGTACACTGAACATGGCAACACAAGTGGATAGGATAGTGAAGAAGACATTTAGCTTGCTTGCTTCACAGGCAGAGATACTGCGAAAGAACTGAGGCAACGTGTTGCAGCGGTACAAGGCATCGATTAGGGCCGCACTTGTAATACTGAATACACTTCTGGTCACAACGCTATAGAAATGATATGGTAGCGGTAGAGAGAGTCAAGAGAAGCTTCGCCAGGATAATGGACAACAGTCAATAGACAATAGATGCAGGAGTAGGCCATTCGGCCCTTCAAGCCAGCACCGCCATTCAATATGACCATGGCTGATCATCCACAATCAGTACCACCTTCCTGCCTTCTCCCCATATCCCCTGACTGCTATCTTTAAGAGACCTATCTAGCTCTCTCTTAAACGTATCCAGACAACCGGCCTTCACAGCCCTCTGAGGCAGAGAATTCCACACTCACAGCTCTGTGTGTGAAAATGTGTCTCCTCATCTCCGTTCTAAATGGGTTATCCCTTATTCTGAAACTGTGGACCGTGGTTCTGGACTCCCCCAACATCGGGAACATGTATCCTGCCTCTAGCGTGTCCAAACCCTTAATAATCTTATATGTTTCAATAAGATCCTCTCTCATCCTTCTAAACTCCAGAGTGTACAAGCCCAGCCGGTCCATTCTCTCAGCATATGACAGTCCCGCCATCCCGGGAATTAACCTTGTGAACCGACGCTGCACTCGCTCAATAGCACAATACTCCAGGTGTGGTTTTACTACGGCCATGTACAACTGCAGAAGGACCTCTTTGTTCCTATAATCAGCTCATCTTGATACGAAGGCAGCGTGTCATTCCTTTCTTCACTGCCTGCTGTACCTGCATGGTTATTTTCATTGACTAATGAACACGACCCTCAGCTCTGGTTGTAGTTCCCCTTTTCCCAACTTGACACCATTTAGATAATAATCTGCCTTCCTGTTTTAGTACTAAAGTGGACAACCTCACATTTATCCACATTAAACTGCAACTGTCATGCATTTGCCCACTCACCCAGCGTGTCACGTCACCCTGCATTCTCATAGCATCCTCCTCACAGTTCACACTGCCACCCAGCTTTGTGTCATCTGCAAATGTGCAAATGTAATCCCTTCGTCTAACTCATTAATATATGTTGTAAATAGCTGCGGTCCCAGCACCGAGCCTTGCGGTGCCCCACTAGTCACTGCCAGCCACTTTGAAAGGGATTTGTTCCATTCTGAAAGGGGCCCGATGCATGGAATGGAGGGTTTTAATTAATAGAAAGGATTGGATGGGCTTAGGTTCCTTACACTGGAGCCCAGATCGGACAGTGAATTATAAAATTACGAGATGCATAAACATCATAGATAATCATGGCTTCTATCACGAGGATAGGAGAGATGATATGGATTGAAGGGGAAAGAGAGATATGTAACGGCGACCTCAGGGGAAATATTTCACCCCAAGCTCATCTCCAAATACGTGGAACTTGGAATCAGCACTCCCCTTTGCAACTGAATGGTCCACTTCCTGACCAACAGGCCATTATCAGTGAGGATAGGTGACAACCCATTATCTATAATAATATAAAACTCCGTGTCCGGCTGGCTTTGTGGCCGGGTGTGTTTCTGACTTGTGGCTACCAACCTTTGATTCGTTGCCACGCCAACGTCAGACGCAGAAACGCCCATAATTATTCGCTGGAGATTACACCTTTCATTCCAAGTATCCACTCCTGATTAAATTTCGTCGTGTTTATGTACACATTTTTAATAAAATCCTTCTCCCCCTCCCCCCAAAATTTAAAAAAAAAACAGCTCTCATCCATAACGTTGGTGAACGTTCCAACGTGTGATGTCACAATGCAACGTTCCATCGTGTGATGTCACAATGCAACGTTCCATCGTGTGATGTCACAATGCCCAATGCTCACAGATGTCCAATCGGAATGGATCCATTTGCAGAAGCCCCAGCCCCTCCCCCCCACCCCCGCAGCTTGTGTCGAAGCGCGTCATCACGTGTGTGGGAATAGAGAAAGAGGATTGAGGGTGATAGGGAATGGGGAACAGATGGACTGTCCCTACCCCTCCCCTTCCACTCTCCCTCCCTACTATTTCCCCTCTCCCCCCACCCCTCTCCCCCTCCCTCCGCTACCCCATCTCCCTCCACCCCCTCCCCCACACCTCTCTCCTTATCCCCATCCCCCTCTCCTCCTCTTCTCCGTCTCCCTCTCCTCACCCCTCTCCCTCTCCTCCCCCTCCTCCTCCCACCCCCATCCCTCACTACCCCACCCCCCTTCCATTCCCCCCTTCCCCACTCCCTTCCCTCTCTCCCTCACCCCCTCCCCCCACCCTGCTTCCCTCCCCCACTCCTTTCCATCTCTCCCCCACCCCCTTCCCCCTCCCCACTCTCCCCCCACTCCCTTCCGTCCCCCACCACCTTCTCTCTCTCCCCACCCCCTCCCCCTCCCCACTCTTCCCCCTCCATCCACACTCTTACCCCGCTACCCCCTACCCCATCTCCCTCCTCGCCTCCCTCCCCTATCCCCCACACCTCTCTCCCCCTCCACTCTCTCCGCCTCCCCTTCCCTCTCTCCTCCCCCTCTCCCTCTCCCCACACCTCTCCCTCTCCCCCCCTCATCCTCCCACCCCCATCCCTTTCTCGCCCACCCCCCTTCCCTCTCCCCCTTCCCTCTCACCCTTCCCTCTCCCCCTTATCTGCCCCACCCCCTTTTCTCTCTCCCCCACCCCCTACCCCGCTCTCCTCTCCCTCCCAAATCTCTCCCGTTTCCTCCTCCCCCTCTCCCCTCCCTCCCCTCTTCTCAACCTCCCCTCTCCCCACCCCGTCTCCCTCTCCCCCCCTCCTCCCACCTGTGTGTTTGGGGGGTGGTTAGTGTGAGTGTAATGCCGCAGCCCAAGCCCCCCCCCCCCCACCCCCTCCCCGCAAACGCGCGTTATGGAAACAGACCCAACGGGTCTGCACTTGGTCTAGTCAACCATAATTCTCAACACTGGTACCCCGCAAGGATGCGTACTCAGCCCCCCACAATACTCCTTGTACACACATACCGGTGCAGACAAATAATAATGCAACTCAACTTACAAGTTCACAGATGAAACCACCGTAGTTGGCTCAATATCAAATAATGACGGAGTACAGGAAGGTGATCGAGAACCTTGTGTCAAGATAACAAACTCCCTCGATGTCAGCAACGCAAAGGAGATAGTGACCGATTTCAGGGAAAATAGCGGTAAACATAACCCGTATACATTGACGGAGCCCAAGTAGAGATGGTCAACAGTTTCAGTTCCTCGCAATAAATATCAACAGCAATTTGATGTTCACAGACGCTCTCCATCCAATCTGACTGAGCTTGAGCTATTTTGCAAAGAGGAATGGGCAAAAATTTCAGTCTCTATATGTGCAAAGCTGGTAGAGACATACCCCCAAAAGACATGCAGATGTAATTGCAGCGAAAGGTGGTTCTACAAAGTATTGACTCAGGGGGGCTGAATACTTTTGCACGCCACACTTTTCAGTTTTTTATTTGTAAAAATATTTGAAAACCATGTACATTTTCCTTCCACTTCACAATTATGCGCCACTTTGTGTTGGTCTATCACATAAAATCCCAATAAAATACAATTAAGTTTGTGGTTGAACGTGACAAAATGTGGAAAAGTTCAAGGGGTATGAATACTTTTGCAAGCCACTGTAGATTTCACATAGAGCCACACTATGGTAATGGACAGTGTGCAAAAGAGATTCACCGGGATGTTCGCTAGCAGTAAGAAGCAGAGAGAGTGAAGAACGGTCAAAATGTAAAACATTGGAGCTGCAGGAGCTGGTTTCCAAAAAAAGACACAAAGTGCTGGAGCAACCTCCCTGTAGCCTTAACCATCTAATCCAGGCATCTTTCTGGTAAACCCACTGCACATCAATGCTGTTTCGGTTCTTGCCATTTAATATATATTCACGCCTACATTTAACCTCGCATGTCGGTCACGATCTCCCGAGTACGATTCGCGACGACTGAACCGAATATGCGCCTTTACACAACGACTACACCGAACATGCGCCTTTACAAAACGAGCGGAGCAACACTGGGCGCGCGTTCGAGACCCAAGCGGCGCCTTACCGGTAACTCCAATAACCGCAAGACAAGGGTAGTAAATTCGCTCGATCTGGAACAGTACCGTGTATCCCATTTCCTCCGAGAAATTCCTGGTGCCGTGTTCGCGGCGATTCTGCCCGGCCAGATGTCATGATGTGTTTAGAGAAGGATCATTTATACCGGGAATCCATCTCCATTGAGAAATAGACGAGGCAGGTGATCAATGGATTACTTACACACAGCTGAACAGGAAGGCGCGCACGCATTTTATCGCAACGTTTATGATGCAATTCAATCTAGTTTTACGGGTTTTATGAAACACACGATCATATATTGTTTTGAATGTCAAACAATGACGTGGCGAAGGGAGGTGCAGCCCCGCCATTGCTCGCAACAACCGTCCTTTCGGATGCATGAAGTAGATAAAGTCATGAGGGAACAGGCAGAGTGAATGCACAAAGTATTTTACCGTGGGTAGGGAATTTGAAATCCAAAGACCAAGAGGTGCAACTTTTTTTCATTCAGAGGGTGTTGGATATGTGGAACAAGCTGTCAGAGGAGATGGTTAAGGCAGGTTCTGACAGCATTCACAGGGTACTTGGACAGGTACAAGGGTAAGAACGATTTGGATAGATTTGGGCAAAACGACGGCAAATGGGACTCGTGTAGTAAGAGCATCTTGGTGGCCATGGACGAGTTGGGCCGACGGGACTGTTTCCGTGCTGTACACTTTGTGCATTTACTCTCACTGTTCCCTTATGATTTTATACATATCTATAAGTACATGCTTCAGCCTATTAGGCAGCCCCATGGACACTGCTCTGCCCAAGACTGCAACGAACAGCATAACCAGAGTACTTACATTACGAATCTGGAGTGGAAGGCGAACAGCTGGAGAAGCTTAATGGGTCAGGCAACAGTTGTGGAGGGAAATGGACAGTCGATATTTTGGGTTGGGACCGCTCTTCAGACTGGGAAACGGGAGTGTTAAAGGAGGCCATGGGATGTCCATGATGAACAGGTTATAGGGAATGGCATGGAAGATTATGGGATCAGTTAGGGGTATGTAGATACTCTCGGGCATGTTAATATGCAGACGTACCGCCTGATAGGTTACTTGATGAACTGTTATGTGGCCAAAGGTGAGATGGAGATTGTCCCGGGTTATTAGCCGAGGCAAGAGATGAGATTGCTGAGGCCTTCGCACAGTTCTTTGTATTCCTTTCATCCACAGACGAAATCCCAGAAGACTGCAAATAGCCAATGTTGCTCTAGTAGTTAAAAATGGAAACAAGGACTCTGTAAGAAATGCAAGGTACAAATATGCAGATAGCTGATTAAGTATAATCCGGACATTGGTGAGATTGGATCAAGCTTGTAATTGACCCTTGCATTGTAGCTTGCATTGACCCTTCATGGTGTGCATACAAATGCAACACTTAGCATTTAACTGAATGAATCGTCACCAGCCAGTGCTTTGCCTATTTGCACAGTTAATCAAGTTTCTGTTGTAACCTGTGACAACTTTCCTCATTGCCCACCTTATCACCAATCTCAGTGAACAGGTAACACGCAGACATAGCCGAAGTTGCTTAGTATCAGCTGACGGAGGCGACGGCTTGGTGAGCTTCACCGTATAGGGTGTGGAACAGACTGTGGGACTGGTGCTGATGGGCGATGGGGTTTCATGACACTGTTGGCTGCGTATGCATGGCCAGTAACCATCTTCCAACACTTCTGGAAGCATACTGACGTCTGACCTGACATAACATGCTGAATGTTTCACGGCAGTGGTTTAAACCAAGAACACCGTCTTCCAATAGGGAGTGGGATGTCTATGCGATGGGAAAAGGAGAATGTCCAAGCACCGAGTGCTGAATCATGGGATTAGTGTAAAGGAGGCCCTATTGCTCGGCGTGGCGGCGTGCAGCTGAATGGCCTGATTCTACCCTGTAGCGTGGCGGAAGGTTGCCTCAGTGTGTGCAGTAGTCACTTCCTCAACAATGGTCATGGATTAGTACACCTGTCGCCGGAAGACTGGTGCCGATGAGGTCAATTACGTTTGTTCCCGATCTTGGTTCATGATTCCCTGCCGCAGCCGCAACCAATCTCGCCGCTTTTCAGTGTGGGACTCAGGCAGCTCAGGTATTCGTGACGCTGGCACGAAGGGCCGAATGGCCTCCTCCTGCACATAGTTTCCAAGTGTCTATATTTCTAAAACAACCCGAGATTTTGGATGTGCCGGTTGGGTCAGAACCCGTGGCAGGAAATGGATACTCGACGCTTTGGATCACGACCCATCGGGTCTTGATGATGCAAGATGAGCTGTGGGAACCTCAAATGGTGATTATCTGTTTCCCTCAACAAATGCTGCCTAACCCGTTGTGTTTCTCTTGGCTGATCATTACCAGGTTATTGGAAAGAAAGTTCATGTTCACACGCCAAAGGAGCAGAAAATAGGCGATGCGGCCCATCGAATCTACTCCGCCATTCCATCGTGGCCTTTCAATCTTCCCCTCTCAGTGTCATTCTCCTGCCATCAACCCAAAACATTTGACACCTTTAAACTTATCAAGAACCAGTCAACCTCCGCTTTACAAATACCCAAGGTCATGGTCTCCAAAGCCGTTGACACACCATAGCGAGTGTACAAAAAAGACGTATTACATTTATGTTATTGTTTGTCAGAGTGAACTGGAGAGGCAGATACAATGACAACATTTAGCAGATATTTGGACAGGTTAATGACTGGGAAAGGCTTCCGAGGATATGAGCCAAACGTGGTAAACGAGAGTAGCCTCCGATGAGCAACTTGTTGCCGTGGCTGACTCGGTCTGAAATACCTGTTTCTCTGGTGGGGGGGGGGGGGGGATTGATGGACAAAGTAGACAGTGCAGACGGTTCCCATCGCTTGACTCTGGAACGCACTGACTGTATATGCGGTGGGTTTAGGTCCCGCTGTGGCCTTCAATTGGGTAAATATATTGAAGGGGTAACATTTTAAGAGAAGTGAGCAGGGACAGGGTGGAACTGATGAGTTGATCTGTCAGGCAGCACTAACACGATGGGATGAACGGTCGCTTCTATGCTGCAATCATCGTAAGATTCTGCCGTCTATCATCTTGCTGGCGATTAAATAACGACTGATTGTGCAGTCCTGTACCCATCTTGGATTTGTACTGCTCCCTTGTGCTAAGTAGGTGGATGAGCAATATGACACTCGATCAGAGAGTGTTGTCACTTTTCGGAAGCAGCTTGGCTATAGACAGAGTCTATTATACAGTGCAGGTCTCCAGTGTTACGGGTGAATAGATATTAATAGAATAGAGGGATATCGACGGCACGTAGGCAAAACTGGCTAGTCCGTGCAGGCAAATTGATAGATATGGAAGGGTTGGGTCGAGGGCTCGGTCATCATTTCATGACTCTCTGGCTTTGCTCCTGGGCTTGTCGCCTAGATTTGGACCTTCGCAATACACACTGGCCTCAGCTGTTTCGAGTGAATCCAAATTAGCTTTAGCCCGGCTTCAGTGATGGCAAATATCTCAGGAGAGAGCGGAGACAGATCACCCTCGCAGTATTTCTGGCTGAATACAGCTTTCAATGTGTCTGCCTTGTCCTCACTCATATACTGACAGTTATGTCAGTTGCACATGTTTTAGCTCACATATTGTCATTTAAAAACCGGTCGGGGCCAGCTTCCTTCAAGGTCGGCAGAGGAGCGGCAGGTGACGGAACGAGTACGGGGATTGGCTGCAGATGTTAAAGCCTTCGTGAGTTTTTCAAGAGCGAGTTATTTAAAAACAGAGAACCAAATTTGTAAATTAGACAATTAGTAAAATTGGTTAATTGAACAGCAAATAAAAGTAGGGCTTGCTCGAGGGCGAGCGGCGTTGTTGAGGTGAAGTGCCTTGGTGAGTAAAGTGCGAGTCTTTGGCGAGGAGGTTGAGGCAAGAGGCAACAATTATTGTGTTGTGCGTTTAATTTAAATATTTAAGGTTAATGGCAGGGACGCTTGTTGCAGGATGCTGGAGTCAGGGGCACCGCTGGAGTCACTCACACGCAAGAGCTTTTCTTGAGGTCCTCTGAGGGAGCGCTGTATGTAGGTTTGTTACAATACTTACCTTCAGCGGCGCTGCAATTCTGCCACTGGCCGTGTGCGCCTTTGAGGAGGTGGGGGAGGGGGGGGGGGGTGGGGGGTTAAAACTCTTTCCCCCCCTACCTTGTCCTGGATTATATTTCGTTGGAGTGCAAGCTTTTGCTGAAGAATCGTTCCGACGGGCGTTCTGTGTATTTTGGTTTTAAATCGCCCGACAAGTTCAGTGCTGGAATAATTTTAAAATCAGCTTCAAAAGCCGTAAACGCCGACAACGGGGACGGATTTCAGGTACGGGACAGGTAAACGAAAGCCGTTTATTTTATGCATAAAAGTGCTCCTGAAGATGCCTTTAATTCACATTTTAAGTTGCGATACGGTGATCTCCCCCCCCCCCCCCCCACCTACGAGCCGGCAGTATTTTTGCTGTCGATACGGTTTTAAATTCACCGCAAACCGCAACGTTCCAAATGATCGCGTTACAGAAAAACCCACTCGCAAGATGATTTAAATGGCCATTAATTTACAGGTATTAAACATTACCTGTAAATTCCTTCCTTTTGGCCTATAAATCCATGATATAGAGATTTAAAAAGCATGTTATATTGCGAATTCTTGTGTGTATGTTATTTGGACACTTAGGCTATTTAAAAATGTTAATCTATACTTAAGAAATTGATAGATGTTTAGATCTAGTAATTGAATTTTGTAATTAGCTACAATTAGTTAACTAACTAATTATATGCTTTAATTTCAAGTCATCTAAGTAAGATTGTTTCATATTTGTTTCACAATGCTTCAATCTATAATAACTGAACATTTCTTTCAGTTCTCTTAATATTTAAGAAAGTTATGGGCTTTTGATTGTTCACGATCATAGCTTTTGTGTTAAGTCAATGGAAAAGTAGTAGGGAATTTCCGAGTATGAAAATAGACATAACTTTTTTTAATACTGAAGATATTAAAGTGAATTAGGTGTCAAATTAAACAATTTTTTGCTTTATCTGATGGGATAAATTACAGTCTTGGTTTTTTAAATCTCAAAATTTTGTATTTATGAATGTATTGTTGATCTATGTACCACAGTTTTTTTAGCACGTTGGTACCTGCACTAATGTAAAGCACTTTGGTCAACGAGAGTTGTTTTCAAATGTGCTATAGAAATAAAATTGACTTGACTTGACTTGACAACACCTGCGGTAACTGTGTCCAAGTGGAGTTCCTCAATGACCGAGTTATGGAACAGGAGCAGCAGCTGGATGACCCGCAGTCCATCCAGGAAGCCAAAAGCTTCCTGGACATGCCCTACAGTCAGATCGTCACTCCAAGAGTGTAGGATATGCGACGTAGGGACGGAAGAAAGAGGATGAAGCGGGTGCAGGAGACCTCGGTGAGAGTTCCTCTTGCAAACAAGTCCGCCCGCTTGGTGGCTGTCGGGGCAGACGACGCTTCAAGTCCGAGTGGGGGACAGGTTGTTCCTCGCGATGAGACTCGACCGGCGAGACCAACGTCGGGCAGGGCCATAGTGGTGGGTGATTCTATTGTCCGAGGTGCGGACAGTATATTCTGTGGCGGCAGGCGAGACTCGAGGATGGTCTGCTGCCTCTCTGGTGCCAGGGCCCGAGATGTCTCGGACTGACTTCAGAACATCCTCGAGAGGGAAGGTGCGCAGCCGGAAGTGGTCGTGCATGTGGGTACAAACGACGTCGGGAAGGAGGCTCTGCAACATGAGTTCAGAGAGTTTGGAAGAAGACTGAAAAGCAGTACTTCCAGGGTGGTTTTCTTTGGATTACTTCCAGCACCTAGTGCTGGTGAAGGCAGGAACAGGGAGACAGCGGGTCTGAATGTGTGGCTGAGGAACTGGTGCAGGGAGCATGTATTTGGATTTATAGATCACTGGGATCTCTATTGGGGTCGAGGTGCACCTTAACTGGAGGGGGGCCAACATTCTGGCCGGCAGGTTTGCTAGTGCTACACGTGCGAGGTTAAAGTAAATAAGGGGGTGGGGGGGTGGTGGTTGGTTGACGAATTGGAAGTATAATGAAGGAGTTAAAGGGGAAGAGAGAACAGGTACAGTTATGAAAGACACCCGAATTAATGGGACAGAAAGTTCACGAACGGATAAGAGAGTAAGGACGGGTGAAATATGAACCGGTGTGAGGGCAGGTGAATCCCGAATTAAAAATGTTATATATGAATGCGTGAGAATACGAAGTAAAATAGATGAGCTTGACGCTCAGTTACAAATTGGTAAGTATGATGATGTGGGAATTACGTAGAAGTGGCTGCATGAGGTTCAGAGCTGGGAACTGAATATTCAGGGCTACACGTCCTATCGAAAAGACGGACAGGTGGACAGAGGGGGTGTGGTGCCTCTGTTGTTCAGTACCTTGCGAGGGGTGGCACAGAATCAGAATATCTAGAATCATTGTGGATAGAACTAAGAAATTGTAAGGGTAAAAAGTCTCTAATGGACGTTATCTACAGGCCCCCAAACAGTAGCCTGGATATAGGGTGCAAGTTACATCAGGAGTTAAAATTGGCATGTAACAAAGGTAACACAACGGTGATTATGGGAGATTTCAACATGCAGCTAGACTGGGAAAATCAGGTTGGTCGGGACCCCAAGCAAATTAGTTTCTAGAGCTCCTCCGAGATGGATTTTTGGAGCAGCTTGTAGTAGAGCCTGCCAGGGAGAAGGTAATTCTGGATTTGGTGTTGTGTAATGAATCGGATTTGATAAGGGAACTCAAGGTAAAGGAACCATTAGGCGGCAGTGACCATAATATGATGTTTGTATCTGAAGTTTGAGATGGAGAAGGTAAAATCGGAAGTGTCAGTATTGCAGTTGAACAAATGTAACTATGAAGGCATGAAAGAGGAGGTGGTCAAAGTTGATTGGAAGGGGACCCTAGCAGGGATGACGGTGGGACAGCAAACGTAGATATTTCTGGGAACAATCCAGAAGTGTAGGACCAGTTTATTCCAAAGAGGAAGAAAGATTCTAAAGGGAGTAAGAGGTGACCGTGGCTGATAAGGGAAGTCAAAGATTGTCTAAAAAGAAAAGAAAAGACGTATAACATAGCAAAGATGAGCGGGAAGCCAGAAGATTGGGGGACTTTTAAAGATAAACGAAAGGTGACTATACGGGGAGAAAAGATGAAGTACGAAGGTAAGCTAGCCAAGAGTATAAAGGATAGTAAAGCTTATTTAGGTATGTGAAGAGGAAAAAAATAGTTAAGACAAACGTGGGTCCCTTGAAGACAGAAACAGGTGAATTTATTATGGGGAACAAGGAAATGGCAGACGAGTTGAACAGGTACTTTGGTTCTGTCTTCACAAAGGAAGACACAAACAATCTCCCAAATGCACTAGGGGACAGAGAACCTAGGGTGACGGAGGAACTGAAGGAAATTTACATTTGGCAGGAAATGGTGTTGGGTAGACTGATGGGACTGAAGGCTGAGAAATCCCCAGGGCCTGATGGTCTGCATCCCAGGGTACTTATGGAAGTGGCTCTAGAAATCGTGGATGCAAGGTGATTATTTCCAATGTTCTATCGATTCTGGATAAGTTCCTGTGGATTGGAGGGTAGCTAATGTTATCCCACGTTTTAAGAAAGGAGTGAGAGAGAAAGCAGGGAATTATAGACCAATTAGCCTGACATCAGTGGTGGGGAAGATGCTAAATTCAATTATTAAACATTTAATAGCAGCGCATTTGTATAGCAGTAACAGGATCGGTCCAAGTAAGCATGGATTTACGAAGGGGAAATCATACTTGACAAATCTTCTGGAATTTTTTGAGGATATAACAAGTCTAACGGAGAAGAGAGGGCATGTGAATGTAGTGTGCCTGGACTTTCAGAAAACCTTTGATAAGGTCCCACACAGGAGATTAGTGGGCAAAATTAGAGCACATGGTATTGGGGGTGGGGTATTGACATGGATAGAAAATTGGTTGGCAGACAGGAAATAAATAGTAGGGATTAACGGGTCCCTTTCAGAATGGCAGGCAGTGACTGCAAGGCTCAGTGCTGGGACCACAGCTATATATATATTACTAAAACTCTGTTCTTGACCGCTTTTGGCGATCTGTGCTGCGACTTCCGAGAGAACGCCGCCACCTAAGGCCGTCATTTTTGGCCACCTCGCTCAGAGCCCCCCTCTGCCGCATGTGTGCCGAAGATTTTTCCCGTCGATGAAATATGACCGAGATATTAATGTTTTTACAACATTCCCCATTCTCTCTGCTGCCCCCGCTGGCAGCAGCGGGAGGGAGGGACTATAAAACCCGGAAGTGTCCTGCTTCAATCACTTTCTTCCGGACCACGAAGTGAAAGGGTCACGGCTCTCTGAGCTGCGGCTCTACTCCAAGGTGAGTCCCCTGCATATGCTTTTTCTGCCAATTGATATGCACGTTGTTCACCATTCACCATGGTCTGAATTTTCTTGGCATTTTGTTGGAAAGAGTTTGTAAATGTGTCTATCTAGATTGTCTTTGAAATGTGTATTGAACATGAAATGCATTTGCAAATCTGTCTATCTATATTGTCTTTGAAATGTGTATTGAACATGAAATGCATTTGTATATTTGTCTATCTATATTCTCTTTGAAATGTGTATTGAACATGAATTTCATTTGTATATTTGTCTATCTATATTGTCTTTGAAATGTGTATTGAACATGAAATGCATTTGTATATTTGTCTATCTATATTGTCTTTGAAATGTGTATTGAACATGAAATGCATTTGTATATTTGTCTATCTATATTGTGTTTGAAATGTGTATTGAAAATAAAAAGCATTTGTTATTGTTATAAAGCGTTTCCAAATTTGCTTCTCTTGGGTTTTAAAATGGTTGCACCCGTTTTCAGGTGACTAAAGCATGATGTCTGTATTGTCTTTGAAATGTTCATGTAAATTGAAATGCATTTGTTGCAACGTTTTCAGGCGGAATAAAGCTTTTTATTTGGACCAGAACTGTGTTTAAATTTAAAATTGGCGCTCATTTTGTGATTTTGGCGGTTGCAAGATGGCGCCGATGACGTCATTTACGGTGTTCGGGAACCCGGCGGCGATGACGTCATTTCCGGTCGGAGGTAAGATGGCGCTGCCTGCTGAAGACGGAGTGCACGAGGTGTTGAATAATTCTACAGAACTGGTAAATGTTTGTGTGTTTGTTTCAGCAAAAGCTGCATTGTGTTTCAGTAAAAGCTGCATTGTGTTTCAGTAAAAGCTGCATTGTCTTTCAGCCACAGACTACAACAGGATTTCAAGATTCGTTCAAATATTCGGCTGCTTTCTCTATGGTAAGTCTGTGTGTGTTGGACGTTATTTAAAAGCAGCATTTTGTTTCAGCAAAAGACTCTACAGCAGGATTTGAATATTCGTTTTGCACAGTGTAATGTATTGTTGTGTGTGTGAATGTGCGTGTGTGAATATATATATATGTGTGTGAATATATATATGTATGTGTGAATATATATATATGTGTGTGTGTGTGTGTGTGTGAATATATATGTGTGTGTGAATATATATATGTGTGTGAATATATATGTGTGTGAATATATATATATATGTGTGTGAATATATATATATATGTGTGTGAATATATGTGTGCGTGAATATATGTGTGTGTGTGAATATATGTGTGAATATATATATGTGTGTGTGTGAATATATATATATATGTGTGTGAATATATATATGTGTGTGTGTGTGTGTGTGTGTGTGTGTGTGTGTGTGTGTGTGTGTGTGTGTGTGTGTGAGCGAATATGTGTGTGTGTGTGTGAGCGAATATGTGTGTGTGTGTGTGTGCGCGAATATGTGTGTGTGAATAGGGGGTTGCACGTAAGGTCACACGGTCATAGGACTTGACGCACGGAGCCGCTCAATCCATCTGGAAGACATCCGTCACTTCCAGTATATGTTATTAATGCAAGAAACGCGTAATTTCCTATCTGTTAAAAACCGCCAAAATGTTGAATTTGTGCTCTGAATAAAATTGTGGAAGTTGGGGTAAGTGTGAGAGACATGTACCCAACATTAAAATTCCAAACGTGAAACGAAATTAGGTAAAGAGAAGCGAGAATTGAAGGGACAACAGCAGCTAAAGTGCTTGGTAAACATTGGCTGTGCAGATATCGTAACTGAAAATATCGGAATTATCGCGTTTGCTCACTGCATTTCATCAGTAAGGCATTATTCGTGTTTTTTCTTGATTCCTTTGGTATCTAAGAATTCTCAGAAGTGATAAATCTGGCTGTAAATTTTTCTTCAGATGCGTTTTCATTTTGTACGTAAAAACCTACTTGAGAACCATTGAAAAGAATAAATAAAAATACAGCCAGATTTATTACTTCTGAATCTTTTTAGTTGCCAAAGGAATCAAGAAAAAACACAAATAATGCTTTAGTGTTGATGAAATGCAGTGAGCAAACGGCCCGGTGTAGCGTGACCCGACGGCCGTGAAACCTCCCTATGTGTGTGTGTGTGTGTGTGAATATGTGTGTGTGTGTGTACATGTGTGTTGCTGAATATGTGTGTGAGTGAATATGTTTGTGTGTGAATATGTGCGTGTCTGTATATGTATGTGTGTGTGTGAATATGTGTGTCAGTAAATATGTGTGTGTGAATGTGTGTGTGTGTATATGTGTGTGAGTGCATGTGAATATATATACGTATGTATGTGTGTGTGTGTGAATATGTGCGCGTGTGTATATGTGTGTGTGTGCATGATTATATGTGTGTGAATATGAGTGTGGATGTGTGTGCATATGTGTGTGAGTGCATGTGAATATATATATATATATGTGTGTGTGTGTGTGAAATAATATAGTATTTCGTAGTTCAGAGCTTATTTGTTATGTTTAATAGCGTGATGGCTGTCAGGAAGAAGCTGTTCCTCAATGTAGATGTTACAGTTTTCAGTTTACAAAAGTTGGACGTGACTCCAGAAGTCGGGCATCAGTCAGTCCACAAGCTGTGAGAGTCAGTCCAAAGGCCATGAGTTAATCCCAAGGCAGTGAGTAAGTCCACAGGTCATGAGTAAATCGCTCACTGCCCCCCTCCTCCACTGACATCCCCCACCTCAAGACGCTGCCCTCCGCTTGGCTATAGGATGCACCCCCTACTGAAGTCGTCCACATCCCCTGCATGAGGACACCCCACCCCCTTCTTATCAGTTCACGAAAACCCCCGCCTGAAGCTGCCCTTGGCTGCACGACATTTACCACCCATATGGCAATGTCTTGCGGTGGGGGATGAATCTGTGTATGTGTGTGTGATTGAATCTGTGTGTGTGTGCGTGTGTGTGAGTGAGTGTGAGTGTGAGTGTGAGTGTGAGTGTGTGTGTGTGTGTGTGTGTGTGTGTGTGTGTGTGTGTGTGTGTGTGTGTGTGTGTGTGTGTGTGTGTGTGTGTCTTTGTGTGTGTCTTTGTGTGAATGTGTGTGTCATTGAGTTTGTGTGTGCGTGATTGAGTCTGTGTTTGTGTGTGAATATGTGTGTGCATGTGAATATGTGTGTGTTTGTGTGAATATGTGTGTGTGTGTGTGTTTGCATATTTGTGTGAGTGCGTGTGAATATATATGTGTGTGTGAAATAATAGTATTTCGTAGTTCAGAGCTTATTTGTTAAGTTTAATAGCGTGATGGCTGTCAGGAAGAAGCTGTTCCTCAATGTAGATGTTACCGTTTTCAGTTTACAAAAGTCGGACGTGACTACAGAAGTCGGGCATCAGTCAGTCCACGTCGTGAGAGTCAGTCAGTCTAAAGGGCATGAGGCAATCCCAAGGCAATAAGTGAGTCCACAGGTCATGAGTAAATCGTTCACTGCCCCCTCTCCTCCACTGACATGCCCCATTTCCGCCTGGCTATAGGATGCACCTCCTGCTGAAGCCGCCCTCATAGCCTGCATGAGCCCCCTCCCCATTTCTCATCAGCTCACGAGAACCCCCACCTGAAGCTGTGCCCCTCCCTTGGCTACGCAATGTTTACCACCCCCCACCCCACCCTGACAGCCCCTACCTCAAAAAAATGTTTTGCACAAAATCTTCAGTGTTCATTAACAACTGAAATTGTCTTTAGGCTGCTTTTTCAACATCAGTCAGGAAATGTTAGTGGTCAAGGTGATGTGGCTATTGCTGTAGGATCCTCTAGGATAGCAGCCACATTTCTGCCTGGTGGAAGAACTACACATTCTCGATTCAAGATACCCATCCAAGTGGCCGAGGATACATTGTGCAACATCGAGAAGAACTCTAAGACGGCACATTTCACGAGGCAAGTGAAAATCATTCTTTGGGATGAATGTCCAATGATTAGGAGAGAGTACTTTGAAGTTGTGGACAGAACTCTTCCAGATGTCTTCAGCAACACCAAGCATTTTGGTGCCCCCCCCCCTGCCAATACAGGCCTCAGTGACTGAGCTGCCAGCCCTCAGTGACTGAGTTACCAGCCCAAAAATCCATTCCGCCCACAAACTCCATACTAGCCCTCTGGAAACCAGTACCTTTGGCCCAACATACTAGCTCAACAGAAGTATGAAGGGAAATGTCAAAGGTTTCCTGAAGGCTGGAACATCACCCAAGAATGTTGTCATTAATAGCGTGCTTCGTTGAATGACGACTTCTGAGATATTCTCAGATTTTCTTTCTTAAAATTTGACCGCTGACTTTCTCTACATTAAAATTGTCTCTTTTTATCAACAGAAAATAGTCATCAAGAGGCAGTGAGCAGCAGAACACAACAAGACGCAACGAGACACAACAAGTAAAAACGTAATAAATCTCATCTTTAAAATTGAAATTGTTCTTATATTTTAAGAGTCATTCACATTTGAAACTTTAATAAAACCTTTTTGCACTTTTAATGCTGTGTGTTCTTCATCACAATTTAACCTAATAGGCAGGAATGGCTGCTCTGTGGGAGAGCAACTAAGAGTGCATTGGGGGGGGGGTTGTTTGGAGATGCACTGAATGTGTGGGTGTGAGGGGAATGGCAAGGAGCAGAGTGGGTGGGGAGGTTCAAGGTAGGCGGGGTGACAGAGTGAACTGCCAGCGTACCAGGCATGAGTGACTGCACTGCCAGCTCACCAGCCATGAGTTAGTGAACTGCCAGCCCACCAGCTGTAAGCGACTGAACTGCCAGCCCAATAATCCATTCAGTCCACCCTCTTTCCCCTTCTCTCTTACATTCTGTCACCTTTTGGGGCAGAATTTCTGGCAGTTTCTCAGCCGCCAGCCTGCCAAGTCCGAGTGATTGTACTGCCAGGCCTCAGTGACTGAGCTGCCAGCCCTCAGTGACTGTGCTGTCAGCCCAAAAATCCATTTGGCCCACAAACTCCATACTGGCCCTCTGGAAACCAGTACCTTCGGCCCACAACAATCATACTAGCGCAACAGAAAGCCCCCATCCCCACTGGCCAACAATATTGGAATTGGTGGAGAGGCGGAATATTGTGTTGGATGTCCAGCCCTCCCGTGTGATGCTGGGACCCAACGGGTCCCACTTAGTCTAGTTTATAATATACATTAATGATTTAGATGAAGGAGTTAAAAGTAGCATTCGCAAATTTGCGGATGACACAAAGCTGAGTGGCAGTGTGAACAGTGAAGAGGATGCTATGAGGATGCTGGGTGACTTGGATATTTTAAAGGCTGAAATTGACAGGACCCTGATTAATAAGTGGTGTCGCGGGTTATAGAGAGTAATAATAATAATAATAATACATTTTATTTATTGGGCGCCTTTCAGACATCTCAAGGACACCTTACATAGGTTAACAGGAATATAAACATATAATCAGAATAACATAAATAATAAAGACATCACAGAAACACAAATTAAAAACAGAATTCAGTCCAAAACAAAAATCAAAAACGCACTGTGAAGAGAGAGCAGCGGCAGCTAAAGCGCGCCAGCGTCCACTCTCTCTTCACGGCAGCCATCCTGGACAAAGACTAACAGGATTACCTTACAGACAAAAAAATCATCCCCCCACAATGGATACCACTGTGGGGGAAGGCACAATGTCCAGTCCCCATCCCAAATTCTCCCCAGGGATACCCCAGAGTAGGCAGGAGAATGGGGTTGGGAAGAAACGATAGATCAGCCATGATTGAATGGAATAGATGTGATGGGCCGAATGGTCCAATTCTGCTCCTATCACTTATGAACGTATGAACTGAGATATTGCGAAACCGAGGAGCCAAACCTAATTATTGTTGACGGTGGAGACGAGTCTTGTGTGGGAAATGTCCAAGGAGCACACCATTGAACCTTGACAAGGAGCGTGAAAGGATTCAGAAACAGACGGGTTACAGAGAATGCATAGACGTTGTGGTGAGCGGGACCAGGCTGCATTTGTAGTGTCGGGGAAATAGAAGAAATTACACACAAACCGATCAAATATTACCATTGTAAATTACAAAGTAAGGTTTACATTATTATTTACACGATGTAACAATGTGTGTGAACGGATATCTAAGCCCATTTTTTAACTCCTCTCTGAATTTACTCTGGGTTAAAGCATAAATACACGTGTTAGTACATGAACTGAGAAGTCTCAAAATGTAGCCACACTCTTGGGCAATATAGATTGGATTACTAAGACTTCTGTCTGTATAATTGAAGTTTACAACGTTAGTAACCCACATCAGTATAAATTTGGCAGACAAAGCAAAGAGTAAGACGATGGATTTTCTCCTGTTCTCCGCCTCTGGGTCAGCGCGGTTCTCTCCCTTGCTGTTGGAGCGGAGTCCTTTGCGGAGGCGATTGGATGTGACAATGTTCCTGACAGTCAGAGCGTTAAACACCAGGATCGGTGCGTTCGGAAACAGCGGCGTTAGAAAACTGTCAACCCACTCGTACACGGCCCAAAAGAGTGATGTGTAATAATCTCGGCTTGTGACACAAAACCACGGGACACCGTCAATAACAACTCAGGGCACAAATACAAAGTACCAAGGAATGGATCGCAAGCAGGCAACGGCGCTCACTGCTCCCAATACCACAGCTGCATTTTTCTCCGTGCAGTATCTCGGTTTGAGCTTCTGGCAGCAAATGGCCACATATCGATCAAAGGTGAATGCGACTGTGAACCAGACAGAACAGTCCAGGGCTGCTTGACACAAGGACACCTTCATTGAACAGACGGGAGTGATGGACAAGAAACTGACTGTGAAAAAGAAGAAGTTCATTCTAGTCAATATCATGGTAAGGATGACGAGCAACAAGTCAGCCACAGACATGGCCACCAGGTAACAGATGATGCATCGAGAGAGACCGCACTTCCCTCGTCTTAGGATCACAATCGCCACGACGTTAACTGAAAGGCAATGAATTAAAAACAACAATTTACTTCCCCAAATAATAGTGGAAACATGTTAAGAAGGAACATGGTAGATGGAAGCAGAGAATGACACGCGGCCCTACTAGCGGCTCCATGCGATCACGGCTGTTCATTCACTCCAGTCCCTGTTCCAACCTGCTCCAAGTGCAAAATGAGAAGACGTTTCCCAGGGAATACCGGAGCATCGCACATAAAAACTTAAATATTTCACGCATAAATAAAAACGATTAAAAAAAACAAAAAAAAACACAAAAACAATCCAGTCCCTGATAAAAAACTGTGCGAATAGTTAACAAAGTGCAGGTTAAAAAAAAGCAACATTAAAATACAAGTAAAGAAAACAGTCATAAAATGTCCAGGACAGCTGATTTAAGTGGCCTGAGCCAGTGCCAGAGTTATTACTCAGTGTAATAAATTGTCAGTGCAAAAGCAGCAGAATCAGGTGGAGTGCCCGTTTAGCAGCCTCACAGCCTGTGGAAGGAAGCTGTTTAGCAGTCTGGTTGTCCGGGCTTTGATGCTACGGTATCTCTTACCTGATGGCAGGAGATCTAGATGTGTGTGGAGTGGGTGCAATCTGTCCTTTGCTATTCTCAGTGCTTTTTTCAGGCAGCGGCTCTGGAACAGTTCTTGTACCGAGGGTAGCGAGACGCCAATGATCCTCTCTGCTCCCCCTCACTACCCTCTGCAGACTTCCTGTCTGAGCAGTTACAGTTGGAGTACCACGTGTTCATGCAGTACGTGAGTACAGACTCCACCGTGCCCCTGTAAAAAGTCCTGAGGATGTTGGTGGGCAGTGAGACAGTCAAAATAGTCTACTCCAGTACATGCACACCAGTCCCTGTTCCAACCTGCTCCCCGCGCTCCCTTCAATCCCCTTGGCAACGAGAAACATCAGACGCATGATCCCTCGGAAGCTGTCCTATCTGTGGACCTGTCCAAATTGCTGACATGTTGTTATTCTTTGTGGAATTCTCAGCCACAGAAGGCAGTGGAGGCCAATTCACTTCATGTTTCCAAGAGAAAGTTAGATGTAGCTCTTAGGGATAACGGACTCAAGGGATTATGGGGAGCAATCAGGAACAGGGTACTGATTTTTGGATGATCAGCCATGATCATATTGAATGGCGGTGCTGGCTCGAAGGCACCGAATGGCCTACTCCTGCACCTATTTTCTATGTTTCTATGTTAGATTCGTAGAATCATACGGCCCGGAAACTGGGCGTTCAGCCCACCTATGAGTATAGCAGTTGGGAGGCCATGTTAACGTTGTACTGGCTATTGGCGCTGCCGCATTTATGATATTGCGTTCACTATAGAGGCTAGAACTTTATTTTATGGCGCGCAGGGGGGAGATAAGATCATGAGAGGAATAAATCGAATAGACCGTAATCCCACCCGGCAAATCAACATTACGGACCACCCTTCACACGACCATGGATTTGCTTTCTAATTGTGTTCTGCAATTATCTCTTGTTTCCGCAGTATTTTTTCATCTCGCTGTCTTATCTAATTTATGTTTTTTTTAGGGTTGATATTTGTTTTCGTTTATTACTGTCATGTGTAACGCAAGTCAGTGGTAAAACCATAGCATTAATTTCCAGAGGGCTTGTATATAAAAAGTTGAGGCTCTGTACGGCGCCGGCCAGGCCGCATTTGGAATATTGTGAGCAATTGTGGGCACCATATACAGTATGAGGAAGGATGTGCTGGCTCTGGAGAAAGTCCAGAGGAGGATTACAAGAATGATCACAGGAATGAGTGGGCTAACATAAGATGAACATTTGACGATACTGGACCCGTATTCGCTAGAGTCCAGAAGAATGGGGGGGGGAGATAGATCAGCCCTGATTGAAGGCATGTTAGACTTGATGGGATGAATGAGCTAATTATGCTCCTATAACTTGAGACCTTACGACCAGTCAACGTATTTTATAAGTACAATCAAGCCATACACAAGCACAACACAAGTACAGAGAGATAAACACCAGACTGCAGAACATAGCGTAACACTGTTCGTGCATTACAGTTACATAGGAGCATTTTGTGAGTTTTCGGAGTGGCAACGTCTAAGAAACGTTTGGACAGATACGTGAATAGGTTCGGGTTAGAGGAAAATTGTCTAAACGCAGGCAGGCAACACTAGTTCAGACGGGGAATGTTATTCGGCGTGGGCAAGTTGGGGAGGGGCCTGTTTCCACGCTGTATGACTCTATAACTCGATCCTTGACGTTCATGGTGATTTCCATACTCGCGGTACTTTCCCTAATTTATCATGCTAATCGGATGCTCAGAGGACTATAACAGATAGATCAAATACAATTTCCCTCACTTAGTTACGTTGGATCTGCTCATTCCCAATGCTCCCAATGTTCTGTGATTACGTCTTTCATTGCAGATTCCCACATATTCCCGCCTCTGAGCTCATGCCAACGGATTGTTTTTACCCGTTCTGTCTTTGTTCTTCCTAGATAATGGGGTTAAAGATTCAACCCAAGCATCATAAATATCGTTACCTCTCTCTCCGCAACCAGCTCGTTCTAAAGGCAGGGACGCAGTTCATCATTTATTAAATTTCGACCTCACCGTGCACTGGTGATTTCGTAAACCTCCATATGGTCACCTGAGAGGTTATGCTTTTATTTCCCCAATTCCAGCTGAACCCTTGGCGCTCTGGTAGTTCTTACAGTTTCTGCGTTTTATTCGATAAAAACAAAACCACGTTCAGGAATAGCTACTTCCCCACAGCCATCAGGCTATTAAACATGGCTCGGACAAAACTCTGATTATTAACAACCCATTATCTGTTATTTGCACTTCATCAGCTTATTTATTCATGTGTGTGTATATTTATATTATGGCATATGGACACACTGATCTGTTTTGTAGTAAATGTCTACTATGTTCTGGTGTGCTGAAGCAAAGCAATAATTTAATTGTCCTATCAGGGACACATGACAATAAACTCACTTGAACTTGGACTTGAACTTGAATTTTAATTCTTCTCCTATTTCCCTATTTTCTGTCATAGATCCTGGACTCTACGACCCACGTTTACCCTCGCATGTCATCCATTTTATGTGTCATTGACAGCTCTTACAGTCTGTTTTGGATATCAGTCTACTCTCTTATTCTTTTTCACTTCTTTGTCGCTTTGCTGCCCTTGCTGAGGCGAATTCTAAAGAATTCGCAGTCCGCAGGTAGTGGCAATCTGGCAAATTTATTACACTGTTCTTAAACGTTAAATTACAGAATCACACAGAAGATAGAAACAAAATGCTGGAGTAACTCGGCGTGACAGGCAACATCTCTTGAGAGAAGGAATAGGTGACGTTTCGGGTTGCGATCCTTCATCAGACTCAAGAAGGGTCTCGAACCGAAACATCACCCATTCCTTCTCTCCAGAGATGCTGCTTGTTCCACCGAGTTCCTCCAGCATTTTGTGTCTACCTTCGGTTTAAACCAGCATATGTAGTTCCTTCCTACACACTCAGAGTCACACAACACGGACACTAGGCATTCAGCCCAACTTGCCCATGGGGACCAAATTCTCCACCAGCCTGCGTTTGACCCATATCCTCTGAACCTTTCCTATTCGTGTACCTGTCGAAATATCTTTTAAACGTTGTAGTTTTACTTTCTTCTTTCACTTCCTCTGGCAGCTCGTTCATTTGCCTATCACCCTCCGTATGAAAACAACGTCTTCAGGTGTCATGTAAATCCTTCCTCTCCCACCTTAATCCAAATGCCCTCCAGCTTTAGACAACTATGGGGAAAAGGTTGTGACCATGCATCACATCAATGCCTGTCATATTGTAAACCTTCTAAAGATCATCCATTAACCCGCCTCCCACGAAAGTAAACAGTCCCAGACGATACAGTCTTATCATGTATCTGAAGACGTCCAGTCACGGCAAAGATCTTGGGAACCTTTCCTGTGCCCATTCCTACTTACTCACATCCATCTTTTAACATCAGTAAGCAATGGTGTACCGCAGGGATTGGTGTTGGGACCTTTGTTTTTTTTTTAATCATATACGAAACTAAATTGGACGAGAACGTATGTGATCTGATGTTGATCTGTTGACAGCACGATGGATGGTGGAGTAGAAGAGAATAAGGAGAGGTGTCTAGATGTACAGAAAGACTTATACCAACTGGACAGTTGGTTGGACAATTATATTTAATCGAATCGATAATTAAATTTAATCGCGACAATTGTGAGATGATGCACATTGGGTTGTCTAATATTGGCCAGACATAGACAACCATATAGACATCGGAAGCGTTGAAATACACAGGGATCCTGCATTGCTGGTTTACAGTTCACTGAACCGCCATTCAATATGATCATGGCTGATCATCCACTATCAGTACCACCTTCCTGCCTTCTCCCCATATCCCCTGACTCTGCTATCTTTAAGAGACCTATCTAGCTCTCTCTTAAAAGTATCCAGACAACCGGCCTTCACAGCCTTCACAGAGGCAGAGAATTCCACACTCACAACTCTCTGTGTGAAAATGTGTCTCCTCATCTCCGTTCTAAATGGGTTATCCCTTATTCTTAAACTGTGGACCCTGGTTCTGGACTCTCCCAACATCGGGAACATGTTTCCTGCCTCTAGCGTGTCCAAACCCTTAATAATCTTATATGTTTCAATAAGATCCTCTCTCATCCTTCTAAACTCCAGAGTGTACAAGCCCAGCCGGTCCATTCTCTCAGCATATGACAGTCCCGCCATCCCGGGAATTAACCTTGTGAACCGACACTGCACTCGCTCAATAGCACAATACTCCAGGTGTGGTTTTACTACGGCCATGTACAACTGCAGAAGGACCTCTTTGTTCCTATACTCAACTCATCTTGATACGAAGGCCAGCATGCCATTCCTTTATTCACTGCCTGCTGTACCTGCATGGTTATTTTCATTGACTAATGAACACGACCCTCAGATCTGGTTGTAGTTCCCCTTTTCCCAACTTGACACCATTTAGATAATAATCTGCCTTCCTGTTTTAGCTACTAAAGTGGACACCTTCACATTTATCCACATTAAACTGCATCTGTCATGCATTTGCCCACTCACCCGGCGTGTCCACGTCACCCTGCATTCTCATAGCATCCTTCTCACAATTCACACTGCCACCCAGCTTTGTGTCATCTGCAAATGTGCAAATGTAATCCCTTCGTCTAACTCATTAATATATGTTGTAAATAGCTGCGGTCCCAGCACCGAGCCTTGCGGTGCCCCACTAGTCACTGCCAGCCATTTTGAAAGGGATTTGTTCCATTCTGAAAGGGGCCCGATGCATAGAATGGGGGGTTTTAATTAACAGAAAGGATTGGATGGGCTTAGGTTCCTTACACTGGAGCCCAGATCAGACAGTGAATTTTAAAATTACGAGATGCATAAACATCATAGATAATCATGGTTTCTATCAAGAGGATAGGAGAGATGATATGGATTGAAGGGGAAAGAGAGATATGTAACGGCGACCTCAGGGGAAAAATTTCACACCAAGATCATCTCCAAATACGTGGAACTTGGAATCAGCACTCCCCTTTGCAACTGAATGGTCCACTTCCTGACCAACAGGCCATTATCAGTGCGGATAGGTGACAAATCATTATCTATTATAATATAAAACTCTGTGTCCGGCTGGTATGTGTGGCCGGGTGTGTTTCTGACTTGTGGCTACCAGCCTTTGATTCGTTGCCACGCCAACGTCAGACGCAGAAACGCCCAGATGTTTTCGGTAGAGGTTACACTTTTCATTCCAAATATCCACTCCTGATTAAATTTCGTCGTGTTTATGTACACATTTTTAATAAAATCCTTCTCCTCCTCCCCCCAAAATTAAAAAAATACAGCTCTCATCCATAACGTTGGTGAACGATCCATCGTGTGATGTCACAATGCAACGTTCCATCGTGTGATGTCACAATGCAACGTTCCATCGTGTGATGTCACAATGCCCAATGCTCACAGATGTCCAATCGGAATGGATCTATTTGCAGCAGCCCCAGCCCCCCCCCCCCCCTATCCCCGCAGATTGTGTCGAAGCGCGCCATCACGTGTGTGGGAATAGAGAAAGAGGTTTGGGGGTGAATAGGGAATGGGGAACAGATGGACTGTCCCTACCCCTCCCCCTTCCACTCTCCCTCCCTACTATTTCCCCTCTCTCCCCCACCCCTCTCTCCCTCCCTCCGCTACCCCATCTCCCTCCTCCTCCTCCCGCACACCTCGCTCCTCCTCCCCATCCCTCTCTCCTCCTCTTCTCCATCTCCCTCTCCTCACCCCTCTCCCTCTCCTCCCCCTCCTCCTCCCATCCCCATCCCTCTCTCCCCCACCCCCTTCCCTTTCCCCCCTTCCCCACTCCCTTCCCTCTCTCCCCCAACCCCCTTCCCCCCACCGCCCTCCCCCCACCCCCCTTCCCTCCCCCACTCCTTTCCCTCTCTCCCCACCCCCTTCCCCCTCCCCACTCTCCCCCCACCCCCTTCCGTCCCCCACCCCCTTCTCCCTCTCCCCACCCCCTCCCCACTCTTCCCCCTCCACCCACACTCTTCCCCTTCTACCCCCTACCCCATCTCCCTCCTCGCCGCCCTCCTGTATCCCCCACACCTCTCTCCCCATCCCCTCTCTCCTCCTCCCCATCCCTCTCTCCTCCCCCGCTCCCTCTCCTCACACCTCTCCCTCTCCCCCCTCCTCCTCCCACCCCCATCCCTTTCTCGCCCACCCCCCTTCCCTCTCCCCCTTCCCTCGCACCCTTCCCTCTCCCCCTTCTCTCCCCCACCCCTTTTCTCTCTCCCCCACCTCCCTCCCCCACCCCCTACCCCTCTCTCCTCTCCCTCCCAAATCTCTCCCGTTTCCTCCTCCCCCTCTCCCCTCCCTCCCCTCTTCTCAACCTCCCCTCTCCCCACCCCGTCTCCCTCTCCCCCCCTCCTCCCACCTGTGTGTTTGGGGGGTGGTTAGTGTGAGTGTGATGCCGCAGCCCCAGCCCCCCCCCCCCCCACCCGCTCCCCGCAAACGCGCATTGGGGAAACAGACCCAACGGGTCTGCACTTGGTCTAGTCAACTATAATTCTCAACACTGGTACGCCGCAAGGATGCGTACTCAGCCCCCCACAATACTCCTTATACACACATACCGGTGCAGACAAATACCAATGCAACTCAACTTACAACTTCACAGATGACACCGCCGGAGTTGGCTCAATATCAAATAATGACGGAGTACAGGAAGGTGATCGAGAACCTTGTGTCAAGATAACATACTCCCTCGATGTCAGCAACGCAAAGGAGATAGTGACCGATTTCAGGGAAAATAGTGGTAAACATAACCCGTATACATTGACGGAGCCCAAGTAGAGATGGTCAACAGTTTGAGTTCCTCGCAATAAATATCAACAGCAATTTGTCCTTGAGCAGCCACATCAAAGCTATGCACAAGAAACCATACCAATGCATCTGGTTCCTTAGACTGCTTATGACGTTTGTTATGTCCCAACGACTCTCATCTACTACAACTGCGTGGAAAGCATTTTATCGGCACGCATCACACCATGGGTTGGGAATAGATCCATCTATGTCCATAAGACGTTGTAGAGACTTGTGGACACAACCCAGACCATCACATATACCAACATCCCATTGACACCATCAACACTTCACGCTGACTCGGCAAGGCCATCACAGTGGCTTGCAAAAGTTTTCATATCCCTTGAACTTTTCCACATGTTATCACGTTACAACCACAAACGTAAATGTATTTTATTGGGATTTTATGTCATAGACCAACACAAAGTGGAGCATAATTGTGAAGTGGAAGGAAAATGATACATGGTTTTCAAACTTTTTTACAAATAAAAAACTGAAAGGTGTGGCGCGCAAAAGTATTCAGCCCCCCTGAGCCAATACAATACAATACAATACAATACAATTCAATTTATTGTCATTTGGACCCCTTGAGGTCCAAACGAAATGTCGTTTCTGCAGCCATACATTACAAACAAATAGACCCAAGACACACCATAATTTACATAAACATCCATCACATTGCTGTGATGGAAGGCCAAAAAAAACGTATCTCTCCACTGCACTCTCCCCCCCGATGTCAGAGTCAAAGTCAAAGCCCCCGGCGGGCGATGGCGAATTGTCCCGCGGCCATTAAAGCCACGCCGGGTGATGCAAGGTCGCGCACCAGGTTCTAGATGTTAGAGCCCCCGGCGCGCGCTCGCAGTCCCGCGGCCATTCCAAGCCGCGCGGGGCGGTGCTGTAAGGCCCCGCTCCAGGAGCTCTTCAACACCGCAACTCGGGCGGGAGAAGTCGCCGTTGCGGAAGCCCCGAAAAGCGGTCTCCCCCCAGGGACCCGCGGGCTCCCGGCGCCGCCGTCCGCCAGACCCGCAGCTGCAGCCACCGAATCTCCGGAGATCGGGCCGCAGCAGCGCCCACCACAGCTCCACCCGCTCTGGACTCGGCCAGCTCCGCGACGGTGAGGCGAGTAGTCGGCACCACAGCTCCCGGTCTTCCTGTTGGAGGCCGCTCCTCGTTGCAGCCCCAACGACAACGGAGACCCGACAAAGAAAAGGTCGGGTCTCCCGTGCAGGGAGAGATTTAAAAGTTACCCCCTCCCCCCCACACCACCCCCACCCCACACACATACCCCAACAAAAAATAACAAAAACTACATAAAAACATAGACATAAAATAATAAAAACGCAGACGGACTGCAGAGGCCGCTGCTGACGAAAGTCGCGCCGCCCACCGATATACTTTGTAGAACCACCTTTCGCTGCAATTAAAATTGGTGTTCACAGACGCTCTCCGTCGAATCTGACTGAGCTTGAGCTATTTTGCAAAGAGGAATGGGCAAAAATTTCAGTCTCTAGATGTGCAAAGCTGGTAGAGACATATCCCAAAGGACATGCAGCTGTAATTGCAGCGAAAGGTGGTTCTACAAAGTATTGACTCAGGGGGGCTGAATACTTTTGCACGCCACACTTTTCAGTTTTTTATTTGTAAAAACATTTGAAAACCATGTATCATTTTCCTTCCACTTCACAATTATGCGCCACTTTGTGCTGGTCTATCACATAAAATCGCAATAAAATACAATTACGTTTGTGGTTGTAACGTGACAAAAAGGTGGAAAAGTTCAAGGGGTATGAATACATGAAGAACCCGCCAGTACGCACGTGTGTCTTTCTTCAAAGCAGCGGAGTTAATCACAGATACCTGTAATGACTTAAGCATAGTAAGATTAGAGAAAATATACCAGTTGTGTTTATAATCAAGGGTGGGAGCGGAGGGCATGTATTCCCTCAACGTTACTCCTAATAAAATACAGATCAAACTTCGAACTGGTAAGTTCTCGTTTAATCTTACTATTTTACTTCGGAGTCACGTGAGTGACTACATGACGATTTCAAAGCTCTGTGATTCAAGCCGTGGAACGAGTCCATCATCACGTCTGCCTTGGTTTTGGGGAGAATAGTGATAATATATTGAACATCAATATGATATATATAAATAACCATAAAGTTAATAATAATTGATAGCCCCTGTTTTTTGGGGTAAATTATGGTACAGAAACTTAACAATGTTTCTGAAAAATTCCAGTTTCCATTACTGGTTAGTTATAATCTTTAGAATGCTCTTTCCGATTGCCATCCTGCAGTTCTGAGGATTTTATCCATAGGAACCTCCAATTTAAATGCTGCCGACGTTGCTGCGGCCTGGTGGAGTGAGATTTTAACCCAGTAGTGTTTACACCAACTTTTGTCAATACTATGTTAGCCATTTAGCTGGCCTGGCCTGTTATTCTTTAATGAGGCTGTCTGTCGTTGATGAGAAGTTCCTCTTCTGAGCCACTGATGGTCTGGGTTTGTTCCATGTATATTTGTAGATGTCTCACAACACAGTCAATCATCTGTAGGGTAGGCTCTAAAACAAATGTTATTTTAAGGCCTGCTGACCCCTGTCTGTTTAGTTCCCTAATTCCTGAATATAGAAGTGTAAGTTGCCAGGTGAACTGGTCAAGGTATCCAGCCTTAATTTGGTAGGGGCTGAGTCCTTAGTGCCGTGACCTAAGCCATCAGCATGACAGTTTTGTAAAATGTCAAACACTGTAATGACAGCGCTGTGGCTGGAGCCCAGTTCTTTAACAACGTTAAAACGATGCTGATGTCCCATATTTGGGAATACCTGGTCTTTGGGGAATTCCCATAAAAAGTGTCCCTCATAAGCTGTTGTTCCGTTCTCTTGCCATAGGTAAGTAGATGGGCCACTTCTGGCGCAGTTGATGTCACTAATACTAAGCCCCTGTACGTTAACAACGCTTCCTAACAGGCTGGATGATGTATTATGGTTGCAACACATCTGCCATTAGTTTATGTATTTTAGACATTGTCTTTAGGTTGATTGTCTGTGGCCCGCTGTGATCATGTCCATTGCTCTGGCCGTCTGTTTTGGATGGTGCTGCATGGTTCTAATTTCATTCCCAGTACCACCTAGAACCATGGTTGGGTAGGTCAGTCGGGTACTATTAAAACACCAGACGCAGAGTCTCGTAGTATTTCCCTTAATACCCCCCCCCCCCGTGATGAGGTTGCCAAATTGTGTTGGCCAGATTGTTACATGATGTAGATTCCCTTTCACCCATGTGGTTGATATGTGCTACCACAGTAGTGTTGTTAATTTATAATCTAATAACCTGTTTAATATATTCCAGAGCAACATGACTTTAGGCCATGAAAAAACACCCAACATTTCCAGGCTGTTATGCCCAGTGTTAGTAATAATGATGCTTGCTGTGTATTCAATCTTCCGCCACAGCTGGAGATGGAATTGGTAACACACCATCCTAGTGCATAGTATCCATATGTAGGACCATAGACTGGTTGCTGACAATGATAGGATTGGAGCAATGCCCAATGTTATCTTTCCACCATTTAGTTCCAACATGGCTTCTGTATGGCTTCATCATTCTATCGAAATGATCACCATTAATTTGAAGAGCTCATATTTTGGCCCTCTGTAAATCTTTATAATGTAAGGGTCTGAATTATGTGGCTGGAAACCATATGTTGCCAATATTCTTGCTACCAGTCTGATGGATGGTTTATCCTCAAGTCAATTATTTTGCTGTATGCCTCTATTAAGGTTGTGACCTCTGTTGGCAAAGTTACTGACTTGAGGAACTGAGTTAATGGTGAACCCCAAATAATCCCTTTAGTTTGAAGGCTTTAATTTTGATTTAATTGGATAGATAATGATCCTAGTTTCCAAATAATTGTTAAGTGGCTGTTACCGTTTGTTCAGCCCGTCCTAAATGTCCACACAATTAGTATGTCATCCAAAGAAGCCATTACCATTGTGTGGCTGGTTGTCATATTTTGTAAATAACCTAGGTGCTAATGTAAAACACATTAGGTAGTGCTCTATACTGCTAGAGCTGAGCCATCCAATTAGATAAAAATAACGTCCGTGGTCACCTGTTATGGGTACTGAAATTGTAAGCATCCTTTGAATCAATGCTTGCCATTTTTGTTCTTAAAACGAATATACTTAACAACAGAAAAGGTTTCTGTTATTAAAACGAATATATCGTTTAATTTATTTTTCACTTGTTGAAAATTTTTTTTTTTAAAATCTTTTTTATTTATTTATTTATTTATTTATTTAATTTTATAATATATGGTCCCTGGATAAGGGACATATCAGACATTTAAACTGATAAGAACAGATATTATACTTGATCTTAGCCAAAAAGCCGTGATCTGATCTATGATTGATGCGTCAAGCGCCATATCCTATTTTGTTAGGAAGGGAATGCGTAGATAATAATTCTTCCCTTGCAATGCAGCTAAAACCCCATCTGTTGCTGATGCCCAGTGTCTGTATCCCATATGACATATTTGGTAATTGGTGATTATGTCTGGATACGAGTAGATCGGCATCTGGTGTTCCATATCGTGTAGAAAATCAGCAAATACTATAGCCCGATATCCATTTGGTGTTCTCCTCCAAATTCCTCTCTCGATATATCAGCAGGACTAGAAGATTATGTTTTGTAAAATTATATTGTGTATCCCCGGATACTGTTTAAGATATGAGTGTCAAAAAGTTATTTATTCGATGTCTTCTCGCACCAACCTCCTTGCTTCCTTCTGGTTTTACTGTTTTCTTCTGGATCCCCGAGGCCGTGTGTTGTGGGTGTACACATCTTCCAGCATAGGGGCGATACCTTTGACGATGATGTTTGGACGTTTAGATGAGCTCCAGTTTGGCTTCATTGTCCAACTCCTTGACCTTCTAGATAGGTCACCCCCAAATAAAAAGATTTTGCTAGGAGGTTTCGGGTTTACACAGGCCCGCGTCAATCCCGGTTGGATGTAACCAGATGCATAAATTGATTAGTTTAGTACATTCAGGGATTTACAATCCCCGGTGGCAAGTGACAGCTATGGTGTCAGCTAATGTTTGCCCCTGCAGTAGATAGAAAACATATGGTCTATGCTGGCTTCTAACCTGGTTTGTAGACCTTTCCCAGTTAGCTTTACTCACAGCTGTACTGTTGTTCCCCCTGAAACATAGACAGACATTCCCGTGTGACTTCCCAGATGGGAATGGAATTTGTCAGTAAATTTTTGGACTGCTAAATCCTTCAGTCACAACATAAGTATTCCTGTATTTCTATCAGGAAATGACCAAGAATGCACTCTGTGACTTAGAAAAGGCATCACCTCATTGTTACAGCTCTTACATCTGTTTACCTGACCAGGGTTTGCCCTAGACTTGACCCCAGCACTCTTCTGACAGAAGAGTCTACTGGGGAGAGAGAAGCATGATTATAGCCCTATAGAAAAGGTGCTGCTTCCTTCTCCCTGAGTCTGTCTTTTCCTCAATCACTTCCCTGTAATAGTAGAAGTGAAATACAGCCCTGTATAAGGTGCTGCGATGGGACTTACCCACTGGAGGATTTCTTCTTGGACCTGCATCGCTGCAAAACGGTATGTTCTCGCAGGTGCAGGCCCCGCAGTGCCAATGCGGTGCAGTGTACACGGTCACTGTGCCGCCTGTATCCCCGTTGGCCTGCGGTGCTCCAAAGCGCGGTGCAGTGCTCACAGCACTGAGCCGCCCGTACTGCCGTTAGCCTGCGGTGCTCCAACGCGGTTCAGTCCCTCGGGGAGCTGGCCGCTTGCAAACCGCAGATATGGCAGTTTAAACGCGGTGCAGTGCTTCCCGCACTGTGCCGCTCCTTCTCTACTTGGGCCTGCGGTGCTCCAATGCGGTGCAGTCCTCTCGGGGAGCTGGCCGCTCGCAGCCGCAGGTCTGGTAGTTTTAAAAACGCGGTGCAGTGCTTCCCGCACTGTGCCGCTCCTTCTCTACTTGGGCCTGGGGTGCTCCAACGCGGTCCAGTCCTCTCGGGGAACTGGCCGCTCGCGACCCAGGCCCAGCGGTTCCAACGCGTACTCGGTGCTCTCGGGCACTGACCGCTTGCGGCTATTTTTAGTGCTGTGGAAAAAACCCAGCACCTTCCAGCCCCTCGGACCCATGTAGTATAGGTCCGTAGGGCTGTTGTCCGAGCCGTCGGAATGATAGCTCCAGAATGCTCCACCGCTGTCGGAGTCCTGCTTGAGCTGAGGTCGGCTCCGGCTCCCGTTTAAGGGAGATAGTGGTGCCCCCGGCCGTTGCTGGCTGCCTGCAGTTCTGCAGACTCTCCCCAGCCAGTTTTCATCAGCCTGCGTGTAAAAAAGGTAAGTCAAGAAACTAAGTTCTCCTACCTTACTTGTTGCAGGTTCAACCCTGCCGTTTGGGAGGAACGTCCTCCCCTCGTAATGACTTGTTCACAATGCGTGTAGCGATAATGGTACACGTGCGTACTGGCGGGTTCTTCATGTAGTCACTCACGTGACTCCGAAGTAAAATATATATTTATGCCTACATTTAACCTCGCATGTCGGTCACGATCTCCCGAGTACGATTCGCGACGACTGAACCGAATATGCGCCTTTACACAACGACTACACCGAACATGCGCCTTTACAAAACGAGCGGAGCAACACTGGGCACGCGTTCGAGACCCAAGCGGCGCCTTACCGGTAATTCCAATAACCGCAAGACAAGGGTAGTAAATTCGCTCGATCTGGAACAGTACCGTGTATCCCATTTCCTCCAAGAAATCCCTGGTGCCGTTTTCGCGGCGATTCTGCCTGGCCAAATGTCATGATGTGTTTAGAGAAGCATCATTTATACCGGGAATTCTCCATTGAGAAATAGACGAGGCAGGTGATCAATGGATTACTTACACATAGCTAAACAGGAAGGCGCGCACGCATTTTATCGCAACGTTTATGATGCAATTCAATCTATTTTTACGGGTTTTATGAAACACACGATCATATATTGTTTTGAATGTCAAACAATGACGTGGCGAAGGGAGGTGCAGCCCCGCCATTGCTCGCAACAACCGTCCTTTCGGACACATAAAGTAGATAGTCATGAGGGAACAGGCAGAGTGAATGCACAAAGTATTTTACCGTGGGTAGGGAACTTGAAATCCAAAGACCAAGAGGTGCAACTTATTTTCATTCAGAGGGTGTTGGATATGTGGAACAAGCTGTCAGAGGAGATGGTTAAGGCAGGTTCTGACAGCATTCACAAGGTACTTGGACAGGTACAAGGGTAAGAACGATTTGGATAGATTTGGGCAAAACGACGGCAAATGGGACTCGTGTAGTAAGAGCATCTTGGTGGCCATGGACGAGTTGGGCCGAAGGGACTGTTTCCGTGCTGTACACTTTGTGCATTTACTGTCACTGTTCCCTTATGATTTTATACATATCTATAAGAACATGCTTCAGCGTCCTGAGGCGTAGCCTGCCCAACCTCACCTTATAGCTCAGCTTCTCGAGTCCTGGCAACATCCTCGTAAATCTTTTCTGTCCAATGACGCCATTCCTATCGCAGAACGACTAAAACCGTACAAAGTAGCGTCCAATTATGCCCTCGCCAACGTTTTGTACAACTGCAACATCTCATCCCAAGTTGGGAAAAAGGGGAAGTACAACAAAATTTGGGGATCCTTGTTCATCATTCACTGAAAGTAAGCATGCATGTACAGCAGGCAGTGAAGAAAGCGAAAGGCATGTTGGGCTTCATACACAACACCCTGACAGGTGAAGGCCAATGTACTGAAAGGCTTCTTCACCATCCTATCTGTCTGTGACGCCACCTTCAAGGAACAATGTACTTGTATTATTTGATCATTCTGCCCTGCAACATTCCCCAGGAACTAACGTTTTCCTGTGGAGGTCCTGCCCTGGTTTGACTTCCCGGACTGCAACACCTCGCACTTATCTACATTACACTCCATTAGCCATCACTGAGCCCTCTTGCCTGGCTGGTCAAAACAATGTTGTATTTAAGGATATCTTAACATTGATAATCCATTCTTAGTAGTTTTTGCGATCGCAATGTTCCCCTCAACCTAAGCTGACCTTTAAGCATAGGAACCAGTTCATAATTTTAAAAAATGATTCCTATTTCCACCCCTGCAATCCTGTCTATGTTCTGCCTCTGATAGACTGACGACCAGTTTCTAGAATACCTCAGTTTATACTGCAAGCTTGAACCTAGCTTCCCAAAACCTGCCTCTTTAATTGTACACCACACCCATCTTGTCATACAGTGTGGAAACAGGCCCTTTGGCCCAAATCACGGACCTAATTCTCATCTAACGTATTCATATTTGCCTGCATTTGACCAATGCGTCCCGAAACATTTCTTTCCATGTACATGTCCAAAAGTATTTTAAATGTAATCGTATCTGCAGCAACCACAGTGTCTGGCCGGGGTTTCCAACTCCTTCTCCAACCTTCATGTTGGACCTCCTATGCTGATGCAATGAACCTCTTCATCTGAGCAGCATTTCTATATTTGGGTAATTAAGCCCACTACTCTTCTCCAGTTCTCATTTTAATAAAACATAGCTTCTGTTTTTACTAGTCGCTGACATATTATTTTAGTCAGCCTCATCATTATGTGCAATTCAATCTCACCTGCCCTTGACCCCATTGTGGAGCTTTCCTCCCCTTGTCTTAGCATCTTACACGGTTTTATTTCAAGATATTTTCAACTTCTGATGGTGGGATATCTGAAACGTTATTCTGCCTTTTCTATCCACAACGTGTCCTGTCTAAGTACGTCGACCACTTTCTATTGTATCAACAATTTATCCCTCTATGCCGTATTTCCTCTACGGTTAACGTTTAAAGGCAATGTGCGGGGCAGGTTGGTGTTTACACAGAGGGTGGTGGGGACCTGGAACCGCCAGACGTGGTGGTGGTGGTGGAGGTAGATTTGAGAGTGACCCTGTGGAGACTATTAGGCAGCCCCATGGACACTGCTCTGCCCAAGACTGCAACGAACAGCATAACCAGAGAACTTACATTGCGAATCTGGAGTGGAAGGCGAACAGCTGGAGAAGCTTAATGGGTCAGGCAACAGTTGTGGAGGGAAATGGACAGTCGATATTTTGGGTTGGGACCGCTCTTCAGACTGGGAAACGGGAGTGTTAAAGGAGGCCATGGGATGTCCATGATGAACAGGTTATAGGGAATGGCATGGAAGATTATGGGACCAGTTAGGGGTATGTAGATACTCTCGGGCATGTTAATATGCAGACGTACCGCCTGATAGGTTACTTGATGAACTGTTATGTGGCCAAAGGTGAGATGGAGATTGTCCCGGGTTATTAGCCGAGGCAAGAGAGGAGATTGCTGAGGCCTTCGCACAGTTCTTTGTATTCCTTTCATCCACAGACGAAATCCCAGAAGACTGCAAATAGCCAATGTTGCTCTAGTAGTTAAAAATGGAAACAAGGACTCTGTAAGAAATGCAGGGTACAAATATGCAGATAGGAATAGCTGATTAAGTTTAATCCGGACATTGGTGAGGGTTTCGGCCCGAAACGTCGCCTATTTCCTTCGCTCCATAGATGCTGCTGCACCCGCTGAGTTCCTCCAGCAATTTTGTGTACCATTGGTGAGATTGGATCAGGCTTGTAATTGACCCTTGCATTGTAGCTTGCATTGACCCTTCATGGTGTGCATACAAATGCAACACTTAGCATTTAACTGAATGAATCGTCACCAGCCAGTGCTTGGCCTATTTGCACAGTTAATCAAGTTTCTGTTGTAACCTGTGACAACTTTCCTCATTGCCCACCTTATCACCAATCTCAGTGAACAGGTAACACGCAGACATAGCCGAAGTTGCTTAGTATCAGTTTACAGAGGCGACGGCTTGGTGAGCTTCACCGTATAGGCTGTGGAACAGACTGTGGGACTGGTGCTGATGGGCGATGGGGTTTCATGCCACTGTTGGCTGCGTGTGCATGGCCAGTAACCATCTTCCAACACTTCTGGAAGCATACTGACGTCTGACCTGACATAACAGGCTGAATGTTCCACGGCAGTGGTTTAAACCAGGAACACCGTCTTCCAATAGGGAGGGGGATGTCTATGCGATGGGAAAAGGAGAATGTCCAAGCACCGAGTGCTGAATCATGGGATTAGTGTAAAGGAGGCCCTATTGCTCGGCGTGGCGGCGTGCAGCTGAATGGCCTGATTCTACCCTGTAGCGTGGCGGAGGGTTGCCTCGGTGTGTGTAGTAGTCACTTCCTCAACAGCGGTCATGGATTAGTACACCTGTCGCCGGAAGACTGGTGCCGATGAGGTCAATTACGTTTGTTCCCGATCTTGGTTCATGATTCCCTGCCGCAGCCGCAACCAATCTCGCCGCTTTTCAGTGTAGGACTCAGGCAGCTCAGGTATTCGTGACGCTGGCTCGAAGGGCCGAATGGCCTCCTCCTGCACCTAGTTTCCAAGTTTCTATGTTTCTAAAGCAACCCGAGATTTTGGATGTGCCGGTTGGGTCAGAACCCGTGGCAGGAAATGGATACTCGACGCTTTGGTTCACGATCCATCGGGTCTCGATGATGCAAGATGAGCCGTGGGAACCTCAAATGGTGATTATCTGTTTCCCCTCAACAAATGCTGCCTAACCCGTTGTGTTTCTCTTGGCTGATCATTACCAGGTTATTGGAAAGGAAGTTCATGTTCACACGCCATAGGAGCAGAAAATAGGCGATGCGGCCCATCGAATCTACTCCGCCATTCCATCGTGGCCTTTCAATCTTTCCCTCTCAGTGCCATTCTCCTGCCATCAACCCAAAACCTTTGACACCTTTAAACTGTTCAAGAACCAGTCAACCTCCGCTTTACAAATACCCAAGGTCATGGTCTCCAAAGCCGTTGACACACCATAGCGAGTGTACAAAAAATATGTATTACATTTATTTTATTGTTTGTCAGAGGGAACTGGAGAGGCAGATTAGCAGGTATTTGGACAGGTTAATGACTGGGAAAGGCTTCCGAGGATATGAGCCAAACGTGGTAAACGAGAGTAGCCTCCGATGAGCAACTTGCTGCCGTGGCTGACTCGGTCTGAAAGACCTGTTTCTCTGGTGTTTCTCTGTCCCCCCGATTCACGGACAGAGTAGGCAGTGCAAACGGTTCCCATCGCTTGACTCTGGAACGCACTGACTGTACATGCGATGGGTTTAGGTCCCGCTGTCGCCTCCAATTGGGTAAATATATTGAAGGGGTAAAATTTTAAGTGAAGCGAGGAGGGACCGGGTGGAACTGATGATTTGATCTGTCAGGCAGCACTAACACGATGGGATGAACGGTCGCTTCTATGCTGCAATCATCGTGAGATTCTGCCGTCTATCATCTTGCGGGCGATTAAATAATGACTGATTGTGCAGTCCTGTACCCATCTTGGATCTGTAATGCTCCCTTGTGCTAAGTAGGTGGATGAGCAATATGACACTCGATCAGATAGTGTTGTCACTGTTCGGAAGCAGCTTGGCTATAGACAGAGTCTATTATACAGTGCAGGTCGCCAGTGTTACGGGTGAATAGATACTAATAGAATAGAGGGATATCGACGGCACGTAGGCAAAACTGGCTAGTCCGTGCAGGCAAATTGATAGATATGGACGGGTTGGGTCGAGGGCTCGGTCATCATTTCATGACTCTCTGGCTTTGTTCCTGGGCTTGTCGCCTAGATTTGGACCTTCGCAATACACTCTGGCCTCAGATGTTTCGAGTGAATCCAAATTAGCTTTAGCCCGGCTTCAGTGATGGCAAATATCTCAGGAGAAGAGCGGAGACAGATTACCCTCGCAGTATTTTGGCTGAATACAGCTTTCAATGTGTCTGCCTTGTCCTCACTCATATACTCTGACAGTTATGTCAGTTGCACATGTTTAAGCTCACACATTGTCATTTAAAAACCGGTCGGGGCCAGCTTGCAACACATTCCTTCAAGGTCGGCAGAGGAGCGGCAGGTGACGGAACGAGTACGGGGATTGGCTGCAGATGTTAAAGCCTTCGTTAGTTTTTCAAGAGCGGGTTATTTAAAAACAGAGAACCAAATTTATAAATTAGCCAATTAGTAAAATTGGTTAATTGAATTGCTACAGGGCGAGCGGCGTTGTTGAGGTGAAGTGCCTTGGTGAGTTAAGTGCGAGTGTTTGGCGAGGAGGTTGAGGCAAGAGGCAACAATTATTGTGTTGTGTGTTTAATTTAAATATTTAAGGTTAATGGCAGGGACGCTTGTTGCAGGATGCTGGAGTCAGGTGCACCGCTGTAGTCACTCACACGCAAGAGCTTTTCTTGAGGTCCTCTGAGAGAGCGCTGTATGTAGGTATGTTGCAATACTTACCTTCAGCGGCGCGGCAATTCTGCCACTGGCCGTGTGCGCCTTTGAGGGGGGGGGGGGGTTAAAACGCTTTTCCCCCCTACCTTGTCCTGGATTATATTTCGTTGGAGTGCAAGCTTTTCTGAAGAATCGTTCCGACGGGCGTTCTGTGTATTTTGGTTTTAAATCGCCCGACAAGTTCAGCGCTGGAATAATTTTAATATCAACTTCAAAAGCCGTAAACGCCGACAACGGGGACGGGTTTCAGGTACGGGACAGGTAAACGAAAGCCGTTTATTTTATGCATAAAAGTCCTCCTGAAGATGCATTTAATTCACATTTTAAGTTGCGAAACGGTGATTCCCACCCCCCCCCCCCCCCATACGAACCGGCAGTATTTTTGCTGTCGATACGGTTTTAAATTCACCGCAAACCGCAACGTTCCAAATGATCGCGTTCCAGAAAAACCCACTCGCAAGATGATTTAAATGGCCATTAATCTACAGGTATTAAACATTACCTGTAAATTCCTTCCTTTTGGCCTATAAATCCATGATATAGAGATTTTAAAATTATGTTATATTGTGAATTCTTGTGTGTATGTTATTTGGACACTTAGGCTATTTAAAAATGTTAATCTATTCTTAAGAAATTGATAGATGTTTAGATCTAGTAATTGAATTTTGTAATTAGCTACAATTAGGTAACTAACTAATTATATGCTTTAATTTCAAGTCATCTAAGTAAGTTTGTTTTATATTTGTTTCAGAATGCTTCAATCTATAATAACTGAACATTTCTTTCAGTTCTCTTAATTTTTAAGAAAGTTATGGGCTTTTGATTGTCCTCGATCACAGCTTTTGTGTTAAGTCAATGGAAAAGTAATAGAGAATTTCCGAGTATGAAAATAGTCATAACTTTTTTAATACTGAAGATATTAAAGTGAATTAGGTGTCAAATTAAACCAATTTTTACTTTATCTGATGGGATAAATTACAGCCTTGATTTTTTAAATCTCAAAATGTTGTATTTATGAATGTATTGTTGATCTATGTACCACAGTTTTTTTAGCACGTTGGTACCTGCACTAATGTAAAGCACTTTGGTCAACGAGAGTTGTTTTCAAATGTGCTATAGAAATAAAATTGACTTGACTTGACTTAACAACAACTGCGGTAACTGTGTCCAGGTGCAGTTCCTCAATGATGGAGTTATGGAACTGGAGCAGCAGCTGGATGTCCCGCAGTCCATCCAGGAAGCCAAAAGCTTCCTGGACATGCTCTAAGTCAGATCGTCACTCCAAGAGTGTAGGATATGCGACGTAGGGACGGAAAGAAAGAGGATGAAGCGGGTGCAGGAGACCTCGGTGAGAGTTCCTCTTGCAAACAAGTCCGCCCGCTTGGTGGCTGTCGGGGCAGACGACGCTTCCAGTCCGAGTGGGGGACAGGTTGTTCCTCGCGATGAGACTCGACCGGCGAGACCAACGTCGGGCAGGGTCATAGTGGTGGGTGATTCTATTGTCCGAGGTGCGGACAGTATATTCTGTGGCGGCAGGCGAGACTCGAGGATGGTCTGTTGCCTCCCTGGTGTCAGGGTCCGAGATGTCTCGGACTGACTTCAGAGTATCCTCGAGAGGGAAGGTGCGGAGCCGGAAGTGGTCGTGCATGTGGGTACAAACGACGTCGGGAAGGAGGCTCTGCAACATGAGTTCAGAGAGTTTGGAAGAAGACTGAAAAGCAGTACTTCCAGGGTGGTTTTCTTTGGATTGCTTCCAGCACCTCGTGCTGGTGAAGGCAGGAACAGGGAGACAGGGTGTCTGAATGTGTGGCTGAGAAACTGGTGCAGGGAGCATGGATTTGGATGTTTAGATCACTTGGATCTCTATTGGGGTCGAAGTGCACCTTAACTGGAGGGGGACCAACATTCTGGCCGGCTGGTTTGCTAGTGCTACACGGGCGAGGTTAAATTAAATAAGGGTGTTGGGGAGGGGGGGGTGTTGGGGGGGGGGGGGGGGGGTTGGTTGACGAATTGGAAGTATAAGGAAGGAGTTAAAGGGGAAGAGAGTACAGCAAAAGTTATGAAAGACACCCGAATTAATGGGACAGTAAGTTAAAGAACGGATAAGAGATTAAGGACGGGTGAAATAGGAACCGGTGTGAGGGCAGGTGAATCCCGAATTTAAAATGTTATATGATGAATGCGCGAGAATAAGAAGTAAAATGGATGAGCTTGACGCTCAGTTGGAAATTGGTAAGTATGGTGATGTGTGAATTACGTAGAAATGGCTGCAAGAGGATCAGAGCTGGGAACTGAATATTCAGGGCTACACGTCCTATTGAAAAGACGGACAGGCGGACAGAGGGGGTGTGGTGACTCTGTTGTTCAATGCCTTACGAGGGGTGGCATAGAATCAGAAGATCTAGAATCATTGTGGATAGAACTAAGAAATTGTAAGGGTAAAAAGTCTCTAATGGACGTTATCTACAGGCTCCCAAACAGTAGCCTGGATATAGGTTGAAAGTTGCATCAGGAGTTAAAATTGGCATGTAACAAAGGTAACGCTACGGTGATTATGGGAGATTTCAACATGCAGGTAGACTGGGAAAATCAGGTTGGTCGGGACCCCAAGCAAATTAGTTTGTAGAGCTCCTCCGAGATGGATTATTGGAGCAGCTTGTAGTAGAGCCTGCCTGGGAGAAGGTAATTCTGGATTTGGTGTTGTGTAATGAACCGGATTTGATAAGGGACCTCAAGGGAAAGGAACCATTCGGCGGCAGAGACCATAATATGATGTTTGTATCTGAAGTTTGAGATGGAGAAGGTAAAATCGGAAGTGTCAGTATTGCAGTTGAACAAAGGTAACTATGAAGGCAAGAAAGAGGAGGTGGTCAAAGTTAATTGGAAGGGGACCCTAGCAGGGATGACGGTGGGACAGCAAAGGTAGATATTTCTGGGAGTATTCTAGAAGTGTAGGATCAGTTCATTCCAAATATGAAGAAAGATTCTAAGGGGAATGAGAGGTGACCGTGGCTGACAAGGGAAGTCAAGGACTGTGTAAAAAGAAAAGGAAAGACGTATAACATAGCAAAGATGAGCGGGTAGCCAGAAGATTGGGGGACATTTAAACATAAACAAAAGGTGACTAAGAAGCCAATACGGGGAGAAAAGATGAAGTACGAAGGTGAGCTAGCCAAGAATATAAAGGAGGATAGTAAAGCTTATTTAGGTATGTGAAGAGGAAAACAATAGTTAAGACAAACGTGGGTCCCTTGCAGACAAACAGGTGAATTTATTATGGGGAACAAGGAAATGGCAGACGAGTTGAACAGGTACGTTGGTTCTGTCTTCACAAAGGAAGACAAAAACAATCTCCCAGATGCACTAGGGGACAGAGAGCCTAGGGTGACGGAGGAACTGAAGGAAATTTACATTTGACGGGAAATGGTGATGGGACTGAAGGCTGATAAATCCCCAGGAAGTGGCTCCAGAAATCATGGATGCAGGGTGATTATTTCCAATGATCTGTCCATTCTGGATAAATTCCTGTGGATTGGAGGGTAGCTAATGTTATCCCACGTTTTAAGAAAGGAGTGAGAGAGAAAGCAGGGAATTATAGACCAATTAGCCTGACATCAGTGGTGGGGAAGTTGCTAAATTCAATTATTAAACATTTAATAGCAGCGCATTTGTATAGCAGTAACATGATCGGTCCAAGTAAGCATGGATTTACGAAGGGGAAATCATACTTGACAAATCTTCTGGAATTTTTTGAGGATATAACAAGTCTAATGGAGAAGAGAGAGCCTGTGAATGTACTGTGCATGGACTTTCAGAAAACCTTTGATAAGGTCCCACACAGGAGATTAGTGGGCAAAATTAGAGCACATGGTATTGGGGGTAGCGTAGTGACATGGATAGAAAATTGGTTGGTAGACAGGAAATAAATAGTAGGGATTAACGGGCCCCTTTCAGAATGGCAGGCAGTGACTGCAAGGCTCAGTGCTGGGACCACAGCTATTTATAATATACATTAATGATTTAGATGAAGGAATTAAAAGTAGCATTCGCAAATTTGCGGATGACACAAAGCTGAGTGGCAGTGTGAACTGTGAAGAGGATGCTATGAGGATGCAGGATGACTTGGATATTATAAAGGCGGAAATTGACAGATTCTTGATTAATAAGTGGTGTCGCGGGTTATAGAGAGAAGGCAGGAGAATGGGGTTGGGAAGAAACGATAGATCAGCCATGATTGAATGGAATAGATGTGATGGGCCGAATGGCCCAATTCTGCTCCTATCACTTATAAACTTATGAACTGAGATATTGTGAAACCGGGGAGCCAAACCTAAATATTGTTGACGGTGGAGACGAGTCTTGTGTGGGAAATGTCCAAGGAGCAAACCATTGAACATTGACAAGGAGCGTGAAAGGATTCAGAAACAGACGGGTTACAGAGAATGCATAGACGTTGTGGTGAGCGGGACCAGGCTGCATTTGTAGTGTCGGGGAAATAGAAGAAATTACACACAAACCGATCAAATATTACCATTGTAAATTACAAAGTTAGGTTGACATTACTATTTACACGATGTAACAATGTGTGTGAACGGATATCTAAGTCCATTTTTTAACTCCTCTCTGAATTTACTCTGGGTTAAAGCATAAATACACGTGTTAATACATGAACTGAGAAGTCTCAACATGTATCCACGGAGGAGGAGGAGCCATCTTGGTAAACGGCTGCTAGCCAGCAGCCGTCCGTTTTAAAATCGGTTTTTTAAATAGTTTTTAGTGAGTCCTGTTTTTTGTTTGTAGGGGATATGGTCTTTTTAATGTGGTGGGTAGGTGTAAACTTCATTTCTAGGTCCGTACCTGGTCGGTGTGGCAGCCTTTTCTCCGGTCTGCCCGTCGACCCGTCCTCATGGCCTACCAACGGGCTTGGAGCGCCGTTTCCTGGCGGGGACCGCCCAGCACCTCGGCCTCGGCGGCGGCACAGCGTTGAAGCGCTGGAGCGGAGTGGAGCGGGCGACGCCTTGCCTGGATCGCCGCGCTGGAGCGACGCGCTGGACCGCCGAGAGCAACATCTCCGGGCTGCGGGTCTGCGGAGCGGAGAGGCGGCAGTCCGGCGAGGTGGCAGTGCGGAGAGGCGGCAGTGCGGAGAGGCGGCGCCGACTTTTTCATCGGGAGCCTGGGAGCTCCAAACCAGCGCGGCCTTGTCGGGTTCGGCAGCCGCGGGCTCCAAACAGGAAGCGGCCGTTCCAGGTGGCCCAGCCGCCGAAAGGCCTCTCCCGACGCCGGGGCAAGACCACCCGGTGAGAACGGCCAGGGACATCGGGCCTCCGTAGAGGCAATTGCGGTGGCCTCAATAGGCCTAACTTTGGGGTGAACATGGGGTGGGGACTGGACATTGTGCCTTCCCTCGCAGTGCTATCCATTGTGGGGGGATGATTTTTATGTCTAATTTGTAGTCCTGTAGGTCTGTGTCCAAGATGGCTGCCGTGAAGGGAGAGTGTTCGCTGGCGCGCTTTGACTGCCCCTGCTCTCTCTTCACACTGTGTTTTTGATTTTCTGTTTTTGGATTGAATTCTGTTTTTAATTTGTGTCTCTGTGATGTCTTTATTACTTATTATATTCCGGTTATATGTTATTCCGATTACTATGTAAGGTGTCTTTGAGATGTCTGAAAGGCGCCCATTAAATAAAATGTATTATTATTATTATTATTATCCACACTGTTGGGCAATATAGATTGGATTACTAAGACTTCTGTCTGTATAATTGAAGTTTACAACCGGCCAGTTTAAAGAATGTACAACGTTAGTAACCCACATCAGTATAAAATTGGCAGACAAAGCAAGGACTAAGACGATGGATTTCCTCCTGTTCTCCGCCTCTGGGTCAGCGCGGTTCGCTCCCTTGCTGTTGGCGTGGAGTCCTTTGCGGAGGCGATTGGCTGTGACAATGTTCCTGACCGTCAGAGCGTTAAACACCAGGATCAGTGCGATCGGAAACAGCGGCGTTAGAAAACTGTCAACCCACTCGTACACGGCCCAAAATAGTGATGTGTAATAATGCGGGGTTTGGACACAAAACCACGGGACACCGTCAATAACAACTCCGGGCACAAATACGATGGAATGGATCGCAAGCAGGCAACGGCGTTCACTGCTCCCAATACCACAGCTGCATTTTTCTCCGTGCAGTATCTCGGTTTGAGCTTCTGGCAGCAAATGGCCACATATCGATCAAAGGTGAATGCGACTGTGAACCAGACAACAGTCCAGGGCTGCTTGACACAAGGACACCTTCATTGCACAGACGGGAGTGATGGACAAGAAATTAACTGGGAAAAAGAAGATGTTCATTCGAGTCAATATCATGGTAAGGATTACGATCAACAAGTCAGCCACGGACATGGCCACCACGTAACAGGTGATGCATCGAGAGAGACCGCACATCCCTCGTCTTAGGATCACAATCGCCACGACGTTAACTGAAAGGAAATGAATTAAAATACAACAATTTACTTCCACAAATGATAGTAGAAACATTTTATGAAACATGGTAGATGGAAGATGAAAGACACGCGGCCCTATTGCGGCTCCATGCGATCACGGCTGTTCATAATAATTTTATTTTATTTTATTTTATTTAACCTTTATTTAACCAGGAGAAGTCTCATTGAGATTAAAAATCTATTTTACAAGAGAGTCCTGGCCAAGACAGGCAGCAGCACAGTTCCACAGTTACAGACAATAATTTAAAAACAACAGAGAACATATAAATAGTCACAGTCAGAACATCATCAAACAAAGCACGTACAGACAGAAGAGCCCGCTTCAACATCATTAAGAAGGGATTTACATTTGTTTATAGAAACCAGCTCCTTAAGTTTCAGTTCATTCGCAGCTGGTTCCATGCGAACGGAGCAGCATAACTAAATGCCATTTTCCCCAGTTCAGTACAGACTTTAGGTACAGTTAGTAAGAACAAGTCCTCAGAGCGGAGCTGATAAGTTCCTGTGCTTTTTCGAATTACATACTTCTGCAGGTATGAAGGAAGCACACCGAGGATAAGGATAAATAAGGATATGCCAATGATGGAGTCTGCGGGTGGACAGGGCAAACCATCCAAATTGAGCATACAAAGAGCAGTGGTGCGTGAGGGTTTTAAAATTAGTAACAAATCTCAGTGCTCCGTGGTAGACCGTGTACAAAGACTGTAGGCATTTTGAAGATGCATTCATATATAAAACATCACCATAGTCCACCACAGACATAAACGTGCGAGTGGCGGCGCTGCCTTGCAGCTGCGGATCGCCTGCAGTCCGTTTGTCTTTTCTGTTTTTTGATTTATTTTGTATTGTTTTTACAGTTTATTTCGGTTTATTTAGCTGTGTATGTGTGTGTGTGGGGGGGGGGGTGGGTGTAACATGTTTTTTTTTATTTTTATATATTTTTTTATTAAAGGTAATCAATTACAATGCTTCAAACAACTTTATATCAAATTAATTCAATTTGCATTAAGTAAAACACTAGTAATACTTATCTACTATTTTTTTAGAAATAATGATAGAGAAAGAATAGAACAGTTATAAATCATTAAGAGAGTGATTAAATAATAATTTGATTATATATAAGAAAGAAAAGAGAAACAAAAAAAAAAAAAAACGAAAAAAAAAAAAACCACAATATGTATTATTAATAACACTACTACAAGTGATATTATCGATAAAGATATATGTTAATTCCAATATAAAAATGAATTATTCTCACCAAATCCCGCAGGGTGCACGCCGAGCTGTGTTGCCAAGAACAGCTACTTCTCTAAATACTGTATATATGGAGACCATATCTGTTCAAAAGAATTATACTTGTCCAATAGGACAAATCTAATTCTTTCCAGATGTAACGTCTCCATCATCTCTGTTGCCCACATTTTGGTTGTGGGGGATAATGTTCCCTTCCAAAATTTCAATATGATTTTTTTCCCAATTATCAAACAGTAATCAAAGAAATGTCTTTGATTTACTGTAAGTGATAGATGTAAATCCGGAATTCCAAATATTATTAGCTTTGGGTTAGGGTCCAATTTAACTTTGATGACTTCAGAAATAACTTTAAAATTTTCTGTCCAGTAATAATTCAATTTAGGACATGTAACGAAACTATGTATTAAATTTGCCTCTGCTTTCTTGCACTTATCACAAATAGCGGAAAGATTCGGAAAAATACTATTTAATTTAGTTTTCGAATAATGTAACCTATATAATACTTTAAATTGTATCAGTATATGTCTGGCGTTTAATGAACACCGGTGTATTCGTTGTAGACTTTCTTCCCAGTTTTCTTTTGTTATAGCCAATCCCATTTCATTTTCCCATGCTTGACGATATATTTCCGTTATTGGATTCTCCTTATCCAAAATGATGTTATATATATAGGCTATTAATTTTTCTGTATTTGGATATAAATTAAACAGTTCGTCTAACAATCCTGCTTCTTTATTTTTATAATCTTGTGTATTGGATTTAATATAATCTCTAATTTGTAAATACCTAAACAAATGTTGTGGAGACAATCCATAAATATCTTGTAACTCCTGGAATAAAAGAAATTTTCCTTTTCTATAAAGGTGTTCTATCCTTGTAATTCCTAAATCATCCCATTGTTTAAACCCCCCATCTAATATAGCAGGTTTAAACGATGGATTATTCATAATTGGTAATCTAAATGAGAGATTATCCAAATGTAGAGTCTTAACTATTTGTTTCCAAATACGTCTATTATTATATATTATTAGGTTGTCTTTATAATTTTTTTTTTGTACTTCCGTTGGTGCAAAAATTATCGAACCTACATTGAAAGGTAGACAGTCTTCCTTTTCTATATTTAACCATGTCGGTTCATGATCCATATTTACCCACCAGAAATTCATATTCTTAATCTGAACAGCCCAAAAATAATATAAAAAGTTTGGAAGTGCTAATCCTCCATTTATCTTAGCTTTGCATAGATGTTTTTTATTTATTCTGTGATTTTTATAATCCCAAATAAAACTATTGACAATATTATCAATTTTTAAAAAAAAAGTTTTCGGAAGAAAAAAAGGAATAGCCTGAAACAAATATAACAACTGTGGTAGAAATACCATCTTTATGGCACTTATTCTACCAATCATGGATATAGGAAGTGTTTTCCAATATAAAATATTTTTCTAAGTTTATCTAATAGTTGAGGATAGTTGGATTTTATTAATGAGTTATGAGTTTTAGTTACGTTAATCCCTAAATATTTAAGTTTGTCTGTAACTACTTTTAATGGGTATTGTTGTAATGTATTTAGATTTATTCCTGTTATTGGCATAATCTCGCTTTTATCCCAATTAATCCTATACCCAGAAAATGCACCAAACTTAGTTATAATGTTTAGCAGGTTGGGAATACTAATTTCCGGTTTTGTAATATAAATCAAAACATCATCTGCATATAAAGAAATTTTATTAATTGTTGTATCAGTATTATAGCCATATATTTCAGGTTCAGATCTAATTTTTTCCGCCAATGGTTCTATCACCAATGCGAACAATAAGGGTGATAACGGACATCCCTGTCTGCATCCCCTAGAGAGTTTGAATTTGGCTGATAAAATTTGGTTAGTCAAAATTCTTGCCATAGGATTCGAGTATAAAATTCTTACCCATTTACAAAATCTATCCCCCAATTGAAACTTTTCCATTATATTAAATAAATACATCCATTCCACCTGATCAAACGCTTTTTCTGCATCTAGTGATATAACCGCTAGTTCCGTATCTCGTATTCTTTTTGAATATATAATATTAAACAAACGTCTGAGATTATGGGATGAGTAACGTTTTGGGATAAAACCTGTTTGATCATAATGTATTAATTTAGAGATCACTAAACTTAATCTCCTAGATAAGACCTTAGTTAATATTTTTTGGTCTGTATTTAAAAGGGCAATCGCTCTATATGATCCAGGATCTTCCAAATCCTTATCTACTTTAGGGATGAGTGTAATTGTGGATTCATTTAGAGATTCTGGTAATTTTCCTTGGTCATATGCATATCTATACATTATTTGTAATCTTGGAGAAATCAGATCTTGAAATTTTTTATAAAATTCTGCACTCAGGCCATCTGGGCCCGCTGCTTTTCCGTTCTTTAGCGAACTAATTGATTCTATAATGTCTTTTACTGTTATTTCAGCATTTAACAATTCTCTACCTTCCTGATCTAAGCTATTGATTTGACATTCTTGTAAAAATATTTCCATACTATCTGTTTGTCCTGTTAGTTTTGACGAATAAAGATTTTTATAATATTGTAAAAATCTATCATTAATATCTTTTGGAGTAATTAATATATTTCCATACTCAGATCTAATTCCGTGTATCATCTTCTCATCTTCTAATTTTCTAAGCTGTCGTGCTAGTAATTTTTGTGGCTTATCTCCAAATTCAAAATACACTTGTTTAGTTTGTTGAAAAAGTTTAATCACTTGATTAGAATATATTTTATTTAATCTATATTTTACTGATGCAATTTTATTACTTAAATCTTTGGAAGGCTGTTTTATATTTTCATTATCTAGACGTTTTATCTCATTTTCTAAATTTTGTTCTATTTTTCGATTTTCTTTATTGAGATGTGCTTGTGCGGATATTATTGCGCCACGCATGAATGCCTTAAATGTGTCCCAAAATAGTGATGGAGAAGTTTCATGATTATCATTAGTTTCAAAAAATAATTTAATCTGATCCATCACATATTTACAACAGTCATTGTCCTTTAATATCTGAGGGTTAAATCTCCAGGTAGTAGTTTTATTAGATATATCTTTTAATTTTATCTTAAATGTTAATGGCGCATGATCCGAGATGATAATATTTTGCATCATACGTAAAAGGAAGTAATTTAGAATCTAATAAAAAATAATCTATCCTCGAATAGGTTCCATGTACGGGCGAGAAAAAAGAATATTCTCGTCCGGATGGATTATCTAACCTCCAGATGTCTTTAATATTAGATGTATTGATAAAAGCATTTATGAATTTACTTGATTTCGAGGCAGCTTTCCTTTTTGCAGATGATCTATCTAGATAGTTATCTAAAGTACAATTTAAATCACCTCCAATTATTAAATTGTGTTGAGTGGATATAGGAATATTATTAAATATTTTCTTAAAAAATAATGGATTATCAAAATTAGGGGCATATATATTCATTAAAATTACCTTTTTTGAATATAATTCCCCTGTAATTATTACATATCTGCCTTCTTTATCCTCTATAATAGAACTTTGTATGAAAGGTATACCTTTGCGAATAATTATTGCAACTCCTCTAGATTTATGAATAAATGTAGAATGATACACCTTAGAAATCCATTTAGCTGTTAATCTATGTTGAGCATCTTTTTTAAGATGAGTCTCTTGAAGGAAAATGACATCTGTCTTCAATCTGTTCAACTGAGCTAACACCTTTCCCCTTTTAATTGGTTCATTAATTCCTTTTACATTCCAACTGCAGAAGGTTACTCCATCACCCCCAGTCTTCACCTTTATATCATGCATTTTACTATTAGGGCGGCTTTTTTTGGAGTAGCCTTCTTGACTCCCCCAGCTCCCCGTTGCACCCGGACATCAATCCAATGAGAATTTCTATCCACCTTAATCCGCATCTATGTCTTCTTAAACTAAATACACAATATCCTTCACATCTACATTCAAATAATATATAATATAAGATCAATAAAAAACAAAAACAATAAGGAATATCAATAATAAAAAAAAAGTAAAGGGTGTTAATAGGGTGCTCAGAAAAAAAAGAAACTACACTTGTATAGTGTGTAGTATGTGAAGGTGAAAGCCACACTAACGTGGCCATTAATCTAAAGACTTCCGTTTTTTAATTAAAAAAAAGATGTTAATTATACCAGCTCCTATCTCAAATGCTATATATATTGGGGTGGGGTACTAACTTTATATACTTAGTACTTAGTAATTATTTCTATTATTCATATTACTATTTGCTAATTACTAATATCAATTATATTTAATACTATAATATGTAATACTATTATCATGGAATAATTAAATATTTCTAATAATTAATACAGAACTACTACTAAATGCCCATTATTCCACTTCCTTCTAAGTGAGTATTTCATAACCACAGGTCGATGATAAAAGTTCAGTCCTCTCCTTCTCCCTCGGGTTCTTCCTCCGCATCTTCTCTCTCTTCATCTTCTGGCTTCTGCTGTATGCCTCGGGCGAATTTCAATGCTTCAATATGCTTAACGAAACGATATTCCTTGTCATCATAAGTTACTCTCAGTATTGCTGGGTACATCAAGCCATATCTCAGATTCTTAGTATTCTGTAAATTCCTCAGGATACCTTTTGTTTCTTTAAATAGTGCTCTTTTCTTGGCCACTTCTGCTGGGAAGTCTCTAAAAATACTGATGTTGTCTCCCTCGTATTTCAGGTTTCTCTTTTTTATTATTATCTTCATCATTTCTTCGAAGACATGGTCAAAGGCCACTTTTACAATCATTTGTCTGGGCGATGAACCTATCCCAGGGGCCCGTCTTAGAGCCCTATGTGCACGGCTCAACAGGGGTTCATGATCCAAATTCAGAATATCCATTAAAAGTTTTGCAACAAATTTTCGAGGATCTTGACTCCCCTCACGACCTTCGCTCAGACCAACTATACGCAAATTTTTACGGCGTTGGCGTCCCTCCAGATCAATACATTTCTCGTTTGTTTTACGTAATAATTCTAAGAGGCGTTTGTTCTCGGCACGGAGTTTTTCAGTCTCCTTAGTATTCACTTCAGCAATTTTAGTTAGCTCTTTAATTGCTTCGCCTTGTTGGTCTAGCGAAATTATAGTAGGATCTATCTTGTCATCCAGCTTTCTTTCCATCCCAGCAGCTATATCCTTTACATCCTCAATTTGAGTTTGTAACTCGGCATTAGCCTTTTCCTTCCACTCATCCATCATACTTTTTACCGTCGTTATAACTTGTTTTATTAAGTCTTCTTTATCTTCTTTATTTTTCTCGTGAGACACCAGCATATCCGCTTTTAAACTTTTTATCTCCTCCATATACTCCTTCCTCTGCTTCTTTATCTCCTCCATATACTCCTTCCTCTGCTTCTTTATCTCACCTAGAATGGTAGTCTGTGTAACATGTTTTTTGACTCTACTTTCGGGGGGATGCGACCTTTCCTGCCGTATCCCCGTCTCCGTGTCCGTCTGCGCTGAGGCCTATCGCGGAGCTGGCGGCCTCCAACTGCGACCGACCTCGAGGCTGTGGAGGCAGAGCCAGGACTTACCAGCGCGGGCCTGGCCGACTTCGGGGCTGTGGTTGTGGTGCGACGCGGCTTCCGGCCCGGCTTTGGAGCCTCGGAGGCTCGGCCGCGGGCCAGTGGACGACATAATCGGGAGCTCGAGTTCTGTTTTCCGGAGCTCCCGCAACTGCAGCTGCGTCCGCTGGACTGGAGGACGGCAGTTTCGACAGCTTCGACAGCTTCGAACGCCCCGGGCCGCGGAATTTGAACCGGCCCGTTTGCGGAGCTCGGATTCAGCCGCGGGACTTACCTACCATCACCCGGTGGGGTCACAACATCGGAGGCTTGGATTGCCTCAGCGCAGAGGGAGAGCTAGGAGGGAAGAGGCAATGACTTTGGGACTTTAAACTGTGTTGAGTGTTTGTTATTTATTCTATGTTATGACTGCAGGCTAAACCATATTGTTTGTTTTGTTTTGTCTTTGTCTTTTGTTTTATCTCTTTTCTTATTGATTGATTGTGTTGTGATGTGTTTACCTTGTTTACCAGAGGGACTAAAGATGGAAATTAGCTACTGGCTACAATCTTGCGTATTACATGTAAATGTTTATTAATATGCACTGTCCCTATACAAATAAAAACTTAAACTAAAAAAAAACTTAAACGTTGCAGCTACAAGTCTTTTTTTGGCTTCAAAAGAAAAACAAGATTTGTTTCTAAAGTAAAAACCTAATTTTATCTTTAGTTTTTTCACCAGTTGCTGGATATGAGGTTTAAAAGAGAGAGAATCGTCAATTATAATTCCCAGATATTTATATTGAGACACAGATTCAATCACAGAGCCCTGCAAAATAATAATAATAATAATAATAATAATAAAAATAATATATTTAATTGTCATTGCACATAAGTGCAACGAGACTTGGTATGCAGCTTCTATGCGATGTCATAACTTAAACAACTTAAATAAAATTTGGATTTAGATACCTGAGAACATGGTTTATAAAAAGAACAGTAATCATCATCATCATTCTTTATTGTCATCTTGCAAAGCAACAATTGTACAGTGCGAAATGAGAAGACGTTTCCCAGTGAACACCGGAGCATCGCACATAAAAACTTAAATATTTCACGCATAAATAATAACAATAAAAAAACAAAATTAAAAAAAACAAAAACAATCCAGTTCCTGATTAAAAAAAAACCTGTACGAATAGTTAATAAAGTGCAGGTAAAAAAAACAACATTAAAACACAAGTTAAAAAAAAACAGTCATAAAATGTCCAGGGCAGCTGATTTAAGTGGCCTGAGCCAGTGCCAGAGTTATTACTCAGTGCAATAAATGGTCAGTGCAAAAGCAGCAGAATCAGGTGGAGTGCCTGTTTAGCAGCCTCACAGCCTGTGGAAGGACGCTGTTTAGCAGTCTGGTTGTCCGGGCTTTGATGCTACGGTATCTCTTGCCTGATGGCAGGAGATCTAGGTGTGTGTGGAGTGGGTGCAATTTGTCCTTTGCTATTCTCAGTGCTTTTTTCAGGCAGCGGGTCTGGAACAGTTCTTGTACCGAGGGTAGCGAGACTACAATGATCCTCTCTGCTCCCCCTCACTACCCTCTGCGGACTTCCTGTCTGAGCAGTTACAGTTGGAGTACCACGTGTTCATGCAGTACGTGAGTACAGACTCCACCGTGCCCCTGTAAAAAGTCCTGAGGATGTTGGTGGGCAGTGAGACAGTCAAAATAGTCTACTCCAGTACATGCACTCCAGTCCCTGTTCCAACCTGCTCCCCGCGCTCCCTTCAATCCCCTTGGCAACGAGAAACATCAGACGCATGATCCCTCTGAACCTGTCCTATCTGTGGACCTGTCCAAATTGCTGAAATGTTGTTATTCTTTGTGGAATTCTCAGCCACAGAAGGCAGTGGAGGCCAATTCACTTCATGTTTCCAAGAGAAAGTTAGATGTAGCTCTTAGGGATAACGGACTCAAGGGATTATGGGGAGCAATCAGGAACAGGGTACTGATTTTGGATGATCAGCCATGATAATATTGAATGGCGGTGCTGGCTCGAAGGCACCGAATGGCCTACTCCTGCACCTATTTTCTATGTTTCTATGTTAGATCCGTAACATCACACGGCCCGGAAACTGGTCGTTCAGCCCACCTATGAGTATAGAAGTTGGGAGGCCATGTTAACGTTATACTGGGCATTGGCGCTGCCGCATTTATGATATTGCGTTCATTATAGAGAGGGCTTCAGCAGGCTAGAACTTTATTTTTTGGCGCGCAGGGGGGGGGGGGGGGGGGGGGGGGGTGATAAATTCATGAGAGGAATAAATCGGGTAAATACATAGTAGATTACCCAGAATAAGGGAATTGATGCCAGGGTGCACGGGCCCAGGTGAGAGGGGAAAGATAGGATACGATCCTGAGCGGTAACCTTGTCATACAAGGATAGGTATACGGAACGAGAGGAGGTAGTTGAGGCAGGTACTGTCATAACGTTTAAAAAAACATTTGGACAGATACATGGATAGGAAAGGTTTCGAGGGATATGGGCTAAACGCGAGCAAGTGGGACCAGTGTATATGAGTCATTGACTTTATGCCTGTACTCACTCAGACGGCACAGAGTCGCAGAACACCAGAGACCCGGGTTCGATCCTAACATCGAGTGTTTGCCGTGTGAAGTCTGCATGTTCTCCCTGTGACCGCGTGGGTTTCCTCCGGGTGCTCCGTTTTGCTCCTACTGCCCAAAGACGTGAGGGGTTGCAGGGTTTTTGTAGTGTCCCCACCATCCGGGCCATGCCCTCTTCTCACTGCTCCTACTGGGCAAGACTTGCAGAATCCCAATGTCCCAATCCTCCAGGTCCATGAATAGTTTCTTAGCTACAACTGTCATTTTATTGAACCGACCAGAGCGACCGTAATCCCAGCCGGCAAATCAACATTACGGACCACCCTTCACACGACCATGGACTTGCTTTCTAATTGTGTTCTGCAATTATCTCTTGTTTCTGCAGTATTTTTTCATTTCGCTGTCTTATCTAATTTATGTTTTTTTAGAGCTGATTGATATTCGTGTATTACTATCATGTGCAACGCAAGTCAGTGGTAAAACCTTAGCATTAATTTCCAGAGGGCTTGTATATAAAACAGAGATGTAATGTTGAGGCGCTGTACGGCGCTGGCCATGCCGCATTTGGAATATTGTGAGCAATTGTGCGCACCATATACAGTATGAGGAAGGGTGTGCTGGCTCTGGAGAAAGTCCAGAGGAGGTTTACAAGAATGATCACAGGAATGAGTGGGCTAACATAAGATGAACATTTGACGATACTGGACCCGTATTCGCTAGAGTCCAGAAGAATGGGGGGGGGGGGGGGGGTGTGGAGGATGTTTCCATTAGCGGGAGAGTCTAAGACGAAAGGACATAGCCCCAGAATTAAACGCGTTCCATTGGGAAGGAGATGAAGAATTTATTTCGGAAGAGGATGGTGAATCTGTGGAATTATTTGCCTCAGAAGGCTGTGGAGGCGGTCAATGGATATGTTTACGGCAGAGACAGATAGAATCCTGATTAGTATGAGTGTCATGGTTTATGAGGGGTTTGGAGGGAGAGATAGATCAGCCCTGATTGAAGGCAGATTAGACTTGATGGGATGAATGAGCTAATTATGCTCCTGTAACTTAAGACCTTACGACCAGTCAACGTATTTTATAAGTACAATCAAGCCATACACAAGCACAACACAAGTACAGAGCGATAAATACCAGACTGCAGAACATAGCGTAACACTGTTAGTGCATTACAGTTACATAGGAGCATTTTGTGAGTCCCCCCCCTGACTTTTATTTCCCCAATTCCAGCTGAACCCTTGGCGCTCTGGTAGTTCTTACAGTTTCTGAGTTTTATTCGATAAAAACAAAACCAGGTTCAGGAATAGCTACTTCCCCACAGCCATCAGGCTATTAAACATGGCTCGGACAAAACTCTGATTATTAACAACCCATTATCTGTTATTTGCACTTTACCAGTTTATTTATTCATGTGTGTGTTTATTTATATTATGGTATATGGACACACTGATCTGTTTTGTAGTAAATGCCTACTATGTTCTGGTATGCTGAAGCAAAGCAAGAACTTCATTGTCCTATCAGGGACACATGACAATAAACTCACTTGAACTTGGACATGAACTTGAACTTTAATTCTTCTCCTATTTCCTTATTTTCTGTCATAGATCCTGGACTCTACGACCCACGTTTACCCTCGCATGTCATCCATTTTATGTGTAATTGGATTGGATATCAGTCTACTCTCTTATTCTTTTTGACTTCTTTGTCCCTTTGCTGCCCTTGCTGAGGCGAATTCTATAGAATTCGCAGTACGCAGGTTAGTGGCAATCTGGCAAATTTATTATACTGTTCTTAAACGTTAAATCTCAGAATCACACAGAAGATAGACACAAAATGCTGGAGTAACTCGGCGGGACAGGCAACATCTCTGGAGAGAAGGAATAGGTGACGTTTCGGGTTGCGATCCTTCTTCAGACTCAAGAAGGGTCTCGACCCGAAACATCACCCATTCCTTCTCTCCAGAGATGCTGCTTGTCCCACAGAGTTCCTCCAGCATTTTGTGTCTACCTTCGGTTAAAACCAGCATCTGCAGTTCCTTCCTACACACTCAGAGTCACACAACACGGAAACTAGACATTCAGCCCAACTTTCCCGTGGGGACCAAATTCTCCACCAGCCTGCGTTTGACCCATATCCTCTGAACCTTTCCTATTCGTGTACCTGTCCAAATATCTTTTAAACGTTGTAGTTTTACTTTCTTCTTTCACTTCATCTGGCACCTCGTTTATTTGCCTATCACCCTCCGTATGAAAACAACGTCTTCAGGTGTCATGTAAATCCTTCCTCTCCCACCTTAATCCAAATGCCCTCCAGCTTTAGACAACTATGGGGAAAAGATTGTGACCATGCATCACATCAATGCCTGTCATATTGTAAACCTTCTAAATATCATCCATTAACCCGCCGCCCTCGAAAGTAAACAGTCCCAGACGATACAGTCTTACCATGTATCTGAAGACGTCCAGTCACGGCAAAGATCTTGGGAACCTTTCCTGTGCCCATTCCTACTTACTCACATCCATCTTTTAACATCAGTAAGCAATGGTGTGCCGCAGGGATTGGTGTTGGGACCTTTGTTTTTTTTTAATCATATACCAAACTAAATTGGACGAGAACGTATGTGATCTGATGTTGATCTGCTGACAGCACGATGGATGGTGGAGTAGCAGAGAATAAGGAGAGGTGCCTAGATGTACAGACATACTTATATCAACTGGACAGTTGGTTGGACAATTATATTTAATCGAATCGATAATTGAATTTAATCGCGACAATTGTGAGATGATGCACATTGGGTTGTCTAATATTGGCCGGACATAGACAACCATATAGACATCGGATGCGTTGACATACACAGGGATCCTGCATTGCAGGTTTACAGTACACTGAACATGGCAACACAAGTGGATAGGATAGTGAAGAAGACATTTAGCTTGCTTGCTTCACAGGCAGAGATACTGCGAAAGAACTGAGGCAACGTGTTGCAGTGGTAAAAGGGATCGATTAGGGCCGTACTTGTAATACTGAATATACATCTGGTCACAACGCTTTAGAAATGATATGGTAGCGGTAGAAAGAGTCAAGAGAAGATTCGCCAGGATAATGGACAACAGTCAATAGACAATAGGTGCAGGTTTAGGCCATTCGGCCCTTCAAGCCAGCACCGCCATTCAATATGATCATGGCTGATCATCCACAATCAGTACCACCTTCCTGCCTTCTCCCCATATCCCCTGACTCTGCTATCTTTAAGAGACATATCTAGCTCTCTCTTAAAAGTTTCCAGACAACCGACCTTCACAGCCCTCTGAGGCAGAGAATTCCACACTCACAACTCTCTGTGTGAAAATGTGTCTCCTCATCTCCGTTCTAAATGGGTTATCCCTTATTCTTAAACTGTGGACCCTGGTTCTGGACTCCCCCAACATCGGGAACATGTTTCCTGCCACTAGCGTGTCCAAACCCTTAATAATGTTATATGTTTCAATAAGATCCTCTGTCATCCTTCTAAACTCCAGAGTGTACAAGCCCAGCCGGTCCATTCTCTCAGCATATGACAGTCCCGCCATCCCGGGAATTAACCTTGTGAACCGACGCTGCACTCGCTCAATAGCACAATACTCCAGGTGTGGTTTTACTACGGCCATGTACAACTGCAGAAGGATCTCTTTGTTCCTATACTCAACTCATCTTGATACGAAGGCAGCATGCCATTCCTTTCTTCACTGCCTGCTGTACCTGCATGGTTATTTTCATTGACTAATGAACACGATCCCTCAGATCTGGTTGTAGTTCCCCTTTTCCCAACTTGACACCATTTACATAATAATCTGCCTTCCTGTTTTAGCTACTAAAGTGGACAACCTCACATTTATCCACATTAAACTGCATCCGTCATGCATTTGCCCACTTACCCAGCGTGTCCACGTCACCCTGCATTCTCATAGCATCCTCCTCACAGTTCACACTGCCGCCCAGCTTTGTGTCATCTGCAAATGTGCAAATGTAATCCCTTCGTTTAACTCATTAATATATGTTGTAAATAGCTGCGGTCCCAGCACCGAGCCTTGCGGTGCCCCACTAGTCATTGCCAGCCATTTTGAAAGGGATTTGTTCCATTCTGAAAGGGGCCCGATGCATGGAATGGGGGTTTTTAATTAATAGAAAGGATTGGATGGGCTTAGGTTCCTTACACTGGAGCCCAGATCGGACAGTGAATTATAAAATTACGAGATGCATAAACATCATAGATAATCATGGTTTCTATCAAGAGGATAGGAGAGATAATATGGATTGAAGGGGAAAGAGAGATATGTAACGGCGACCTCAGGGGAAATATTTCACACCAAGCTCATCTCCAAATAAGTGGAACTTGGAATCAGCACTCCCCTTCGCAACTGAATGGTCCACTTCCTGACCAACAGGCCATTTTACTTCAGAGTCACGTGAGTGACTACGTGAAGAAACCGCTCAGTGCGCAGGCGCGGCATTACGCCAGCAGTGCAACAGCGGCTGCCGCGGGATTTAGGCGCTCCCGCTACAGAATGAAACGGACCGTCAGGTTAGTACCCTGAGGTCGGGTTTCTTTTACAGGGGAGCCTTTTTCTGCTTGTGTTTTACAGGCAGAGAAAAAGGCTCTGGAACAAAACTGTGCCCCGTTCGAGGAGGAACGTTTTTCCGTCGGGGACGGGGGCAGCAACATGCGGTAGGAGCGACCCGGTATTCCGCAATTGCCCGACACCGTGCCGAGCCCAACCCTCTAGTACTGATCAGCGGGCTGGATGCATAGCCACCCGAAGAGGCATACAGCAGGTGTTCTCGAATTCGGACGGGACGTCTCTCCACCCGCACGGGGGGAGAGAGAGCCGCCTGAGCCGCTGGAGCGGCTCTCGGTGCAGGTGCCTGCGAGACGCGCTGCTTGAGGGCCGCTCTCGCTAGTACAAGGCACAAAAGCTCTAGAAGAAGGCGGTAGGAACAATTACCGGGCGCCCCGCTATCCCCATCACCGCGCCGAACCCAGTCCCGCTAGTGCCTGAGCTGCGGGCTGGATGTTTAGCCATCCGAAGAGGCATCCGGCCGGTGGCTTCCGACTTGTCGGAGGGGACGTCTCTCCACCCGCAGGGAGAGAGACAGCCGCCTGATCCGCTGGAGCGGCTCCTGGAGCAGGAGCTCCTGCGAGACACGTTACGTATAGAAAATAGGGGCTTAATACTAACAGGGGGGAGATTACACCTGTTTTTAAGAAGCACGAGAGTCTATCACAAGTGATCAGTATATACTCAATGGCTTTAGTGGAATCAAAATACAATTCATACTAGAAACATTGCCACCAGTTCAACTTTTACCCCAGAGGGTATTTCCCTCTCCATAAAGAAACGAGAGGGACAAGCTGTACTGGTGAGACTAATTACAAAGGGTATCATGGGAGACATGAACCCTTGGAATTCGTATCAAATATTCGTCACTAAACCCAAAAAGATGGTGGATGTCGCATCATCATTGACTTAACTTCACTAAATATGTTTGTTAAGTATATACATTTCAAAATGGAAACGGTTGTTACTGCCAAATAACTAATTTCCAAAGGATACTTCATGGCAAGCATTGATCTTAAAGATGGTTACTATTTAGTACCATTCACAAGGATCGTCGCAGATACCTGAAATTTACCTGGATGGGGCAGCTATGTCAATTTTAATGCGTTACCCAATGGGAAAATAGGCAAGACCATGGAATTGACTATGTTAGCTGTATCAGCTACCAAACAGTTATTCGAAACCCTGGGATTGTCTTACATTCAGATAAATCTAAGTTGAAGCCATCCACAATCATGCACTACTAGGGCTTCACAATTAATTCAGTCTACGTGACTGTAACTTTGCCAAGAGACAAAACAGTTGAATTGGCACACTCATGCAACAATTTAATGGTCCACGTACTCCCAACTATTCGACAAGTAACAGAGTAATTTGGAACATGGTAGCAGCATTTCCGGCTACACAATTCAGACCTTTGCACTGTCAAAACTTACAAAGAGCAAAGGTACAGGCACCAAAACGACATACAGGTCATTATGATCGTGTCATTGAAGTCACCCACTGAAGCAATATCATAACTACAGTGGTGGTCCAAAAATGTTTGGCATAATTTTATGGTTTAAAAGCATATGCACAAATATGCATCACTTGCATGTACGGTCACAAATAGATAATACTACGGTGGCAGCCTACGTTAACCATATGGGCGGCATAAAATCGGTATCATGCGACAAGTTGGTCAACACAATTTGGCAATGGTGTGTCGAAAGACATATTTGGCTATCACTAATTTACCTGCCAGGTAAGCTAAATACAGTGGCAGACACCAGCTCACGTAAATTTAATGACAATGGATGTTAAACCCCAAATAATTTGCAAAAGGTATCATGCAATATGGCACGCCAGATATCGATTTATTTGCATCAAGGCTAAATCACCAGATACCTATGTATGTCGCTTGGGAACCAGATCCTGAGGCAGCAGCGGTAAATGCGTTCGCGCTGGATTGGGGACATTCTTCTTCTATGCATTACCTCCCTTCTGCCTCATCAGTTGGTGACTACGCACAATACAAATGGACTCTGCTTCAGATATTTTGATAGTACCCGACTGGCCTACACAGCCATGGTTCTCAAAACTCCATGACATGGTTGTTGAAACTCTGATGGTATCCCCAGTGACCCAGAGTTATTTACACCCAGTGTCGGGCACAAGCCACACGCTGGTGGTCAAACTAATGAAGGGCATTTACAACTCTAACCCCCTAGACCAAGGTACACCCATACATTGGATGTCAGTGTGGTCCTGACATACCACAGGGGATGACCACCAGCCAGAACTCTTAACCTGGAACAATCTATGCTCAAAACACGCATGTTGATGGCACTTGTATCTGCACAGAGGTCCAGTCACTACACCTATTACGACTGGACAACATGATCACAGCTCCAGACCAGATCTGTCGTTATCCAGCGACTGATCAAACAGAGAAGACCAGGAACACCTAATCCAGTCGTGGAATTCCGGGCTTACCCACCAGAACCACGGTTATGTGCCATGACCCACCTACTATCCTACATAGACACAACCAAAATATGCGAGGGAGATTAAAAGCCTTGTGGGTCAGTCATAAAAGCCTTATGGTCGGGTGACGAGCCAAACCATTGCGAGATGGCTCAAGCAGGTGCTAAAAACTGCTGGGATAAACACTAACATGTACAAATTTTATTCCACCAGGGCAGCATCCATGTCGACGGCTAAAATAATGGACATGCCTATAGACCACATCCTGGCTACAGCAGGATGGTGGGGAGAAAAGACCGTTCAGAAATTTTATAATAAGCCGTTGGCAAAACCTGTTTTATTTGCAGTAAAGATTTGCGGACTGCAAATATTTAATTTAAGCCCAGGGGAGCAATTTAATTCTTTGTTGTTATTGTATAAAAAATACCATTGTGTTTTTCTACAAATAGATTCATTGGTTGATTACGATAACACTTCCTCCCTCAAGAACTTCGGCAGTGAGTGAAATAAAACTGTTACACGGTTTGAAATCACAGAGCTTTGAAGTCTTCACGTAGTCACTCACGTGACTCTGAAGTAAAATAGTAAGATTAAACGAGAACTTACCAGTTTGAAGTTTGATCTTTATTTTATGAGGAGGAACGTTGAGGGACTACGTGCCCTCCGCTCCCACCCTTGATCATAGTCTGAACTGGTATCTGTTGTCTAATCTTACGATTAGATCTAATCTTATGAGGAATTACGATGAGGGATAACGTGCCCTCCGCTCCCACCCTCTTTATATGGATCAAATTAATAAACTGATGTCTCCTTGTCTTTACCATGTTTCTTCAAATAACTGTGTCTATCTGTGATTCCACACCGCTGCTTGAAAGTTTGCCGCGCCTGCGCACTGAGCGGGTTCTTCACGTTATCCCTCATCGTAATTCCTCATAAAATACAGATTAAACTTCAAACTGGTAAGTTCTCGTTTAATCTTAATATTATCAGCGAGGATAGGTGACAAATCATTATATATTATAATATAAAACTCTGTGTCCGGCTGGCTGTATGGCCGGGTTTGTTTCTGACTTGGGGCTACCAGCCTTTGATTCGTTTCCACGCCAACGTCAGACGCAGAAACGCCCAGATTTTTTCGCTAGAGATTACACTTTTCATTCCAAGTATCCACTCCTGATTAAATGTCGTCGTGTTTATGTACACATTTTTAATAAAATCCTTCTCCCCTCCCCCCAAAATTAAAAAAAGAAACAGCTCTCATCCATAACGTTGGTGAACGTTCCATCGTGTGATGTCACAATGCAACGTTCCATCGTGTGATGTCACAATGCAACGTTCCATCGTGTGATGTCACAATGCCCAATGCTCACAGATGTGCAATCGGAATGGATCCATTTGCAGCAGCCCCAGCCCCTCCCCCCCACCCCCGCAGCTTGTGTCGAAGCGCGTCATCACGTGTGTGGGAATAGAGAAAGAGGATCGGGGGTGATAGGGAATGGGGAACAGATGGACTGTCCCTACACCTCCCCCTTCCACTCTCCCTCCCTACTATTTCCCCTCTCTCCCCCCACCCCTCTCCCCCTCCCTCCGCTACCCCATCTCCCTCCTCCCCCATCCCCCACACCTCTCTCCTCCTCCCCATCCCTCTCTCATCCTCTTCTCCAGCTCCCTCTCCTCACCCCTCTCCCTCTCCTCACCCCTCTCCCTCTCCTACCCCTCCTCCTCCCACCCGCATCCCTCTCTCCCCACCACCCTTCCCTTTCCCCCCTTCCCCACTCCCTTCCCTCTCTCCCCCACCCCCCCTCCCCCCACCCCCTTCTCTCCCCCACTCCTTTCCCTCTCTCCCCCACCCCCTTCCCCCTCCCCACTCTCCACCCACCCTCTTCCGTCCCCCACCCCCTTCTCTCTCTCCCCGCACCCTCCCCCTCCCCATTCTTCCCCCTTCATCCACACTCTTACCCCTCTACCCCCTATCCCAACTCGCTCCTCGCCTCCCTCCCCTATCCCCCACACCTCTCTCCCCCTCCCCTCTCTCCTCCTCCCCATCCCTCTCTCCTCCACCTCTCCCTCTCCTCACACTTCTCCCTCTCCCCCTCCTCCTCCCACCCCATCCCTTTCTCGCCCACCCCCTTCCCTCTCCCCCTTCACTCTCACCCTTCCCTCTCCCCCTTCTCTCCTCCACCCCATGTTCTCTCTCCCCCACCTCCCTCCCGCCACCCCCTACCCCGCTCTCCTCTCCCTCCCAAATCTCTCCCTTTCCACCTCTCCACTCCCTCCCCTCTTCTCAACCTCCCCTCTCCCCACCCCGTCTCCCTCTCCCCCCTCCTCCCACTAGTGTGTTTGGGGGGCCGTTGGTGTGAGTGTGATTCCGCAGCCCCAGACCCCCCCCCATTCCCTCCCCGCAAACGCGCGTTGGGGAAGCAGACCCAACGGGTCTGCACTTGGTCTAGTCAACTATAATTCTCAACACTGGTACCCCGCAAGGGTGCGTACTCAGCCCCCCACAATACTCCTTGTACACACATACCGGTGCAGACAAATACCAATGCAACTGAACTTACAAGTTGACAGATGACACCACCGTAGTTGGCTCAATATCAAATAATGACGGAGTACAGGAAGGTGATCGAGCACCTTGTGTCAAGATAACAAACTCCCTCGATGTCAGCAACGCAAAGGAGAAAGTGACCGATTTCAGGGAAAATAGCGGTAAACATAACCCGTATACATTGACGGAGCCCAAGTAGAGATGGTCAACAGTTTGAGTTCCTCGCAATAAATATCAACAGCAATTTGTCCTTGAGCTGCCACATCAAAGCTATGCACAAGAAATCATAACAATGCATCTGGTTCCTTAGACCGCTTATGACGTTTGTTATGTCCCCAACGACTCTCATCTACTACAACTGCGTGGAAAGCATTTGATCGGCACGCATCACACCATGGTTTGGGAATAGCTCCATCTATGTCCATAAGACGTTGTAGTGGACACAACCCAGACTATCACATAAACCAACATCCCATTGACTCCATCAACACTTAACGCTGACTCGGCAAGGCCACCACAGTGGCTTGCAAAAGTTTTCATATCCCTTGAACTTTTCCCCATTTTGCCACGTTACAACCACAAACGTAAATGTATTTTATTGGGATTTTATGTGATAGACCAACACAAAGTGGTGCATAATTGTGAAGTGGAAGGAAAATGATACATGGTTTTCAAATTTGTTTACAAATAAAAAACTGAAAAGTGTGGCGTGCAAAAGTATTCATCCCCCCTGAGTCAATACTTTGTAGAACCACCTTTCGCTGCAATTCAAATTGCTGTTCACAGACGCTCTCCATCCAATCTGACTTAGCTTGAGCTGTTTTGCAAAGGGGAATGGGCAAACATTTCAGTCTCTAGATGTGCAAAGCTGGTAGAGACATACCCCAAAAGACATGCAGCTGTAATTGCAGCGAAAGGTGGTTCTACAAAGTATTGACTCAGGGGGGCTGAATACTTTTGCACGCCACACTTTTCAGTTTTTTATTTGTAAATTTTTTTGAAAACCACGTATCATTTTCCTTCCACTTCACAATTATGCGCCACTTTGTGTTGGTCTATCACATAAAATCCCAATAAAATACAATTACGTTTGTGGTTGTAACGTGACAAAATGTGGAAAAGTTCAAGGGGTATGAATTCTTTTGCAAGCCACTGTAGATTTCACCTAGAGCCACACTATGGCAATGGACAGTGTGCAGAAGAGATTCACCGGGATGTTCGCTAGCAGTAAGAAGCAGAGAGAGTGAAGAACGGTCAGTATGTAAAACAATGGAGCTGCAGGAGCTGGTTTCCAAAAAAAGACACAAAGTGCTGGAGCAACCTCCCTGTGGCCTTAACCATCTAATCCAGGCATCTTTCTGGTAAACCCACTGCACATCAATGCTGTTTCGGTTCTTGCCATTTAATATATATTCACGCCTACATTTAACCTCGCATGTCGGTCACGATCTCCCGAGTACGATTCGCGACGACTGAACCGAATATGCGCCTCTACACAACGACTACACCGAACATGCGTCTTTACAAAACGAGCGGAGCAACACTGGGCGCGCGTTCGAGACCCAAGCGACGCCTTACCGGTAACTCCAATAACCGCAAGACAAGAGTAGTAAATTCGCTCGATCTGGAACAGTACCGTATATCCCATTTCCTCCGAGAAATCCCTGGTGCCGTGTTCGCGGCGATTCTGCCCTGCTAAATGTCATGATGTGTTTAGAGAAGCATCATTTATACCGGTAATCCATCTCCATTGATAAATAGACGAGTCAGGTGATCAATGGATTACTTACACACAGCTGAACAGGAAGGCGCGCACGCATTTTATCGCAACGTTTATGATGCAATTCAATCTATTTTTACAGGTTTTATTAAACACACGCTCATATATAGTTTTGAATGTCCAACAATGACGTGGCGAAGGGAGGCGCAGCCCCGCCATTTCTCGCAACAACCGTCCTTTCGGATGCATTAAGTAGATAAAGTCATGAGGGAACAGGCAGAGTGAATGCACAAAGTATTTTACCGTGGGTAGGGAACTTGAAATCCAAAGACCAAGAGGTACAACTTTTTTTCATTCAGAGGGTGTTGGATATGTGGAACAAGCTGTCAGAGGAGATGGTTAAGGCAGGTTCTGACAGCATTCACAAGGTACTTGGACAGGTACAAGGGTAAGAACGATTTGGATGGATTTGGGCAAAACGACGGCAAATGGGACTCGTGTAGTAAGAGCATCTTGGTGGCCCTGGACGAGTTGGGCCGAAGGGACTGTTTCCGTGCTGTACACTTTGTGCATTTACTCTCACTGTTCCCTTATGATGTTATACATATCTATAAGAACATGCCTCAGCCTCCTGAGGCGTAGCCTGCCCAACCTCACCTTATAGCTCAGCTTCTCGAGTCCTGGCAACATCCTCGTAAATCTTTTCTGTCCAATGACGCCATTCCTATCGCAGAACGACTAAAACCGTACAAAGTAGCGTCCAATTGTGCCCTCGCCAACGTTTTATACAACTGCAACATCTCATCCCAAGTTGGGAAAAAGGGGAAGTACAACAAAATCTGGGGATCCTTGTTCATCAGTCACTGAATGTAAGCATGCAGGTACAGCAGGCAGTGAAGAAAGCGAAAGGCATGTTGGGCTTCATACACAACACCCTGACAGGTGAAGGCCAATGTACTGAAAGGCTTCTTCACCATCCTATCTGTCTGTGACGCCACCTTCAAGGAACAATGTACTTGTATTATTTGATCCTTCTGCCCTGCAAAAATCCCCAGGAACTAACGTTTTCCTGTGGAGGTCCTGCCCTGGTTTGACTTCCCGGACTGCAACACCTCGCACTTATCTACATTACACCCCATTAGCCATCACTGAGCCCTCTTGCCTAGCTGGTCAAAACAATGTTGTATTTAAGGATATCTTAACATTGATAATCCAATCCTAGTAGTTTTTGCGATCTCAATATTCTCCTCAACCTAAGCTGACCTTTAAGCATAGGAACCAGTTCATAATTTTAAAAAATGATTCCTATTTCCACCCCTGCAATCCTGTCTATTGTCAGCCTCTGATAGACTGACGACCAGTTTCTAGAATACCTCAGTTTGGTTCGGACCGCTCTTCAGACTGGGAAACGGGAGTGTTAAAGGAGGCCATGGGATGCCCATGATGAACAGGTTATAGGGAATGGCATGGAAGATTATGGGATCAGTTAGGGGTATTTAGATACTCTCGGGCATGTTAATATGCAGACGTACCGCCTGATAGGTTACTTGATGAACTGTTATGTGGCCAAAGGTGAGATGGAGATTGTTCCGGGTTATTAGCCGAGGCAAGGGAAGAGATTGCTGAGGCCTTCGCACAGCTCTTTGTATTCCTATCATCCACAGACGAAATCCCAGAAGACTGCAAATAGCCAATGTTGCTCTAGTAGTTAAAAATGGAAACAAGGACTCTGTAAGAAATGCAGGGTACAAATATGCAGATATGCAAAAAACAGCTTCACAAGCCGTTAACGCCGACAACGGGGACGGATTTCAGGTACGGGACAGGTAAACGAAAGCCGTTTATTTTATGTATGAAAGTGCTCCTGTAGATGCCTTTAATTCACATTTTAAGTTGCGAAACGGTGACCCCCCGCCCCCATACGAACCGGCAGTATTTTTGCTGTCGATACGGGTTTAAATTCACCGCAAACCGCAACGTTCCAAATGATCGCGTTCCAAAAAAACTCACTCGCAAGATGATTTAAATGGCCATTAATTTACAGGTATTAAACATTACCTGTAAATTCCTTTCTTTTGGCCTATAAATCCATGATATAGAGATTTAAAAATCATGTTATATTGCGAATTCTTGTGTGTATGTTATTTGGACAATTAGGCTATTTAAAAATGTTATTCTATTCTTAAGAAATTGATAGATGTTTAGATCTAGTAATTGAATTTTGTAATTAGCTACAATTAGGTAACTAACAAATTATATGCTTTAATTTCAAGTCATCTAAGTAAGATTGTTTCATATTTGTTTCACAATGCTTCAATCTATAATAACTGAACATTTCTTTCAGTTCTCTTAATTTTTAAGAACGTTATGGGCTTTTGATTGTCCTCGATCACAGCTTTTGTGTTAAGTCAATGGAAAAGTAATAGGGAATTTCCGAGTATGAAAATAGACATAACTTTTTTAATACTGAAGATATTAAAGTGAATTAGTTGTCAAATTAAACCATTTTTTGCTTTATCTGATGGGATAAATTACAGTCAGTTTTTTAGCACGTTGGTACCTGCACTAATGTAAAGCACTTTGGTCAACGAGAGTTGTTTTCAAATGTGCTATAGAAATAAAATTGACTTGACTTGACTTGACAACACCTGCGGTAACTGTGTCCAAGTGGAGTTCCTCAATGACCGAGTTATGGAACAGGAGCAGCAGCTGGATGACCCGCAGTCCATCCAGGAAGCCAAATGCTTCCTGGACATGCTTTAAGTCAGATCGTCACTCCAAGAGTGTAGGATATGCGACGTAGGGACGGAAAGAAAGAGAATGAAGCGGGTGCAGGATACCTCGGTGAGAGTTCCTCTTGCAAACAATTCCGCCCGCTTGGTGGCTGTCGGGGCAGACGACGCTTCCAGTCCGAGTGGGGGACAGGTTGTTCCTCGCGATGAGACACGACCGGCGAGACCAACGACGGGCAGGGCCATAGTGGTGGGTGATTCTATTGTCCGAGGTACGGACAGCATATTCTGTGGCGGCAGGCGAGACTCGAGGATACAACAATACAGCAATACAACAATACAATACAACACAATTCAATTTACTGTCATTTGGACCCCTTGAGATCCAAACGAAATGTCCTTTTTGCAGCCATACATTACAAACAAATAGACCCAAGACACAACATAATTTACATAAACATCCATCACATTGCTGTGATGGAAAGCCAAAAAAACTTATCTGTTGCCTCCCTGGTGCAAGGGCCCGAGATGTCTCGGACTGACTTCAGAACACCCTCGAGCGGGAAGGTGCGCAGCCGGAGGTGGTCGTGCATGTGGGTACAAACGACGTCGGGAAGGAGGCTCTGCAACATGAGTTCAGAGAGTTTGGAAGAAGACTGAAAAGCAGTACTCCCAGGGTGGTTTTCTTTGGATTGCTTCCAGCACCTCGTGCCGGTGAAGGCTGGAATAGGGAGACAGGGGGTCTGAATGTGTGGCTGAGGAACTGGTGCAGGGAGCATGGATTTGGATTTATAGATCACTGGGATCTCTATTGGGGTTGACGTGCACCTTAACTGGAGGGGGACCAACATTCTGGCCGGCAGGTTTGCTAGTGCTACACGGGCGATGTTAAAGTAAATAAAGGGGGGGGGGTGGTTGACGAATTGGAAGTATAAGGAAGGAGTTAAAGGGAAGAGAGAACAGGAAAAGTTATGAAAGACACCCGAATTAATGGGACAGAAAGTTCAAGAACGGATAAGAGAGTAAGGACGGGTGAAATAGGAACCGGTGTGAGGGCAGGTGAATCCCGAATTTAAAATGTTATATATGAATGCGCGAGAATAAGAAGTAAAATGGATGAGCTTGACGCTCAGTTAGAAATTGGTAAGTATGGTGATGTGTGAATTACGTAGAAATGGCTGCAAGAGGATCAGAGCTGGGAACTGAATATCCAGGGCTACACATCCTATCGGAAAGACGGACAGGTGGACAGAGGGGGGTGTGGTGAATCTGTTGTTCAGTACCTTGCGAGGGGTGGCATAGAATCAGAAGATCTAGAATCATTGTGGATAGAACTAAGAAATTGTAAGGGTAAAAAGTCTCTAATGGACGTTATCTACAGGCCCCCAAACAGTAGCCTGGATATAGGGTGCAAGTTGCATCAGGAGTTAAAATTAGCATGTAACAAAGGTAACGCTACTGTGATTATGGGAGATTTCAACATGCAGGTAGACTGAGAAAATCAGGTTGGTCGGGACCCCAAGCAAATTAGTTTGTAGAGCTCCTCCGAGATGGATTCTTGGAGCAGCTTGTAGTAGAGCCTGCCAGGGAGAAGGTAATTCTGGATTTGGTGTTGTGTAATGAACCGGATTTGATAACGGAACTCAAGGTAAAGGAACCATTAGGCGGTAGTGACCATAATATGATGTTTGTATCTGAAGTTTGAGATGGAGAAGATAAATCGGATGTCTCAGCATTGCAGTTGAACAAAGGTAACTATGAAGGCATGAAAGAGGAGGTGGTCAAAGTTGATTGGAAGGGGACCCTAGCAGGGATGACGGTGGGACAGCAAAGGTAGATATTTCTGGGAATAATACAGAAGTGTAGGATCAGTTCATTCCAAAGAGGAAGAAAGATTCTAAGGGGAATGAGAGGTGACCGTGGCTGACAAGGGAAGTCAAGGACTGTGTAAAAAGAAAAGAAAAGACGTATAACATAGCAAAGATGAGCGGGAAGCCAGAAGATTGGGGGACTTTTAAAGATAAACAAAAGGTAACTAAGAAGCCAATACGGGGAGAAAAGATGAAGTACGAAGGAGGATAGTAAAGCTTATTTAGGTATGTGAAGAGGAAAAAAATAGTTAAGACAAACGTGGGTCCCTTGAAGACAGAAACAGGTGAATTTATTATGGGGAACAAGGAAATGGCAGACGAGTTGAACAGGTACGTCGGTTCTGTCTTCACAAAGGAAGACAAAAACAATCTCCCAGATGCACTAGGGGACAGAGAACCTAGGATGACGGAGGAACCGAAGAAAATTTACATTTGGCAGGAAATGGTGTTGGGCAGACTGATGGGACTGAAGGCTGATAAATCCCCAGGGACTGATGGTCTGCATCCCAGTGTACTTATGGAAGTGGCTCCAGAAATCGTGGATGCAGGGTGATTATTTCCAATGTTCTATCGATTCTGGATAAATTCCTGTGGATTGGAGGGTATCTAATGTTATCCCACGTTTTAAGAAAGGAATGAGGGAGAAAGCAGGGAATTATAGACCAATTAGCCTGACATCAGTGGTGTGCAAGATGCTGGATTAAATTATTAAACATGTAATAGCAGCGCATTTGTATAGCAGAAACAGGATCGGTCCAAGTAAGCATGGATTTACGGAGGGGAAATCATACTTGACGAATCTTCTGGAAATTTTTGAGGATATAACACGTCTAATGGAGAAGAGAGAGCCTGTGAATGTAGTGTGCCTGGACTTTCAGAAAACCTTTGATAAGGTCCCACACAGGAGATTAGTGGGCAAAATTAGAGCACATGGTAATGGGGGTAGCGTATTGACATGGATGGAAAATTGGTTGGAAGACAGGAAACAAATAGTAGGGATTAACGGGTCCCTTTCAGAATGGCAGGCCGTGACTGCAAGGCTCAGTGCTGGGACCACAGCTATTTATAATATACATTAATGATTTAGATGAAGGAATTAAAAGTAGCATTCGCAAATTTGCGGATGACACAAAGCTGAGTGGCAGTGTGAACTGTGAAGAGGATGCTATGAGGATGCAGGGTGACTTGGATATTTTAATGGCGGAAATTGACAGATTCTTGATTAATAAGTGGTGTCGCGGATTATAGAGAGAAGGCAGGAGAATGGGGTTGGGAAGAAACGATAGATCAGCCATGATTGAATGGAATAGATGTGATGGGCCGAATGGCCCAATTCTGCTCCTATCACGTATGAACGTATGAACTGAGATATTGTGAAACCGTGGAGCCACACCTAAATATTGTTGACGGTGGAGACGAGTCTTGTGTGGGAAACGTCCAAGGAGCAAACCATTGAACCTTGACTAGGAGCGTGAAAGGATTCAGAAACAGGCGGGTTACAGAGAATGCATAGACGTTGTGGGACCAGGCTGCGTTTGTAGTGTCGGGGAAATAGAAGAAATACACACAAACCGATCAAATATTACCATTGTAAATTACAAAGTTAGGTTGACATTATTATTTCCACGATGTAACAATGTGTGTGAACGGATATCTAAGCCCATTTTTTAACTCCTCTCTGAATTTACTCTGGGTTAAAGCATAAATACACGTGTTAGTACATGAACTGAGAAGTCTCAACATGTATCCACACTGTTGGGCAATATAGATTGGATTACTAAGACTTCTGTCTGTATAATTGAAGTTTACAACCGGCCAGTTTAAAGAATGTACAACGTTAGTAACCCACATCAGTATAAAATTGGCAGATAAAGCAAAGAGTAAGACGATGGATTTCCTCCTGTTCTCCGCCTCTGGGTCAGCGCGGTTCTCTACCTTGCTGTTGGCGCGGAGTCCTTTGCGGAGGCGATTGGCTGTGACAATGTTCCTGACAGTCAGAGCGTTAAACACCAGGATCAGTGCGATCGGAAACAGCGGCGTTAGAAAACTGTCAACCCACTCGTACACAGCCCAAAATAGTGATGTGTAATAATCTCGGCTTGTGACACAAAACCACGGGACACCGTCAATAACAACTCCAGGCACAAATACAAAGTACCAAGGAATGGATCGCAAGCAGGCAACGGCGCTCACTGCTCCCAATACCACAGCTGCATTTTTCTCCGTGCAGTATCTCGGTTTGAGCTTCTGGCAGCAAATGGCCACATATCGATCAAAGGTGAATGCGACTGTGAACCAAACAGAACAGTCCAGGGCTGCTTGACACAAGGACACCTTCATTGCACAGACGGGAGTGATGAACAAGAAACTAACTGGGAAAAAGAAGATGTTCATTCTCGTCAATATCACGCTAAGGATGACGAGCAACAAGTCAGCCACGGACATGGCCACCAGGTAACAGGTGATGCATCGAGAGAGACCGCACTTCCCTCGTCTTAGGATCACAATCGCCACGACGCTAACTGAAAGGAAATGAATTAAAAACAACAATTTACTTCCACAAATAATAGTAGAAACATGTTAAGAAGGAACATGGTAGATGGAAGCAGAGAAAGACACGCGGCCCTACTAGCGGCTCCATGCGATCACGGCTGTTCATTCACTCCTGTCCCTGTTCCAACCTGCTCCCCGCGCTCCCTTCAATCCCATTGGCACCGAGAACCATCAGACGAATGATCCCTCTTAACGAGTCCTATGCGTGGACCTGTCCAAATGCCTCAAATGTTGTTATTATTTGTGGAATTCTCTGCACAGAAGGCAGTGGAGGCCAATTCACGATGTTTTCAAGAGAAAGTTAGATGTAGCTCTTCCACAATTTACTTCCACAAATGATAGTAGAAACATTTTATGAAACATGGTAGATGGAAGATGAAAGACACGCGGCCCTATTGCGGCTCCACGCGATCACGGCTGTTCATAATAATAATAATAATAATAATAATAATAATAATAATAATAATAATAATAATAATAATAATAATAATAATAATAATAATAATAATAATAATAATAATAATAATAATTAATAATAATAATAATAATAATAATAATAATAATAATAATAATAATAATAATAATAATAATAATAATAATATATTTTATTGTCATTGCACATAAGTGCAACGAGATTTGGTATGCAGCATCTATCCGATGTCATAACTTAAACAACTTAAATAAATTTTGGATTTAAATACCCGAGAACATGGTTTATAAAAAGAACAGTAATCATCATCATCATCATTCTTTATTGTCATCTTGCAAAGCAACAATTGTACAATGCAAAATGAGAAGACGTTTCCCAGGGAATACCGGAGCATCGCACATAAAAACTTAAATATTTCACGCATAAATAAAAACGATAAAATAAATAAAAAATAAATTAAAAAAAACAATTCGGTTCCTGATAAAAACAGTGCGAATAGTTAATAAAGTGCAGGTAAAAAAAAAAGCAGCATTAAAATACAAGTGAAAACAACCAGTCATAAAATGTTCAGGGCAGCTGATTTAAGTTGCCTGAGCCAGTGCCAGAGTTATTACTCGGTGCAATAAATTGTCAGTGCAAAAGCAGCAGAATCAGGTGGAGTGCCTGTTTAGCAGCCTCACAGCCTGTGGAAGGAAGCTGTTTAGCAGTCTGGTTGTCCGGGCTTTGATGCTGCGGTATCTCTTTCCTGATGGCAGGACATCTAGATGTGTGTGGAGTGGGTGCAGTCTGTCCTTTGCTATGCTCAGTGCTTTTTTCAGGCAGCTGATCTGGAACAGTTCTTGTACCGAGGGTTGCGAGACGCCAATGATCCTCTCTGCTCCCCTCACTACCCTCTGCAGATTTCCTGTCTGAGCAGTTACAGTTGGAGTACCACGTGTTCATGCAGTACGTGAGTACAGACTCCACCGTGCCCCTGTAAAAAGTCCTGAGGATGTTGGTGGAAAGTGAGACAGTATAGTCTACTCCAGTACATGCACTCCAGTCCCTGTTCCAACCTGGTCCCCGCGCTCCCTTCAATCCCCTTGGCAACGAGAAACATCAGACGCATTATCCCTCTGAACCTGTCCTATCTGTGGACCTGTCCACATTGCTGAAATGTTGTTATTCTTTGTGGAATTCTTAGCCACAGAAGGCAGTGGAGGCCAATTCACTTCATGTTTCCAAGAGAAAGTTAGATGTAGCTCTTAGGGATAACGGACTCAAGGGATTATGGGGAGCAATCATGAACAGGGTATTGATTTTGGATGATCAGCCATGATCATATTGAATGGCGGTGCTGGCTCGAAGGCACCGAATGGCCTACTCCTGCACCTATTTTCTATGTTACTATGTTAGATTCGTAGACTCATACGGCCCGGAACCTGGTCGTTCAGCACACCTATGAGTATAGCAGTTGGGAGGCCTTGTTAACGTTATACTGGGCATTGGCGCTGCCGCATTTATGATATTGCGTTCATTATAGAGAGGGGTTCAGCAGGCTATAACTTTATTTTTTGGCGCGCAGGGGGGTGGGGGGGGGGGGGGGGGGAATGATAAGATCATGAGAGGAATAAATCGGGTAAATGCACAGTAGATTACCCAGAATAAGGGAATGGAGGCCAGGGTGTACGGACCCAAGTGAGTGGGGAAAGATAGGATACGATCCCGAGCGGTAACTTTGTCATACAAGGATAGGTATACGGAACGAGAGGAGGTAGTTGAGGCAGGTACTGTCATAACGTTTAAAAAAACATTTGGACAGATACATGGATAGGAAAGGTTTCGAGGGATATGGGCTAAACGCGAGCAAGTGGGACCAGTGTATATGAGTCGTTGACTTTATGCCTGTGCTCACTCAGACGACACAGAGTCGCAGAACACCAGAGACCCGGGTTCGATCCTAACATCGAGTGTTGGCCGTGTGGAATTTGCATGTTCTCCCTGTGACCGCGTGGATTTCCTCCGGGTGGAGGTTTACAAGAATGATCACAGGAATGAGTGGGCTAACATAAGATGGACATTTGACGATACTGGACCCGTATTCGCTTTAGTTCAGAAGAATTGGGGGGGGGGGGTTCAATGAAACGTACAAAATAGTGAAAGGCTGGCATAGAGTGGTGTGTGGAGGATGTTTCCATTAGCGGGAGAGTCTAAGACGAAAGGACATAGCCCCAGAATTAAACGCATTCCATTGGGAGGGTGATGAAGAATTTATTTCGGAAGAGGATGGTGAATCTGTGGAATTATTTGCCTCAGAAGGCTGTGGAGGCGGTCAATGGATATGTTTACGGCAGAGACAGATAGAATCTTGATTAGTATGCGTGTCATAGTTTATGAGGGGTTTGGAGGGAGAGATAGATCAGCCCTGATTGAAGGCAGATTAGACTTGATGGGATGAATGAGCTAATTATGCTCCTATAACTTAAGACCTTACGACCAGTCAATGTATTTTATAAGTACAATCAAGCCATACACAAGCACAACACATGTACAGAGAGATAAATACCAGACTGCAGAACATAGCGTAACACTGTTAGTGCATTACAGTTACATAGACATTTTGTGAGTTTTCGGAGTGGCAACGTTTAAGAAACGTTTCGACAGATACGTGAATAGGATCGGGTTAGAGGAAAATTGTCTAAACGCAGGCAGGCAGGACTAGTGCAGACGGGGCATGTTAGTCGGCGTGGACAAGTTGGGGAGGGGCCTGTTCCCACGCTGTGTGACTCTATAACTCGATCCTTGACGTTCATGGTGATTTCCATACTCGCGGTACTTTCCCTAATTTATCATGCTAATCGGATGTTCAGAGGACTATAACAGATAGATCAAATATAATTTCGCTCACTTAGTTATGTTGGATCTGCTCTTTCCCAATGCTCCCAATGTTCTGTGATTACGTCTTTCATTGCATATTCCCACATATTCCCGCCTCCGAGCTCATGCCAACGGATTGTTTTTACCCGTTCTGTCTTTGTTCTTCCTAGATAATGGGGTTAAAGATTCAACCCAAGCATCATAAATATCGTCACCTCTCTCTCCGCAACCAGCTCGTTCTAAATGCAGGGACGCAGTTCATCACTTCTTAAATTTCGACCTCACCGTGGACTGGTGATTTCGTAAACCTCCATATGGTCACCTGAGAGGTAATGCTTTTATTTCCCCAATTCCAGCTGAACCCTTGGCGCTCTGGTAGTTCTTACAGTTTCTGCGTTTTATTCGATAAAAAAAAACAGGTTCAGGAATAGCTACTTCCCCACAGCCATCAGGCTATTAAACATGGCTCGGACAAAACTCTGATTATTAACAACCCATTATCTGTCATTTGCACTTTATCAGTTTATTTATTCATGTGTGTGTATATTTATATTATGGTATATGGACACACTGATCTGTTTTCTAGTAAATGCCTACTATGTTCTGGTGTGCTGAAGCAAAGCAAGAATTTCATTGTCCTATCAGGGACACATGACAATAAACTCACTTGAACTTGGACTTGAACTTGAACTTTAATTCTTCTCCTATTTCCCTATTTTCTGTCATATATTCTGCAAACTACGACGCATGTTTACCCTCGCATGTCATCCATTTTATGTGTCATTGACAGCTCCTACAGTCTGTTTTGGATATCAGTCTACTTTTTATTCTTTTTCACTTCTTTGTCTCTTTGCTGCCCTTGCTGAGGCGAATTCTAAAGAATTCGCAGTCCGCAGGTCAGTGGCAATCTGGCAAATTTATTACACTGTTCTTAAACGTTAAATCTCAGAATCACACAGAAGATAGAAACAAAATGCTGGAGTAACTCGGCGGGACAGGCAACATATCTGGAGAGAAGGAATAGGTGACGTTTCGGGTTGCGACCGTTCTTCAGACGCAAGAAGGGTATCGACCCGAAACATCACCCATTCCTTCTCTCCAGAGATGGTGCTTGTCCCGCCGAGTTCCTCCAGCATTTTGTGTTTACCTTCGATTTAAACCAGCATCTGCAGTTCCCTCCTACACACAATTCTCCACCAGCCTGCGTTTGACCCATATCCTCTGAACCTTTACTATTCGTGTACCTGTCCAAATATATTTTAAACGTTGTAGTTGTACTTTCTTCTTTCACTTCCTCTGGCAGGTCGTTCATTTACCTATCACCCTCCGTATGAAAACAACGTCTTCAGGTGTCATGTAAATCCTTCCTCTCCCACCTTAATCCAAATGCCCTCCAGCTTTAGACAACTATGGGGAATAGATTGTGACCATGCATCACATCAACGCCTGTCATATTGTAAACCATCTGAAGATCACCCATTAACCCGCCTCCCTCGAAAGTAAACAGTCCCAGACGATACAGTCTTACCATGTGTCTGAAGACGTCCTGTCACGGCAAAGATCTTGGGAACCTTTCCTGTGCCCATTCCTACTTACTCGCATCCATCTTTTCACATCAGTAAGCAATGGTGTACCGCAAGGATTGGTGTTGGCACCTTTGTTTTTTTTTTAATAATATACAAAACTAAATTGGACGAGAACGTATGTGATCTGATGTTGATCTGTTGACAGCACGATGGATGGTGGAGTAGCAGAGAATAAGGAGAGGTGCCCTGATATACAGAAACAATTATAACAACTGGACAGTTGGTTGGACAATTATATTTAATCGAATCGATAATTGAATTTAATCGCGACAATTGTGAGGTGATGCACATTGGATTGTCTAATATTGGCCGGACATAGACAACGATATAGACATGGGATGCGTTGACATACACAGGGATCCTGCATTGCAGGTTTACTGTACACTGAACATGGCAACACAAGTGGATAGGATAGTGAAGAAAACATTTAGCTTGCTTTCTTCACAGGCAGAGACACTGCGAAAGAACTGAGGCAAGGTGTTGCAGCGGTAAACGGCATCGATTAGGGCGCACATTCAATACTGAATACACTTCTGGTCACAATGCTATAGAAATGATATGGTAGCGGTAGAAAGAGTCAAGAGAAGATTCGCCAGGACAATGGACAACAGTCAATAGACAATAGGTGCAGGAGTAGGCCATTCGCCCTTCAAGCCAGCACCACCATTCAATGTGATCATGGCTGATCATCCACAATCAGTACCACCTTCCTGCCTTCTACCCATATCCCCTGACTCTGCTATCTTTAAGAGACCTATCTAGCTCTCTCTTAAAAGTCTATGTAAAAATGTGTCTCCTCATCTCCGTTCTAAATGGGTTATCCCTTATTCTTAAACGGTGGACCCTGGTTCTGGACTCCCCCAACATCGGGAACATGTTTCCTGCCTGTAGCGTGTCCAAACCCTTAATAATATTATATGTTTCAATAAGATCCTCTCTCATCCTTCTAAACTCCAGAGTGTATTTCCCCTCTCCCCCTCCCTCCCCTACCACATCTCCCTCCTCCCCCTCCCCTACACCTCTCTCCTCCTCCCCATCCCTCTCTTCTCCTCTTCTCCATCTCCATCTCCTCACCCCTCTCCCTCTCGTCCCCCTCCTCCTCCCACCCCCATCCCTCTCTACCCCACCCCCCTTCCCTTTCCCCCCTTCCCCACTCCCTTCCCTCTCTCCCCACCCCCCACCCCCACCCCCTTCCCGCCCCCACTAATTTCCCTCTCTCCGTCACCTCCTTCCCCCTCCCCACTCTCCCTCCACTCCCTTCCGTCCCCCACCCCCTTCTCTCTCTCTCCCCACCCCTCCCCCTCCCCACTCTCCCCCCTCCATCCACACTCTTCCCCCTCTACCCCCTACCCAATCTCCTTCCTCGCCTCCCTCCCCTATCCGCCACACCTCTCTTCCCATCCCCTCTCTCCTCCTCCCCATCCCTCTCTCCTCCCCCTCTCCATCTCCATCTCCTCACACCTCTCCCTCTCCCCCCTCCTCCTCCCACCCCCATTCCTCTCTCCCCCACCCCTCTTCCCTCTCCCCCTTCCCTCTCCCCCTTCCCTCTTCCCCACCCCCTTCATTCTCTCTCCCACCTCCCTCCCCCCACCCCCTACCCCGCTCTCCTCTCCCACCCAAATCTCTCCCGTTTCCTCCTCCCCCTCTCCCCTCCCTCCTCTCTTCTCAACCTCACCTCTCCCCACCCCGTCTCCCTCTCCCCCCTCCTCCCACCTGTGTGTTTGGGGCGAGGTTAGTATGAGTGTGATGCCGCAGCCCCAGCCCACCCCCCCCCCCCCCACACCCCCTCCCCGCAAACGCGTGTTGGGGAAACAGACCCAACGGTTCTGCACTTGGTCTAGTCAACTATAATTCTCAACACTGGTACCCCGCAAGGATGCGTACTCAGCCCCCCACAATACCCCTTGTACACACATATCGGTGCAGACAAATACCAATGCAACTCAACTTACAAGTTCACAGATGACACCACCGTAGTTGGCTAAATATCAAATAATGATGGAGTACAGGAAGGTGATCGAGAACCTTGTGTCAAGATAACAAACTCCCTCGATGTCAGCAACGCAAAGGAGATAGAGACCGATTTCATGGAAAATAGCGGTAAACATAACCCGTATACATTGACGCAGCCCACGTAGAGATGGTCAACAGTTTGAGTTCCTCGCAATAAATATCAACAGCAATTTGTCCTGGAGCAGCCACATCAAAGCTATGCACAAGAAACCATACTAATGCATCTGGTTCCTTAGACCGCTTATGACGTTTGTTATGTCCCCAACGAGTCTCATCTACTACAACTGCGTGGAAAGCATTTTATCGGCACGCATCACACCATGGTGTGGGAATAGATCCATCTATGTCCATAAGACGTTGTAAAGACTAGTGGACACAGCCCAGACCATCACATAAACCAACATCCCATTGACTCCATCAACACTTCACGCTGACTCGGCAAGGCCACCACAATAAACAAGGACCAGTCTCATCCTGGGCATCCCTCGTCTCCCCATCCGGCAACAGGTACAGTAGTTTAAAAACGCACACCTCCAGATTCAGGGACAATTTCTTCCCAGATGCTATCAGCCAACTGAATCTTTCTCTCATCAGCTAGAATGCGGTCCTGGCATCCCATCTAACTCATTAGAGACCTTTGAACTATATGTAGTCGGACTGTATCTTGCACTATATGTCTTTATGTGAGCACTGTGGAAGGCTTGATTGTATTCAATTATACACGTTACAATAATGAACTAAACTGAACACCGTTGTTATCAGGAAATATCCGTGTAGGGAGGAAATGCAGATGCTGGTTTACACCGAAGATAGACACAACAAGCTGGTGTAACTCAGCTGGACAGGCCGCATCTCTGGAGAGAATGAATGGGTGACGTTTCAGGGTCGAGACCCGTCTTCAGTCATTCCTTCTCTCCAGAGTTGCTGCCTGTCCCGCTGAGTTACTCCAGCATTTTGTGTATTTTTATCAGGAAAGAACTACCAGTGGAGAGCCTTGAGGCGGATACAAATACCGACATTTAAAGGCACTCGCACAGGTACTTAGAGAAGAAAAGGTATATCTGATCCGGCGCATATTCCCACGTTACAACGTCTCCCAGAGATACGGAGTGATAACATTTGATTGTTAAACGTGCCTCGAAACCGGCTAGCTTTGCTAAGGTTTATAAATACACTGGATCGTCTTTTTATGTTGCTGTAAATAATGAGATGTTGGACAAAAATCAGGGGGGGGGGGGGGGGGGGGGGGGGGATCAAAATCTGCGTCCTGTGAATTCAGGCGCTATAATAACCCAACAGAAACGATTCAATGCAAACGTCATCTTTCCCAACAAAAATCTGTTTGATGCTTTTAATAATAATTCAGAAATCCAAATAACAGTTCACTGGGTCAACATCCTCCTCCGTAGTTCTGACCACACGGCGATCAGTAAAAGCGAGACATTCAGCAAAGTTACTTACAGTGTAAGCAATAACGTTACAATTATGGGAGCTAGATCTCCCGGGTAATAGTCCCGATGACCGAACCGGTAACACCGAACACACAAAAAGCCTTTACAAAAGGACCAGAGCAGCGACACACAACTCTGGGCAGCGGGTTCGAGACCCGAGCGGCACCTTACCGGTAACTCCAATGACCGCAAGAAAAGGGTAGCATATGCGCTCGATCTGGTAAATTACTGGATATCCCATTTCCTCCGAGAAATCCCTGGTGACGTGCACGCGGCGATTCTGCCCGGCCCAATGTCATGATGTGTTTAGAGAAGCATCATTTATATTGGGAACCCATCTTCAGTGTGGCAATTAGCGGAGTCATGTGATCAGTGGATTAGTTACACACAGCTGAACAGGGAAGCGGCCATGCAATTTAATTTGAAGGTTGTCGTGTAATTGGATCTATTGTGAGGGATTTTTACGAGACAGATGCCAAAGGAGGTGCAATGGCGCAATTTTCCTTGTCCCGTTAACAAACGGAGTCACCCACCACTCTCGGATGCAGAGGGTGAGCATCTATGGGAGCGACGGTGCGTTTCCAAATGTAACTAAGATGAACAGCCTCCTCCCTACCCAAGAGGATATCTTATTGGAGTTTTTTCTCGAGGGTCAGATGAGTGGAATGCTATTTCCTGTTTCTAAAATGAACTGGGTTGTCTTGGGCAATTAAGGAGGACGTTCTATTTTTTAATAATACAGACTGCAGCCACACCGCATGGGCAGTGGAGGACATAAGACATGTTAGGCCCTGGGATGTTTATGAAGGGGACTGTGTGACGATAATTTAATTTCCATTCTTTCCCTTTGAAGTTAACCATTTTAGTGAGGTCGAACTTACCTTCCAAGGAACAGCTCCTGTTCCTTGCACTGGAGTGGTTGGCCAACAAATTCACCACCTCCTTTATATGGCACGACGAACCTGGACATTGACTGACTGGTTTTATCAGTCTCTTTGATGTGATCTTCAAGTTCAAGTTCGTATTTATTATCACATGCACCAATTGGTACAGTGAAATTTGAGTTACCATACAGCCATACAAATAAAAAGAACACAATACACAACAGAGTTTAACATAAACATCCACCACAGCGGAATCAACGTTCTCACTGTGATGGAAGGCAAGACAGTTCAGTCATCGTCCACTTTGTTCATTCGTGGTCAGGGCCTACCCTCCGCAGTCGCCGCTCCGGACGGCCCGATGTAGAGGCCCTCTCACTAGCATGATCAGGATGATCGAAACTCCGGCGTCGGAACGGATCGGAACACACTCTGCGGCATCACACTCTTTCAGCATCGGCCGCTTCTTACCGGTGACTGCGGCTTCCGAAGTCCACAGGCCGAGCTGTGCGGAACTCCAACACTGATGATCCTCGGCAAAAGATCCCAGGCTTCCGGGATGTTCAAGTCATTCGATCAAAGCTGCTTTGATTAAGGTCACTCACCTGCCATTGGCAGGCTGCCAAATTCAGACATTTTTGATTCATGCTTGTCTCTATGCTTTGATCAGTGAAGGAACGTCCTAGTCACAATTAGTAATCAGTTTACTGGATAGAATATGTCACTTGATAGTTCCCAAGAAAGGTACATAAAACATTGATATAAGACACTCCGAGGTACAATTACATTGTACATTTCATAGTTCTCTGTAGGTGGTTACACAGGTAATCAGAAGAAGGCATGGGGCATGATTTCCTTTATTATCTGCGCCATTCTGCACAGGAGCACTGTGTGCAGTTCTGGTCGCCCTACTCTTCTATGTCTACGTTTTATTTTATGTCTATGACCTTCCCTCCTACGGTACCCGATCATGCCCCGTACCCACAAAAACCTGCTGAAAATGATGCCAACTTAAATTAATCCTTTTTGCTGCATGAGACCCTTATGCCCCCATTCCATGCATATCCATGCACGATCTAAATGTTTGCTAAACGCCACAATAGTCTCTGCCCACACCACTGCTAACAGCGGGCTCCAAGCAAGCACCACTCTAGGTTGCCCGCTCCCATTGCCCACCACCACTCACGATGAGAAGTGGCAGGACTGCATAACTGGATGATATACATAGCTGGTCATAAGTGATAGGTGCAGAATTAGGCCATTCGGTCCAACAAGTCTACTCCGCCATTAAATCATGGCTGATCTATCTCTCCCTCACAATCCCATTCTCCTGCCTCCACAACCTCTGACACCCGCACTAATCAAGAATCTATCTGGCTCTGCCTTAAAAATATTCACTGACTTGGCGTCCACGGCCTTCCGTGGCAAAGAATTCCACAGAATCACCACCCTCTGACTAAATAAACGTCTTCTCGTCTCATTCCTTAAAGAACGCCATTTAATTCTGAGGCTATGACACCTAGTCCTAGACTCTCCCACTCAGCATTGTCAGCTGCACATTGCTTAGCCCGCCGGTACTCACATGTTGCTTCTTCATCGTGTAACCCTGTAGAATTGGATGTTGGCTTTAGGCAACTTTGATATTGCTGCGAGCATGGCCAATTCAAGGAATTACAACATAGGTAACCCACATCTGTATAAAATTGGTAGATAAAGCAAAGAGTAAGTCAACGGATTTCCTCCTGTTCTCAGTCTCTGGGTCAGCGCGGAGTCCCTTGCGGAGGCAATTGGCTGTAACCAAAATGAGGAACCTTTTCATGTTGGGATGTCGCATTAAGTTAGCTGTAATATAATAAGGGCGCATCCAAGAAACTTCAATAAGATATAGTTCAAAATGTACATTATTTTGTAATAGTCGAACTACTATGTACTAACTTCAAGAAAATTAAAACATTTTGTTAATTCTAAAGTTAACTAACCTTTTAATGACTTTGTTGTGACTGCTTCTTGTGCGAAAGCATTTGAATATTTGGTTGCAACATGGGGTTACGCAGTATCAGCTGCTAGATGGGTATCCATCTTCTAGATGGGTATCCGTCATTTGTGACCTTAAGGGATCTTGATTTGCGTTAGGTAGGAGAATGTAGATTCGCAGCAATAAGTGGTTGAAAAGCAAGAAGTCATTTTTCGTGCATGTTGCCAAAGACGTGGGTATTCTATTGCATTTTTCCATATTTCAATCGGATTTTTCTTAGCGTCAAATAAGGACTTTAAAATGTCATCTTCTGAGAGCTCAATCAATTCCATCTGTAGTTGTTTAGAAGCCTTGAAGGCATCAACGAGGTGAGATTGAAATGCTAATTTGAGTATGATTTCATGATTCGCAAAGTCAGTAAACCTTTCATTGTATTCTTTAATTAATAAGTCTCTAACAGCTGCGTATTCTTCAAATGGTTCGCATGAATCCTCCTGCTCATCAATATCCTTCGTTAATTGGGGGAAATGTTCATCCGAAATTTCATTTTGAAGAAGAGTTCTGAAAAAAAGATAGCTGTTTTCGAAATGCTTGGATGTGTTGCCACATATCATATATAGACTTAGTTTTACCTTGCATAGAAACATTCAAGTAATTTTGCTTTAACATGATATCACGCAGAAATGCAGTATATAGAAATCTTCTTTCAATAATTCACATTGCTGATTCTGTTGTTTATGAAATGTAACTATCTGTTCTCGCAAAGATAAAACATATGTAATCACCTTTCCCTCCGGTAGACAACGCACTTTACAATGACACGTCAAATCCACACTGAATGCCTCATCGTCCAACTTTAGCATATTACAAAACTGACGATGCTGCGTTGCATTTGTCCCACTTGGGCGGCATTTGCGCATCATTTATGCGACATCATTTACGCGTCACGATGCACGACACACGCGTCGTGATGCGCACATGATGTGCGCATGGTGCGCATTGCGTGCGCATGGCGCGTGGTGTCGTACGCAGTGATGCGCGGTCGCGTGCGGCGCCCCAGGATTATGGGATGTACAGAATCTTCACGCGCCATCTGCGTGACGCACAAATGACGCCCAAGTAGGACAGGCCCCTTTAACCTCCCTGCCTGACTGGCGCCTGAGGCTGGTTGACGAGAGGGAAAATGTCGGGGAGAGTCCGCTGGCCGTCCAGTCTTCAGTATTATCAACTTTTGGTAGCGGTGCTTTGTGATATTGCAATATCAACATTGAAAAAAATCAATGCTCAACAGCATTAAGCCATTCGTAAGGACGACAAATATTTCAAATTAGAGAGTGAGGCGCAAAAGGTTGCATTGCAGAAATTAAAATATGAATAGCAAAGGCAAAGGCAGTTATTTCCCTGAAATAATGCTACTGAAGCGACTTTATAAAGTAGCTTATATACTCTGGGGGTGGAAAGGGAATCCATTTAGCGATGTAAAAGTCGCATTAGAACTAAATCATGAGCATAACAGGTGTTAAAATAGCTCTCATGACTTACTAGTGTTTTAATTGTGGCCAGCAGTCGGGGCGGATTATTTCGTTGAACCTTCTTTTAGTCTTTGGTATTTTAAATACGTTCATTTTAAGATTACAATAAAAATAATAAAAGACAAACAAAAACATATTAATAAAAATAAAAGGAATTGTACGACAAAATTTGGATTCATTCAAAAGGACGCACGCAATGGCCTAGAAGGCCGCAGGTTCCCCACACCTGGCAGTAACAATGTTCCTGATAGTCTGAGCGTTAAACACCAAGAACAGTGCGATCGGAAACAGCGGCGTTTTCGAAGTCTGTCAATCCACTCGTACACGGTCCATGAGGGTGAGCTGTAATAGTGCGGGGTTTGGACACAAAACTACGGGACACCGTCGATAATAAGTGCAGGCACAAACATGAGTCACTGGGAATGGATAGCAAACAGGCACCTGCGCTAACTGCCCCTAAACCAGCAGCCGCAGTGTTGTCCATGTAATATCTTGGCTTAAGCTTTAAACAATAAATAACCACATATCGGTCAGAGGTTGGGGCGACTAGGGACCAGATGGGACAGTTCAGGGCACCCATTAATAAAGCAGTCCTAACTACACACGCGAGAGTGATCGACATGAAAATAACTGGAAATTGCTGGATATTGATTCGATTAAATATCACGTTAAGAAGGACAAGTAACAAATCTGCAATCCTGGGCATTGCCGCCAGGTAGCAGGTGATGCATCTGGAGTGACCACACTTCCCGTGAGGCCTATGTAAGATCGATGAAGTTGAAATTGCAAGGTGGCTTGGTGAAACATAAACTAAATAGTAGAGAATTTAAACAGGGTAATCATGGAAGGTGTAGGGCCACACAATGATGGACGTACAGCAAGAGCCAGAGGAAGAGGTATAATTGTGTTCTTCACATTGGTATTCGGCCCGGGGACGTACATGGAGGCAAGCAAGATCATGGACGGGAACGCTGATATACTACGGCATGTTGGTAACATGGAGGGGATGTTGGATCTCTTGAAGAATACGAAGGTGGATAAATCCCTAGCGCCTAATAGGATCTAATCCAGGAGCAGGGAAACGTTTAAAAGAGATTCACGTAGCCGGGGAAATCGGTGGCAGCTTCAACGTTACCAACATTTCTGAGCCATTTGGACAGACATGTGGATATGTCGGCAATGGAGGGATGTGGACCATGTGCAGACAGATAGGGTCAGTTTTATTTGGCATTATGGGCGGCACAACGTTCGTCGGCTGAAAAGCTTGTTTCTCTACCGTTCCGTCCTATGCTATCTGTTATTTAATATGTTGTAAAAAGTTGTTTTTCCTCTGTAATGTTTATAGAGTCATGGAGTCAAAGTCATAGAGTCATGGTGCTGGAGTCATAGAATCAAAGTCATTGGTTCAAAGGGTATCTAAGTTTACATCCAGATCTAGATAAGTTCAAAGATGGGCCAAGGTATGGCGAATAGAGTTTAACTGTGACAAGCGTGAGCACTTGAATTTTGGTATTTCAAAACATGGCCGAAATTAATCGCTATCGCTAAAGTAACTATAATTAACAAACCGCTGCAAACTAAACTAAACGAATTGATCAAAAGACAAACTGAAGACACTGGGAGTTTACAAAAAAAGACACAGTACTGGAGTAATTCAGCGGGTCAAGCAGCACCTCTCGAGAAAATGGATAGACGACATTTCGAGTCGGGATCCTTCTTCATAACTCAACTGTGATTTTCAGTCTGGGATATTGTGGAATCGGAAACATAACGAGTTATCGAGGATATGAGTGAACAGCTGTGTTAGGGCAACGTGCAAGGAACAGATCAATGAAACCTGACAAGGAATATGAAATGTCCAGAGACTGAAGAATTTGGTGTAGGCTCGGATGGTATGATGGTACGGAAACAGGTTTTCTTTGCGGTGGAGTGGGGATGGAAGGTAGGGCAACATAGTCGATCAAATGTCACCATTGCAAATTGACTGTTTTAGACGACGCGGTTCAGAAATCATCCAATAACTCTTCCTCTTGGCTGATCATTACAGGTTATTGGAAAGGAAGTTTATGTTCACACGCCATAGGAGCAGAAAAGAGGCGATGCGGCCCATAGAATCTACTCCGCCATTCCATCGTGGCCTTTCTAGCTTCCCCTCTCAGTGCCATTCTCCTGCCATCAACCCAAACCTTTGACACCCTTACTGATCAAGAACAAGTCAATCTCTGTTTTACAAATACTCAAGGACATGGACTCCAAAGCCGTTGATACATCATAGGGAGGGTACAAAGAAGGTTTATTACATGTATTTAATTGTTTGCCGGAGGGAACTGGAGAGGCAGATACAATGACACAATTTTGCAGACATTTGGATAGGTTCATGGCTGGGAAAGGCTGGAAAACGTGGCAAGGGAGTAGCCTCGGGTGAGCAACTTGCCGCCGTGGCTGACTCGGTCTGAAAGGCCTGTTTCTCTGATGTATAACTTTCTGACTATCACTGGTCCCGGGACTAATGAGATACATCAGAAAGGCTCCTTAGCGATGAGAAGACGGGGGACATTGATAGTGCGGGAAATGATGGACAGAAGTAGGCAATGCAGACGGTTCCCATCGCTTGACTCTTGAACGCACTGACTGTATATGCGGAGGGTTTAGGTCCCACCGTGGCCTTCAATTGGGTAAATATATTGAAGGGGTAAATTTTCAAAATAAGCGAGGAGGGACCGGGTGGAACTGGTGAGTTGATCGGTCAGGCAGCATTAACATGATGGGATGAACGGTCGCTTCTATGCTGCAATCATCGTGAGATTCTGCCGTCTATCATCTTGCTGGCGATTAAATAACGGCCGATTGTGCAGTCCTGTACCCAGCTTGGATTTGTACTGCTCCCTTATGCTAAGTAGGTGGATGGGCAATATTACACTCTGTTAGAGAGTGTTGTCATTGTTCGGAAGCAGCTTCGCTATAAACAGAGTCTATTATATAGTGCAGTGCTCCAGTGTTACGGGTGAATAGATACTGATAGAACAGAGGGATATCGACGGAACGTAGGCAAAACTGGCTAATCCATGGAGGCAAATTGATAGATATGGACGGGTTGGGTCGAGGGCTCGGACAACATTTCATGACTCTCTGGCTTTGCTCCTGGGCTTGTCGCCTAGATTTGGACCTTCGCAATACACACTGGCCTCGGATGTTTCGAGTGAATCCAAATGAGGTTTAGCCCGTCTTCAGTGATGGCAAATATCTCAGGAGAGACCGGAGACAGATTACCCTCGCAGTATTTCTGGCTGAACACAGCTTTCAATGTGTCTGCCTTGTCCTCACTCATATACTCTGACAGTTATGTCAGTTGCACATGTTTTAGCTCACACATTGTCATTTAAAAACCGGTCGGGGCCAGCTTGCAACACATTCCTTCAAGGTCGGCAGAGGAGCGGCAGGTGACGGAACGAGTACGGGGATTGGCTGCAGATGTTAAAACCTTCGTGTGTTTTTCAAGAGCGGGTTATTTAAAAACAGAGAACCAAATTTGTAAATTAGCCAATTAGTAAAATTGGTTAATTGAACAGCAAATAAAAGTAGGGCTTGCTCGAGGGCGAGCGGCGTTGTTGAGGTGAAGTGCCTTGGTGAGTAAAGTGCGAGTCTTTGGCGAGGAGGTTGAGGCAAGAGGCAACAGTTATTGTGTTGTGTGTTTAATTTAAATATTTAAGGTTAATGGCAGGGACGCTTGTTGCAGGATGCTGGAAGTCAGGGGCACCGCTGGAGTCACTCACACACAAGAGCTTTTCTTGAGGTCCTCTGAGGGAGCGCTGTATCTGTATGTATGTATTTATGTATGTATTGTTGATCTATGTACCACAGTTTTTTAGCACGTTGGTACAAGCACTAATGTGAAGCACTTTGGTCAACGAGAGTTGTTTTCAAATGTGCTATAGAAATAACATTGACTTGACTTGACTTGACTTGACTTGACAACACCTGCGGTAACTGTGTCCAGGTGGAGTTCCTCAATGACCGAGTTATGGAACTGGAGCAGCAGCTGGATGACCCGCAGTCCATCCAGGAAGCCAAAAGCTTCCTAGACATGACCTACAGTCAGATCGTCACTCCAAGAGTGTAGGATATGCGACGTAGGGGCGGAAAGAAAGAGGATGAATCGGGTGCAGGAGTCCTCGGTGAGAATTCCTCTTACAAACCAGTCCGCCCGCTTGGTGGCTGTCGGGGCAGACGACGCTTCCAGTCCGAGTGGCGGACAGGTTGTTCCTCGCGATGAGACTCGACCGGCGAGACCAACGTCGGGCAGGGCCATAGTGGTGGGTGATTCTATTGTCCGAGGTGCGGACAGGATATTCTGTAGCGGTAGACGAGACTCGAGGATGGTCTGTTGCCTCCCTGTTGCCAGGGCCCGAGATGTCTCGGACTGACTTCAGAACATGCTCGAGAGGGAAGGTGCGCAGCCGGAAGTGTTCATGCATGTGGGTACAAACGACGTCTGGAAGGAGTCTCTGCAACACGAGTTCACAGACTTTGGAAGAAGCCTGAAAAGCAGTACTTCCAGGGTGGTTTTCTTTGGATTGCTTCCAGCACCTAGTGCTGGTGAAGGCAGGAACAGAGAGACAGGGGGTCTGAATGTGTGGCTGAGGAACTGGTGCAGGGAGCATGTATTTGGATTTATAGATCACTGCGATCTCTATTGGGGTAGAGGTGCACCTTAACTGGAGGGGGACCAACATTCTTAACTTTTTCACACAGAGAGTGGTGAATCTCTGGAACTCCCTGCCACAGAAGGTAGTCGAGGCTAGTTCATTGGCTATATTTAAGAGGGAGTTAGACGTGGCCCTTGTGGCTAAGGGGATCAGAGGGTATGGAGAGAAGGCAGGTACGGGATGCTGAGTTGGATGATCAGCCATGATCATATTGAATGGCGGTGCAGGCTCGAAGGGCCGAATGGCCTACTCCTGCACCTAATTTCTATGTTTCTATGTTTCTATGTTTCTGGCCGGCAGGTTTGCTAGTGCTACACGGGCGAGGTTAAAGTAAATAAGGGGTGTGTGGGGGGGGGGGGGGGGGGGGGGGGGGGGGGGGGGGGGGGGGGGGGGGGGGTTGGTTGACGAATTGGAAGTATAATGAAGGAGTTAAAGGGGAAGAGAGTACAGGAAAAGTTATGAAAGACACCCGAATTAATGGGACGGAAAGTTCAAGACCGGATAAGAGAGTAAGGACGGGTTAAATAGGAACCGGTGTGAGGGCAGGTGAATACCGATTTAAAAATGTTATATATGAATGCGTGAGAATAAGAAGTAAAATGGATGAGCTTGACGCTCAGTTAGAAATTGGTAAGTATGATGATGTGGGAATTACGTAGAAATGGCTGCAAGAGGATCAGAGGCTACACGTCCTATCGAACAGACGGACAGATGGACAGAGGGGGTGTGGTGACTCTGTTGTTCAATCCCTTGCGAGGGGTGGCATAGAATCAGAAGATCTAGAACCATTGTAGGTAGAACTAAGAAATTGTAAGGGTAAAAAGTCTCTAATGCACGTTATCTACAGGTCCCCAAACAGTAGCCTGGAGATAGGGTGCAAGTTGCATCAGGAGTTAAAATTGGCATGTAACAAAGGTAACGCTACAGAGATTATGGGAGATTTCAACATGTAGGTAGACTGGGAAAATCAGGTTGGTCGGGGCCCCAAGCAAATGAGTTTGTAGAGCTCCTCCGAGATGGATTCTTGGAGCAGCTTGTAATAGAGCCTGCCAGGGAGAAGGTAATTCTGGATTTGGTGTTGTGTAATGAACCGGATTTGATAAGGGAACTCAAGGTAAAGGAACCATTAGGCGATAGTGACCATAATATGATGTTTGTATCTGAATGAGATGGAGAAGGTAAAATCGGAAGTGTCAGTATTGCAGTTGAACAAATGTAACTATGAAGGCATGAATGAGACGGTGGTCAAAGTTGATTGGAAGGGGACCCTAGCAGGGATGACGGTGGGACAGCAAACGTAGATATTTCTGGGAATAATCCAGAAGTGTAGGATCAGTTTATTCCAAATAATATGAAAGTTTCTAAGGGGACTTTTAAAGATAAACAAAAGGTGACTAAAAAGGCAATACGGGGAGAAAAGATGAAGTACGAAGGTAAGCTAGCCAAGAATATAAAGGAGGATAGTAAAGCTTATTTAGGTATGTGAAGAGGGAAAAAGTAGTTAAGACAAACGTGGGTTCCTTGAAGACAGAAACAGATACATTTATTATGGGGAACAAGGAAATGGCAGACGAGTTCAACAGGTACTTTGGTTCTGTCTTCACAAAGGAAGACACAAACAATCTCCCAGACGCACTAGGGGACAGAGAACCTAGGGTGACGGAGGAACTGAAGGAAATTTACATTTGGCAGGAAATGGTGTTGGGTAGACTGATGGGACTGAAGGCTGATAAATCCCCAGGGCCCGATGGTCTGCATCCCAGGGTACTTATGGAAGTGGCTCTAGAAATCGTGGATGCAGGGTGATTATTTCCGATGTTCTATCGATTCTGGATACGTTCCTGTGGATTGGAGGGTAGCTAATGTTATCCCACGTTTTAAGAAAGGAGTGAGAGAGAAAGCAGGGAATTGTAGACCAATTAGCCTGACATCAGTGGTTGGGAAGTTGCTAAATTCAATTATTAAACATTTAATAGCAGCGCATTTGTATAGCAGTAACATGATCGGTCCAAGTAAGCATGGATTTACGAAGGGGAAATCATACTTGACAAATCTTCTGGAATTTTTTGAGGATATAACAAGTCTAATGGAGAAGAGAGAGCCTGTGAATGTAGTGTGCCTGGACTTTCAGAAAACCTTTGATAAGGTCCCACACAGGAGATTAGTGGGCAAAATTAGAGCACATGGTATTGGGGGTAGGGTATTGACATGGATAGAAAATTGGTTGGCAGACAGGAAACAAATGGTAGGGATTAACGGGTCCCTTTCAGAATGGCAGGCAGTGACTGCAAGGCTCAGTGCTGGGACCACAGCTATTTATAATATACATTAATGATTTAGATGAAGGAATTAAAAGGAGCATTCGCAAATTTGCGGATGACACAAAGTTGAGTGGCAGTGTGAACTGTGAAACGGATGCTATGAGGATGCAGGGTGACTTGGATATTTTAAAGGCGGAAATTGACAGATTCTTGATTAATAAGTGGTGTCGCGGGTTATAGAGAGAAGGCAGGAGAATGGGGTTGGGAAGAAACGATAGATCAGCCATGATTGAATGGAATAGATGTGATGGGTCGAATGGCCCAATTCTGCTCCTATCACTTATGAACTTATGAACTGAGATATTGTGAAACCGGGGATCCAAAACGAATTATTGTCGACAGTGTGAGACGAGTCTTGTGTGGGAAATGTCCAAGGAGCAGACCATTGAACATTGACAAGGAGCAAGAAAGGATTCAGAAACAGGCGGGTTACAGAGAATGCATAGACGTTGTGGGACCAGGCTGCATTTGTAGTGTCGGGGAAATAGAAGAAATTACACACAAACCGATCAAATATTACCATTGTAAATTACAAAGTTAGGTTTACATTATTATTTACACGATGTAACAATGTGTGTGAACGGATATCTAAGCCCATTTTTTAACTCCTCTCTGAATTTACTCTGGGTTAAAGCATAAATACACGTGTTAGTACATGAACTGAGAAGTCTCAACATGTATCCACACTGTTGGGCAATATAGATTGGATTACTAAGACTTCTGTCTGTATAACTGAAGTTTACAACCGGCCAGTTTAAAGAATGTACAACGTTAGTAACCCACATCAGTATAAAATTGGCAGATAAAGCAATGAGTAAGGCGATGAATTTCCTCCTGTTCTCCGCCTCTGGGTCAGCGCGGTTCTCTCCCTTGCTGTTGGCGCGGAGTCCTTTGCGGATGCGATTGGATGTGACAATGTTCCTGACAGTCAGAGCGTTAAACACCAGGATCAGTGCGATCGGAAACAGCGGAGTTAGAAAACTGTCAACCCACCCGTATACGGCCCAAAAGAGCGATGTGTAATAATCTCGGCATGCGACATAAAACAACGGGACACCGTCAATAACAACTCCGGGCACAGACACAAAGTACCATGGAATGGATCGCAAGCAGGCAACGGCGCTCACTGCTCCCAATACCACAGCTGCATTTTTCTCCGTGCAGTATCTCGGTTTGAGCTTCTGGCAGCAAATGGCCACATATCGATCAAAGGTGAATGCGACTGTGAACCAGACAGAACAGTCCAGGGCTGCTTGACACAAGGACAGCTTCATTGAACAGACGGGAGTGATGAACAAGAAACTAACTGGGAAAAAGAAGTGGTTCATTCTCGTCAATATCACGCTAAAAAGGATGACGAGCAACAAGTCAGCCACGGACATGGCCACCAGCTAACAGGTGATGCATCGAGAGAGACCGCACTTCCCTCGTCTTAGGATCACAATCGTCACGACGTTAACTGAAAGGAAATGAATTAAAAACAACAATTTACTTCCACAAATAATAGTAGAAACATGTTAAGAAGGAACATGGTAGATGGAAGCAGGGAAAGACACGCGGCCCTACTAGCGGCTCCTGCGATCACGGCTGTTCATTCACTCCAGTCCCTGTTCCAACCTGCTCCCCGCGCTCCCTTCAATCCCATTGGCACCGAGAAACATCAGACGAATGATCCCTCGTAACGTGTCCTATGTGTGGACCTGTCCAAATGCCTCAAATGTTGTTATTATTTGTGGAATTATCTGCACAAAAGGCAGTGGAGGCCAATTCACGATGTTTTCAAGAGAAAGTTAGATGTAGCTCTTCCAAAATTTACTTCCACAAATGATAGTAGAAACATTTTATGAAACATGGTAGATGGAAGATGAAAGACACGCGGCCCTATTGCGACTCCATGCGATCACGGCTGTTCATAATAATAATAATAATAATAATAATAATAATAATAATAATAATAATAATAATAATAATAATAATAATAATAATGATATTAATAATAATAATAATAATAATAATAATAATAATAATAATAATAATAATTATTATTATAATAATAATAATTATAATAATAATAATAATAACAATAATTTAAAAATTGTATTTTATTGTCATTGCACATAAGTGCAACGAGATTTGGTATGCAGCTTCTATCCGATGTCTTAACTTAAACAACTTAAATAAAAATTGGATTTAGATACCTGAGAACATGGTTTATAAAAAGAACAGTAATCATCATCATCATTCTTTATTGTCATCTTGCAAAGCAACAATTGTACAGTGCAAAATCAGAAGACGTTTCCCAGGGAATACCGGAGGATCGCACATAAAAACTTAAATATTTCACGCATAAATAAAAACGATTAAAACATTTTTTTTTTTAAACAAAAACAATCCAGTTCCTGATAAAAAAAAACTGTACGAATAGTTAATAAAGTGCAGGTAAAAAAAAGCAACATTAAAATACATGTTAAAAAAACAGTCATAAAATGTCCAGGGCAGCTGATTTAAGTGGCCTGAGCTAGTGCCAGAGTTATTACTCAGCGCAATAAATTGTCAGTGCAAAAGCAGCAGAATCAGGTGGAGTGCCTGTTTAGCAGCCTCACAGCCTGTGGAAGGAAGCTGTTTAGCAGTCTGGTTGTCCGGGCTTTGATGCTGCGGTATCTCTTTCCTGATGGCAGGAGATCTAGATGTGTGTGGAGTGGGTGCAGTCTCTCCTTTGCTATGCTCAGTGCTTTTTTCAGGCAGCGGATCTGGAACAGTTCTAGTACCGAGGGTAGCGAGACGCCAATGATCCTCTCTGCTCCCCTCACTACCCTCTGCAGACTTCCTGTCTGGGCAGTTACAGTTGGAGTACCACGTGTTCATGCAGTACGTGAGTACAGACTCCACCGTGCCCCTGTAAAATGTCCTGAGGATGTTGGTGGGCAGTGAGACAGTCAAAATAGTCTACTCCAGTACATGCACTCCAGTCCCTGTTCCAACCTGCTCCCCGCGCTCCCTTCAATCCCCTTCGCAACGAGAAACATCAGACGCATGATCCCTCTGAACCTGTCCTATCTGTGGACCTGTCCAAATTGCTGAAATGGTGTTATTCTTTGTGGAATTCTCGGCCACAGAAGGCAGTGGAGGCGAATTCACTTCATGTTTCCAAGAGAAAGTTAGATGTAGCTCTTAGGGATAACGGACTCAAGGGATTATGGGGAGCAATCAGGAACAGGGTACTGATTTTGGATGATCAGCCATGATCATATTGAATGGCGGTGCTGGCTCGAAGGCACCGAATGGCCTACTCCTGCACCTATTTTCTATGTTTCTATGTTAGATTCGTAGAATCATACGGCCCGGAAGCTGGTCGTTCAGCCCACCTATGAGTATAGCAGTTGGGAGGCCATGTTAACGTTATACTGGGCATTGGCGCTGCCGCATTTATGATATTGCGTTCATTATAGAGAGGGGTTCAGCAGGCTAGAACTTTATTTTTTGGCGCGCAGGGGAGGGGGGGGGGGGGGGGGGTGGGATGAAAAGATCATGAGGG